>NC_088929.1:8927500-9105000 GCF_038396675.1 Hydra vulgaris
CGGGAAGGCGTGCGATTTTACGTCATAATATGACCACGCAAATACTCTGTGATTTTGAAAACTTGACCATGGGTGTTAACATGTTTTGAAAGTTTGTAAACATTTTAAATATGCGCTAAAAAAAAATCTTAACTTAACCATAAAGAAGCTTAAAAAAAACTTGTTGTAGAAGAAGCAAATCAATCTTCGTACAAAAAAATAAGAAAAAATAAAATTAAAATAATTTAACTAAAACTAGATTAAAAAACTAAAACTAAAATATATAATAAACTATAACAATAAGATTATCTAAATTATGTTTGGAATAAATAACTTTTAACCGTTTATCTTTACTAATGTTTCTATGATTTAATATTATGCGAAAAGCTTTTTAAATAAAGTAGCAACTTACATCTAATGATTGTTTAACAAACGCGCACATTTAAAAGTTAAAAAAAAAGATTCATAGCTATGCTTTGCAGTAATATAAACAAAAGAAAAAATAATTAAATTGTTTATTTAAAAACTTGATACAATTTTTTATTTTACTTAAAGACATTTATAATAAAAAATACATACTTATATAAATATAAAAAATATTATTATTCATTAATATTTTTGTAAAAAATCGTTAGCAGTGATTTTTTACTTTAAATGTATTTTAATAATATAAAAACATAAGAACATAGGCGGAGACAGCAGATAGACCCATTTTGCGCAGAGTCATCGCCGCGCAAAATCAGTCTATCTGCTATCTTGGCCTATAATAAAATTGAGTTATCTGCAATCTCCACATAAAACAAAATTGGAAACTTAATATAATTCAATCGTTCTAAAACTTCTTTAAAGTACGCGATTTGACTTTTATTCTTTATCTCTTAAAAAAATTTTTTTCTTTTTCCTAAATGCTTTTTTTGTTTTCAATGTTTTAAAAAATTTATGCATGGAGGAAAAGAGTTTGATTATTGGTAATGCGTATGTACAAAGTGAGTGTGTGTGTGTGTTTGTGTGTTATAGTAAAGATGCAAGAATATTTTTAACTTTTGATACAGTACTTCCTACATTTACTTCAATATAATACATTTTTAATAATGCTATTGACAAAATATTTTGATGTTTGCTTGAAAAGAATTCATACTTAAGATACTTGAAATTTGAGATCGGGGCTCAAATTGTTGCACCACGTTTTTTAAATTCTCAATATACTGTTGTAACTATAAAAATCATTATTATTACAGTACATTGAGTAATGACATAATGAGCCACTTATTAATTATTAATAATAATATCAAAACCAATTATGCACTAACCCCCAACAAAATTAAGACTTAAATGCAAAAGAAAAAAAACTATGAGCCTTAAAATATGGATTTTCAATGGAAATAAAATGGAGAGTACAAACATTTTTATCAACATTTTTATCACATTTAAATCAACGCGAAATAAAGTTCAAATAAGTAACCTGTCTCTGATGCAAAAACTAATTGCTATGTGACCGTGAGTAATTATAAAATACTATAAAGAAAACGCTTGGATCCTGTGGGCCACACAGTTTTTTATGAGTTGCTTGACAAGAAAAACATTTTTATACACAAACCTAAAAAAGATCAGTGTGACATTTGCACTGAAACTCAAGAAAGAAAGAAAGATACATCTGACTATGTTCTTCTATCTAGTTATAAAGATCACTGGTATTTATCTGTTGACCAGCCTCGCACCCCTTCTTCATCTATTAGGCTGGCGCAGATGTATTTTTAATACATTGTTTCCTGTTTAGGATGTTGAATGCTGGATCTTCTTGATTCAATGCATGGGTTTTGCTTGTGTCTCTGATTTTATGACTAGGCAGCTCATTCTATAATCTCCAAATTAGGGTACAGCTCTAAAACTCAGTTTTATGGTTCTGAGGCCGACTGGTAGTCAGGTTTCCCAAACTCTGTGGTAGGTCTCAGAGAGGCTGATTCCATCAACAGCTGAAAAATATCAAAGTATTAACAGTGCCATGTTGCGCATGGATGGTATCCCAGTTGGTACTTTTGGTGTGCATTGCAGAGGCCACATTTGGAGCCCTTTGTTACGGCTTAGGGTTTACTAATAGTAATGAGGCAGTTGCTTGGGCTATTAAACATTGTTCTGAGTACTATCTATGCTTCAAGTCAAGTTCTTCAACAAATTTAAAAATGAATAAAGTACCAAAAACTATAAAACACAAAAAACCATTATCATTACCAAGTTCTCTATACCTATCATTCACTAATATTCGTGGTCTTCGAAGTAACTTTTTTTCTGTTGAGTCTTATCTTATGCAAAGTTCACCAGACCTACTTGCTCTTTGTGAGACTAATTTGAGTTCAGCTGTCTCATCTTGCGATCTTAGTGTTGATAGTTATCTTCCTTTAATTCGTAAAGACTCCAAAAGTCACATGCTTGGCCTGGGCATTTACATTCGTAAGAATTCACCCATTTGTCGTGAAACTAGGTTTGAATTCACAGACTATTCTTTGATGTGCTTTGGTTTAGCACCACCTCACTCTATCACCTTTCTCTTTGTTCTTTATATTGCTCTTCTTCATCTCAAGACTCATTTTGATGTTATTTCTGATCATATTGACCAAAGCCTCTCTTTTTATCCATCAGCTAATATTGATGTTGTAGGTGACTTTAATGCTCACCACACTGAATGGCTTGGCTCTAGTGTCAGTGACTCTGCAGGCATTAAAGCCCACAACTTTTGCCTTTCTCAATTCCTAACTCAAATAGTCAACTTTCCAACTCACTTTCCAGACGACCCGTATCATTTACCTTCTCTACTCGACCTATGTCTTGTTTCTGATCCTAGTCAGTGCTCAGTTTCTCCACATTCTCCCTCAGGTGCTTCTAATCACAGTTTGATCTCTCTAAGACTAATATCTCATTCTTCTTCATCACCTGAATCCCCTGGAGTAGAAATCTTTCGTCTTCCTGTCAACAAATGTGCTTCTTACATAACTTTGTGGATTCAGGCTGGCGTGGAATTTTTTGTTCCCTCTCAACGATTCCAGGTCAAGCCTCACTCTCCTCCATGGTTTTCCTCACACTGTGCTGCAGCGATTGACAATCGAAATGGTTACTTCCATATCTATTAGCAAAACAATTCTCCAGAAAACAGACATCTGTTTATTACTGCTAGAAACAATTGTAAAAAGGTTTTGTCTAACGCCAAAGGTCACTATTCTCAGGTCATGAAATCTTGTATCTCATCTCAAAAATTAGGCTCTCGTGACTTCTGGAGAATCTTTAATAGTATTAATAATAAGGGCAAATCTTTAATTCCACCTTTCTTGTATGGTTCAGACTTTGTCTCCTCACCTAAAGACAAAGCTGAATTGTTCGCTAAAAACTTTTCATCAATATCATCTCTTGATTCCACTAGTTGCCTTCAACCTGATATTGCCAACATACAGGTTGATCCATTGCTTGACATTCATAAGTGATTTCCTGCTTAGACTCTTTTACAGCTTCTGGCCAGGACAACATACCTGTTATTGTCTTGCACAAGTGTTCTTCAGAGCTGTCGTCTTCTCCATAAGCTTTCTTCTTATGGTGTATACGGCAACATCTTTAAGATTATTGAAACCTTCCTTTCTAATCGTAGTATAAAAGTGTCCTCGATGGACAGCACTCTTCTTCTTATTCTGTAACTTCAGGGGTTCCTAAAGGTTCTATCCTTGGCCCTATACTCTTTTTAATTTACATTAACGATCTTCCAGATATTCTTACATCTAAGGTGGAGCTGTTTGCTGATGATACTACCATTTATTCTTGTTGTGATAAGAAGCCAACACTCTTTGCCGATTAATCAGCCAATGATTAAGCCGATTAATTGGTTTAAAAGATTAAAGAATTATTGATTAAAGAACCAATAGCATAGGCTAGCAGATCGAATCACTTCTGATGAATAGAAACATGTTAAATATATAATTTAAATCCTTAATATTATTATAATACCCTTAAATAAATACATAAAACCTATTATTAGCCACAATCGGTACTAGCCGATGGCATATCACTAATATATATATATATATATATATATATATATATATATATATATATATATATATATATATATATATATATATATATATATATATAATAATTGAATTTAGAATTTGAAAATTTGATTAAAAAACAATGCAATTAAAAGGATAACAAAATACTTGTTTGGTTTCCCATAAACTGTCCATCTAAAAATGCAGAAACATAAAGGCTAGAATAAGCTATTCCAACAATATGATGCCATCTTTCTGCATTGTTTCCATAAAATTGAACAACTCCAGAAAATGTTCTAAAAATAAAAATGTTTACTAGAAGGCCAAATCTGATTGATTTTGCTTTAAAGTTCTTCGAAAAGTTTTATTTAGTTTTAGTGTGTGCATTTAGGTAAGTAAGGCAGAAAAAAAAATAGGTATAGAGAATTTGTAATAAAACAATAAAAAAGTCTTACTAAAAGTATCTGGAGAAGTGTTTTTTAGAATCAAGTGTTATGCAAGGTAAAAAAAAGTGTTATGCAAGAACTGAGTTTACCAAAGGTTGAGTGTACCACCTAAGGCATGCTATCAGAAAAATCTGCTCACCTTTCTTTATCAAAAAAGGATGTAAGAAAGCAGCGTAATCCCATTTTTTCTTCAAATCTGTAGCTGATTTTACTGTTTTTCCACTTAATTTCAATTTCTTTCTTATGATGGCCCAATATTTTTCAATAGGACGTAATTCGGGGCAGTTTGGAGGATTCATCTTTTTCAGAACCAACATCACTCCATTATCATCGTAAAACTTTTGAGCATCTTTTGAGTAATGTATTGTGGCTAAATCAGGCCAAAACAATACTGAAGTACTTCTATGAGCTTTTAAATTAGTCATTTTATACAAGAAAGACAACATTTCACGTATTCCGAAGATTTTATTGTGCCCAAACAAACATGAATTGGCGATTTTTCGCCGCAAGAGCAAAGTGCCTGCCAAATCATCAACTTTTTCGAAAATTTATCAGTCATTACATACTTGTATTTATCACTCACATTTCCTCTTATTTTAGAAGCATAGTAGCACTGCCCAGGAATTTGTTTAAAATCCATTTTAACATAAGTTTCGTCATCCATCAAAATGCATCCATTATGTTTTGTTAACAAGTTGTCATACAACATTCGAGCTTGACTCTTTGCGGTTGAATTTTGTTTATCGTTTCGATTTGGCATTTTAACTACTTTAAAACATTGATATCTAAGTCTCTGTTGCCATTTGTGTACAAAAAAATTGGAAACCTTAAGTTTTTTCGCTCGATATCTATCAGACCAATCAGGATGTTCTTCCAATGAAGTCTCCAACCGTTCGAGAGCTCTAGGATTTGCTGTGCGTTTTTTTCTACCACTTCCTTGTTTTCTCTGAATAGTTTTCTGTTCTGTAAACCATTTAAGAACAGTATCTACAGTTCTTCTTGATATTTTTAATGATTTCGCCAACTTTCTATTCAATAAAGTTGGATTTTTAAGTGTTTGTCCACAATCAAAAATCTTTGTTTAGTTTGCTCAGTTGACATTTTAAAACTAAATAATATTTTTAATTATTTTTTTCTGCCAAAATGTTCTATTATACAAACACTACCACACACAAAAAAATAATTTCAAAAAACGACCGTTAACTAGCTTTACCACACCGCAAAAGGTGGGCAGATTTTTCCGATAGCATGCCTTATGCTGAAATTATAGAAAAAGAAAAGAAAAAAAAAAAATATGTCTACACAAAATGTAGTAACAAGATTAATATATTGATAATTGTTAATTAGAGTTCCAGAAAATTAAAAAGGCATCAAAAGTAGCCCAAACTCGGAAAAGTTTTAGAAACTCCACTAACAACAGGGATTGCATCTTTAAAGATTAAACAAATACCATACATACAGTATGATATAACTTCTGATGATGTACGCTATAAAAGTTCACAAAACACATTGCATAGAAAGAGTTAAAAAGATGACTAACTAAAAGTGTTTGTTGCATTGAAGGAAAACAAGTGACCAGTTTAAGATATTTACAGTTTGTAATTGTAAACAGGATTGTCTATCAGTTAGATTATGTTAGGGCAAGTTTAGGTAAATTAGAAAAATATAGCAAAGATGCAAAGGTGTCACCACAACAATTTCAGAAAAGAAATATCAAAACTAAAAAAACTTGGAAAAAGTTTTTACAGGTTACACAACAAAACTAAAAATAACAGGAAAAAAAAAAGACTATCAAACTATATTCATAGAAAAAAAATACTGTTGTAGGCAGGGGCATGTTTTAAGATTTACTCTGCAAAGAAAAAAAAATTCCCATAGTTGGCAAAATCCTTTTTTTACAGCCCCACTAACTTCTTTAAAATCTCTTTGTGACGGCCCTGGTTGTAGTGCAGAGTAACAGAGGCTATGTGTGCCATGTTACAATTTTGAATGAAATGTTGCAGCACATTATTTATTGCTTAATTAAATTTTTTACATAACAGTAAATGTTGTTTTGAAAAAAAATCATAAAAGTAATGTTACTTGTAAAGTTTTATTTAGTATTTTATACAGTCTTGTTAACAATTTTTATGTGTTATTGCATGCAACATTTCTTTATGTCAAATATAAACACTATAATGATAAATTAAGAATATATTTGCTTTGTAATAAAGCTATGACTGTATTAATACAGCTAGTGCAATCTACACACCATCCACAAAAATAAGCTGCCTTATTTATAGTTAATCTTTTGTAGGTGTTTGTCAAGTTTGTTTTTAAACTGATTTAACCTATGAGAGTTTACTATTTCCACCAGTAATTTCTTCCATGCGGTTGCAACTCGATTAAAGAGATAATTTTGTCTAGAAGCACTTTTAGTAAATTCAGCTTGGTATCTAAAGTTGGGTACACTTGTCTGAATCTGATTTTTTTGTATATTTTTATGCTCTAAGAAAACGTATCCTTGTAAAGTAATATTTACACTATCCGATAATTAAAATTTTTTATTAAGTCACCTTTTAAACGCCGAATTAAAAGATATATTAAACTTAAACTTATGAATCTTTCCTCATATGTCATGTTTTTAAGAGGAGGGATTAGCTTAGTTGCTCATCTCTGTACTCGTTTAAATATAGATGTATCTTCTTTAAGGCAACGAGACCATACAGCAATACCGTATTCAAAATGTGGACGGACAAGTGTAGTATAAAGATATTTACACATCTGTTTATCTATATAACTAAAGGTACGCTTTATCATATCAAGTGCTCAATTTGCTTTAGACGCTGAGCTAATTGCATTTTGTTTCCACTTAAGATTGGCTAAGATATTAATACCGAGATATTAATACCGAGATATTAATACCTAGATCTTTTTCATATATAAACTTTTAAGTTATTAAACTGTCATAATTAGAATTGGGTATGATGTAATCATGTTTTGGATTTTTTTTTTTCCAATATGCATAGCATGACACTTTTTACAGTTAAACTAAAAAAGCCATTTTTTTAACCACTTAAATGTCTTGATTAGATCATTTTGAAGAGCTGGTATAGAGTTGTTGTTATAAATTTGATTGATAATTTCAGTCTCTGACAACAAATAATTTAGATGTGTTAGTTAGGTTTTTTGGTAAGTCATTAATATAGATGACAAAAAGAAGTGGATCTAATACAGAACCATGTGGAGTACCACAAAAAACATCTTTCCAATTGGACTCTATTTGGTTAATTACTATTTTCTAAGAATGATTTGTGACAAGACGATTACAGTTTTGCAATTACTGATAATTAATAATTTTAATAATAATTATAAGACAATTACTAATAATTTCTTAATTTAAGCAAAAGTCTTGTGAGCAACAGTGTCAAATGTTTTGGCAGAGTCGAGGTAAATAATATCAGCTAATTTATTGTTTACCATACAAGTTAATAGAAGGTCAACAGTCTCTAACAAATTTGTTATACATGATTTTTAAGGAACTCATGTTGTTGCATATTTTTCAGATTATTTATTAAGATTATCTCTTTGTGTATTATTGATTAAAATAGTCTACAGATAATTGACATCAGCAAAATAGATCTACAGTATTTTGGCATAAGTTTATTACCTTTTTTGAAGATAGGAGTAAAATTTGCTTATTTTCAATGACTTTGCTGGAAGCTAAGGATTTTTCAAAAATTAGTATAATTAGATATGCTAGTGACCTCAAGCATTCTTTAAGAATTCTAGGGTGAACCTTGTCACTGCCAATAGATTTATTTATATCTACATTGTTCAAAAGTTCCAATATTTCATTATATTTAAATAATACTTTACCTTCATCCATTGCTTTAGAAATGGATATATTTTTATCATCAATTTCAGGAATTAGATTTGTATCCTCTTTGACAAATACTAATTAAATTGATTATTCAAGATATTAACAATATTAAAAAGATCGTCACAGATAAAATCATTTTTATTTTAAAATGATCAGATAAGGTTATTTGCATTTTGCATGTTGTTGATATATTGATATAGAAGCTTTGGGCTTTGTTTTGTTCTGGAAACTAGGTTTTTTTCTAACTCATTTTTTGTGTACTTTGCCCCTCATTTGATAGTTTTCTTAGCACTTCATAATCATTAATTTTGTTTCCACCTACTGGCACAATTGAAATTTTTCTTTACTTCGAGTGAGATTGACAATATGTTTGTTGGACCATGGGTTAACAGAAGGATGTCTAACATAATACAATATAAATTAAAAGCAAATTTCGGCATTGTTTTGAAAATTGAACTATTATAAGCTATTGAAAGAACTAACATCCAAGTCAGTACTAGATGACTATTATTACAGTCTCCAAGAATCGGATTATACTTAAAGTTGGCCCAATTGTTTTGTTCAAAAAGAAATAAATCAAGAGTTTCTGTGATGGTGCAATCTTGTATTTAAAAAGTTGGTGCGTCAACGTGTTGAGTTAGAAAACGATCCTCAACTATATTTAGAAATGAGAGATCTGGTGACCCCTTTTTATCAAAAAATTGATATACACTTCCATTTTTCCATAATGTTTTTGGAAAGGCAAAGTCCCCTATCACAAGTATACGATGGTAATTTTTATTATTAGATTTATTTTTTGCAGAGCGAATTAACATCTATTAAGTTTTGTTGTTCGGAGGTCCGTAAATGCATTTAAATAATATTATTTCTTTTCCGATTAGTAAAGTTACCCATATTTGTTCATTTTTATCATTGCACAACTTAATATCAATTGTTTCAACTGATTTTAAGTTATTAAAAATGTAGATAGCAACATATCATAACTGTCATCACTTATCATATATATCGTAACTATCATCACTTATGTTTCGTTTATATAATGAATAGTAATTTAGATTGGAAAAGAGTCTTCTTTAAATCATGTTTTAGTGGTTCCAATAATATATATCAATTGCTAATGTAAGTTGTTCAAATTTTAATAGTATATTCAATATTATATTAAAAAACTAAAAGTTAGTTGCTAAAACTGTAAACAAAATAAAACACAGCAAAAATAAAAAAAGACAATACCCCTGTCTTGCAACAACTTGCCAACTTTCTAAGTAATGATCATACTTTATAGACATTCCTTGACCCTAAGGAAAATAGTAATAATAATTGTGTCCTTGATATTGACTCTGCTTTTATGACCTAATTGTTTAAATAGTATTATTTTAATTTTACCTAAATCATAAGCCATAGTTAACTAAAAGTAAATTATTAAATTAATTTTTGACTGTTTTTAGTTAAAATAAGGAACACTATTTAATATATTCAGTATATATATATATATATATATATATATATATATATATATATATATATATATATATATATATATATATATATACTATTATTATAATAATATTTATATACTTATGTCCCCATTTGACCATTGCTTTTGCGTTCAAGCTATTTTGCACTTCCCCACACGCCTGCAAAAACATTGGCCAGCGCATTAAAAAGCGCTTTTTTTTTTAAAGTCTAACAAATATTTTCATCAAATACTTTTATAAAAATTCTGAAAACACTTTAATATATAATTTATTTTATCTAGAATTTGAATAAAACGTTCATTTTGTTTTGTTAAAAAAAAAAAAAGAGTAGCCTCCTTGACTAAAGTCAATCAGCCTTGGGTACATGAATTCAGTAAAAAAAAAAAGAAAAACATGTTAGAAATAGACTTGTCTTACAAAGTCAATAATCGAAAAAGTCTTCTTTAAGCACAAAGTCTATTTATCACTTATTAAATCTTTTTTATTGCTTTAAAAAACCTTAAAACTAAAAAACAAGTAATTATTTAACATAATATTCTTCCCCAACCTTTATAAAATTGACATTCAAAATTTTTCAATAAACATTGTTAATGATCTTTTGTTCATTTTCTTTTAAAAACATTAAGAGTTGTAAAGATTCCATAACTTAAATTCTCATTATCACTCCTGACGCAAATTGTTATTTTATTCGAAAAAAATGTTGTCTTTTGTAAGTGTTTTTTTGTTTTTGTTTTAATAAATAAAAAATTACTTTGTTTCACTTATGTTTTGTCATGTTTTGAAATATGGTTAATTACTAGACAAAAAATTTAGGTTTACAAAAAATGATTATGCAAAAATGTACTTTTTTTGTTTTTATAAAACTTCTCTTTTAAACAAATGTGTTTTTAAAATCCAAATTCGGCTTTTAGTTTAGTTAGGAATAAAAGTCCAAAAAAAAAAGTTTCTCAGTTAAATTTAGGGAACACGTACGGCCTATATTCACCTTCCAGTTAAATTTGGGTCATAAAAAGTTGATTTTAATATGTTAAAGTTTAACGTGTTAAAAAGTCTAAAAAATAACCTTACTTTTTCCTTTTTTTTTTTAAATAAGTTTATATTAGGATTTTGCAAAATTTTGATTCCTAGTAGGAATCAAGATTTTTGCAAAATCCTAATAAAAAAAAAAAAAATTTTTTTTTTAAACTATTTCAACCCGATACTCACAAGACGCAGAATTCTTTTTTGAAATTCTAATTTTAAAAATATTTAGAGTATAGAGGGGTAATATGAGTCTCCGGGGTAATTCATATTTATCGGTTATATTGATAATGACTTTAAGTAAAAAGTTTTAATTTTTACCATTCTGTTATTATTAAATAATTCATTTTAAAACTCAGTTATGCTGTTATTTTGAAAGCTTAAATACTTTATTTTCAGGATAGTATATCTTTAAGACACTGATGCACGAGGTTTGTTTAAAATTTAAAATACAATAAGGTAGGGTAATGTTGGTCTAGGTATGTAAAATATTAAGGTATGTCATTATATTATTACAGTTGTTGTAAATAACATTATTAACCTATTAGTTTCATCAGGTCTAACTATTTATGTGTTTGTATAAGCTCAAGAACTGTGAAAAATTTATGTTTGAAATTTAAATCTTATGAATAATCAAGAAACATGTGTATTTATTTGTGTGAAACAATATATTTACCTAGGTAAAATAAAGTATTTATACAAGACCTTATTTGGTGTCATAATATTTTATTTTATGATACATTATGATTTATGCAATTTATTTCACCAAAAATTTAACATTTTTTTCATAAACATTGCTTTGATAATTTAAAAAATGTTAGGAGGTTACAATAAAAAAAATAAAACCCAAAGACAATGCTGATAGTATGAAATAAGCTATTTTGTTAGTATGTTAGTTATGTTAGAAAAAAAAGAGACTATTTATCATGCTGCTAAAGAATGACTAACTATAATGTTTCAAAAGAATTTGATGCAAATAAACGTGAAGGTCGAAAAAGAGTGATGAGTGAGTAAAACTCCTTTTAAAAATGGAATTTCTGAGAAAGATTTGATAATCTTTTAGGAAGCGTCATGTTGATAAACTGCGGTTACATAAACCTGAAATACTTACATTGTCCAGAGCTAAATTCTTAACACATGAAGTTGTAGATAAATTTTTTATTATTTTATCTGATTATATATGTGATTCATAATAATAACTTTGTACCAAGTAGTATATACAGCTTTGATGAGACTGGCCTCTCCACAAATCACTTAACAAAAAAAGTATTTGTACATCCAAAAAGCACAGATTCATATGAACTGGCTTCTTCTTCTATAGTAGGATATCTTATCATGATTTTAAGATATTTTTGCCAGTAAACAGATACCTATACATAGTTTTTTTTTCACTTTAAGTCAGAAATAGGTAAAAACAGTCTCAAACTATGCCACTCTACCCTATATTTTTTATAACATAAGTTTTGAATAAATATAAATAATATTTTCAAAATCATCATAAAGTATACACACACACAGATATATATATATATATATATATATATATATATATATATATATATATATATATATATATATATATATATATATATATATATATATATATATATATATATATATATATATATATATATATATATATATATATATATATATATATATGTAGACCACACGGGTAAAACCACAGATGTCACATTTTTCTCATTTTGAGGAAAATGAAATTTAGTGTTTAGTGACATTAGATATCTGTTTGGTAATAATGTATTTAATTAAAAGTATATTTTTACGACATTTTAGTCCTAACACAATAAATGCAGTTTATGTGTTGAATACAAGAATTATTTATTCACAGTGTTCTTTTGAAAACAAGACACTTATTTTGGACATCTGATTTTTCCATTGTAAATTCATAAACTCATAAACCACATTAGCTTATAACGTTTTAGAGGGCTTATCTTTTTAAAGGTAGATGGTAACACATTGTAATATACAACCACAATGTACTAAGTGTGTGATGGGATAATAAAGTTGCCCCCCTCCCCCTATTTTTTTCTTAAAAAAATTTAAATAAAAAATTACACGACAATTTTTTTAATAAATAGCATTGCAACCTTATCTCTTCCCCAACCTCATCCATTTACCATATATGATTCCATGTCTGTGTTTCATCACTTTATATCAAGTTTCTATAAACCATACAAAAACCAACTGTGAACAACACGATAATAAAAATGTGTTTTTTTAATTTTAAAGAAAAATGAAATAAATTTTTCAAAATTAAGATAAAATAATATTAAATAATGTCTTATTTTATCTACTTAGAAAATGCTTAGCTTCAATAAATCTTTAAATTTCTAACAAAAAAGAGGCAACAGAGCTATGTATGGTTGTTTCAGTTTATCAGGCACATCAATCTTTGATCTAAACATATGGGATGTAACACACATAAAACTAAATATTTCCAGTTTCCCATATAATTAAATTTTAACTAGCTATTAATATTTCAATTTCTCTAAGTGAACATTTCTTAAATGAACAAACAAATAAGAAGTTTGACTTTGAAACTCTGCAAATTTCAGAAATTTTTCTTGTATCATGTTTATATATAACATTGAATTGTTATGGTTTTTTGTGAGATCGTCTAGTGTTTCTGCCAGAAACTATTGATTTGCAATGGCCATGTTTCTGTCATATTCTATAGAGGTGTCATGCCTATACAGATGTGATAAAGTTCTAATTGGTAATAAAACAGTGATGCTGTCAAGTTTTTCAGTTTTATGAACTAGATAATTAAATCAATCTAAAACTTTTTATTTTATATTTTGCCTAGCACATAAGTTGCAAATCATGTTAATATCCTTTATATTTGAGATAATTTAAAATCATGCAGCATAAACCATGCAGCAAAGAACATACATCATTAGACTATCTGTGTCTGATGATGTATGTTCTATGCTGTATATCAACAGTTCCATCATAGCAATAAAAATATTATTTTTGAGTTAAAAGTATATTAATGTTTACAAAATAAAACAGCTGTTGCTGTTTATTTTCTAAACACTAATATACTTTCTTGCATTTTTTTTGGGGGAAATCCAAGCAAATTACTTCACAATTAAAAGCGTGATAAGATGGAAGGTATGTAGCTCTTTCCCTTAAATAAAATATTTAAGTTTTTACCTGATGGAGCTGGAGCAATACATCCAAAACATTCTTTTTTTGTTATATATTGTTAGAAGTATCAAAATCAGAAATTATTGAGTCTATTTTTTACTTTGTTAGGATACAAAAGGTACACCTTGAGAATAAAAACATAAGTTGAAATAATTCAAGAAAACCTTTGTCATTATAAAAAAAACATATTTTATATATATGTATATATATATATACATATATATACATATATATATATATATATATATGTATATATAAATATATATATATATATATATATATATATATATATATATATATATATATATATATATATATATTAAGGGGTAAACAGATTCTATCTGTTGACCAGCTGGCACCCCTTCTTCATCTATTAGGCTGGCGTAGATGTATTTTATATATTGTTTCCAGTTTAGGATACATTGTTTCCAGTTTAGGATGATGAATGCTGGATCTTCTTGACTCAATGCATAGGTTTTGCTTGTGTCTCTGATTTTATGACTAGGCAACTCATTCTATTATCTCCTAATAAGGGTACAGCTCTAAAACTCAGTTTTATGGTTCTGAGGCCGGCTGGTAGTCAGATTTCCTGAACTCTGTGGTAGCTCTCAGAGAGGCTGATTCCATCAACAGCTGAAAAATATCAAAGTATTAACAGTGCCATGTTGCGCATGGATGGTGCCCCTGTTTGTACTTTTGGTGTG
The DNA here is from genome assembly GCF_038396675.1 of Hydra vulgaris. Lineage (NCBI taxonomy): Eukaryota > Metazoa > Cnidaria > Hydrozoa > Anthoathecata > Hydridae > Hydra > Hydra vulgaris. The sequence goes on from NC_088929.1 coordinate 8,942,192, forward strand.
CATTGCCGAGACCACATTTGGAGCCTTTTGTTACGACTTAGGGTTTATTAATAGTATTGTGGCAATTGCTTGGGCTATTAAACAGTGTTCTGAGTACAATCTATGTATTGAGTCAGGTTCTTCAACAAATTTAAAAATGAATAAAGTACCAAAAACTATAAAACACAAAAAACCACCATCATCACAAAGTTCTCTAAACCTCATTCACTAATATTAACTTCTCTTCTGTTGAGTCTTATCTTATGCAAAGTTCACCAGACCTACTTGCTCTTTGTGAGACTAATTTGGGTTCAGCTGTCTCATCTTGCAATTTTAGTGTTGATGGTTATCTTCCTTTAATTCTTAAAGACTCCAATAGTCAGATGCTTGGCCTGGGCATTTACATTCGTAAGAATTCACCCATTTGTCGTGAAACTAGGTTTGAATCCACAGACTATTCTTTCATGTGCTTTCATTTAGCATTATTTCACTCTATCGCCTTTCTATTTGTTCTATATATCGCTCTCCTTCATCTCAAGACTGCATTCTTTTTTATGTTATTTCTGATCATAATGACCAAACCCTCTCTTTTTATCTATCAGCTAATATTGTTGCTGCAGGTGACGTTAATGCTCACCACACTGAATGGCTTGGCTCTAGTGTCAGTGACTCTGCAGGCATTAAGGCCCACAACTTTTGCCTTTCTCAATCCCTAAATCAAATAGTCAACTTTCCAACTCGTTTTCCAGACAACCCGTATCATTTACCTTCTCTACTCGACCTATGTCTTGTTTCTGATCCTAGTCAGTGCTCAGTTTCTCCACATTCACCCTTAGGTGCTTCTGACCACAGTTTGATCTCTCTAAAACTAATATCTCATTCTTCTTCATCACCTGAATTCCCCTATTATCATACCTCTTACAACTACAGTAAAGCTGACTGGGATTCTTTCCGTGATTTTCTTGTTGATAGGCCTTGGGAAGAAATCTTTTGTCTTCCTGTCGACAAATGTACTTCTTACATAACTTTGTGGATTCAGGCTGGCATGGAATCTTTTGTTCCCTCTCGATGATTCCAGGTCAAGCCTCACTTGACCTGGAATCATCTGGAATCATCACCATGGTTTTCCTCACACTGTGCTGCTGCAATTGTCAATTGAAACCGTTACTTTCATATCTATCAGCAAAACAATTCTCCAGAAAACAGATGTCTGTTTATTACTGCTAGAAACCATTGCAAAAATGTCATGAAATATCATATCTCATCTCAAAAATTAGGCTCTCGTGACTTCTGGAGAATCTTTAATAGTATTAATATTAAGGGCAAATCTTTAATTCCACCTCTCTTGTATGGTTCAGACTTTGTCACCTCACCTAAAGGCAAAGCTGATTTGTTTGCTAAAAACTTTTCATCAATATCATCTCTTGATTCCACTAGTTGCCTTCTACCTGATATTGCCAACATACAGGTTGATCCATTGCTTGACATTCATATCACTCCAGCTTCTGTATCTAAAGTGATTTCCTGTCTAGAGCTTGTGGCCAAGACAACATACCTGTTATTGTCTTGCAGAAGTGTTCTCCAGAGCTGTTGTCTATACTCTCAAAACTATTCAACAAGTGCTTATCATAGTCTTGTTTTCCAGCTTGCTGGAAAGCGGCATCTGATATCCCTATCTTCAAAGATTCTGGAGAGCAATCTGATTTGTCTAACTACCGTCCCATTAGTCTTCTTCCTATCATAAGTAAGGTTCTTGAATCTTTAATTAACAAACACTTAGTTTCTCATCTTGAATCTAATATCTTACTTTCTGACCATCAATATGGATTTTGATCTTCTCGTTCTACAGTTGATTTGTTAACAGTAATAACCGATAGGTATTATTGTGCATTAGATAAAGGTGGAGAGGTTAAGGCCATCGCTCTTGACATTTCAGAAGCTTTTGATAAAGTTTGACATGCTGGTCTTCTCCATAAGCTTTTTAATTATGGTGTATCTGGCAACATCTTTACAATTATTGAATCCTTCCTTTCCAATCGTAGTATAAAAGTTGTCCTCGATGGACAGCACTCTTCTTCTTATTCTGTAACTTCCTCAAGGTTCTATCCTTAGCCCTATACTCTTTTTAATTTACATTAACGACCTTCCAGATATTCTCACATCTAAGGTGGCACTGTTTGCTGATGATACTACCATTTACTCTTGTTGTGATAAGAAACTAACACTCTCTGATTGCTTGGAGGGGGTATTTGAGCTTGAAAAAGGTCTCAATTCTGCTACAGTATGGGGCTCACAGTGGCTGGTGAACTTCAATACAGATAAAACTCAATTTTTTTTAGTCAATCGTTATAGCAATAAATTTAGATCTTCCTATATTTATGAATGGTGACCTATTTGATGAGTCATCTACTCTTCATCTTCTAGGATTAACTCTTACTTCCGATATTTCTTGGAAACCATATATCAAATCAGTTGCAAAATTAGCATCTGCTAAGGTTGCATCTCTTTATCGAGCTTGCCACTTTCTTACTTTGGATTCTATTCTCTATCTCTATAAATCTCAAATCCGGCCTTGTATGGAATTCTGTTGTCATATCTGGGGCGGATCTTCTAATGATGCCCTTTCTCTTTTAGACAAGGTGCAAAAACGTATTGTAAACATAGTTGGACCTGCTCTTGCAGCCAACCTCCAACCATTATCATATCGTCGTAATGTTGCTTCTCTTTCTCTTTTCTACTAATACTATAATAGGCACTGCTCTAAAGAGCTAGCATTTCTTGTGCTATCTTCTGAAATTCATTCTCGTGTTACTCATCATTCAATTAAGTCTCATCCTTTTTCTGTGACTGTTCCTAAATGCTCCAAAAACTCTTATTCGTCTAGTTTTTTTCCTCGAACATCAGTGCTTTTGAATTCTGGTATTCTGGAATTCTGGTAACAGCTGGTAACATCTTCTTGCTGCATTGCAAGAAATTGCCTATCTTCAGCAATGGTTATTGTCTCTATTGCGGTTTTAGTTGCCAAGTCAAAAAGCTCATAAAGTGTGTCCTTGAACATCTGTACTTTAATTCTACAGCTTTCTAGGTCTGTAGCTTGATTCTTTTTTAGAAGCTGATAGGAATCGTACAATTTCCAAAGTTTTCTTTCACCAGAATCAATTCTTTGTGTTAGGATTCTTGCCTTATTCCACACAACAATCAGCTCTTGAATTGTATGATGAATGCTCTCCTTTATTGTGAGATGCTCTTACAGATGATGAAAGAGGAGACAATGGAGGACATCTCCATTGCAAAATGGGCACCAAATTATAGACAACTAAAAAATATTAGATATATGTATATATATACATATATATATATATATATATATATATATATATATATATATATATATATAAATATATATATATATATATATATGTATATATATAAAGATATGTATATATATATTTATATATATATATATATTTATATATATATATATATATATGTATATATATATATATATATATATATATATATATATATATATATATCAGGCCTTGTTAAGAAGCGTTACGCAGCTTGCATTTTGCTTGCGAAAAGGCGATTTGCCTTCGCGTTCAGCAGTTTTGCGCTACGCAAAAACTTATATCTTTTAGAATATTTAAATTATCTTTTGATTGCGTTAAGGTGACGTAACGTAATGTTTATTCAGAAGAAATAAAGTCGTTAGTAAAAGCGTTTAACCGCAATTGTAAAGTAATTTTTTGTTAAAGAAACAGTTTGTTTCATAATTTTTTTTGTTGTTGTTAAAAATTACTTAAAAAAAATAAAGTGTTATAAGTTTTATCTTAAGGAATTAAATATATAAATTCCTTTTAAATATAAAAATTATTTTTAGTCATAATAGTTTAAAAAATGCACGATTTATTTTGATGTAAGTATTTTATTAATAAGATATTTTGTTTATGGTTAATTCAATAACGTAAAGTTTTAAAGACGTTCGTTTAATTTATGAAAATAAATTATGATCACGAATATGTTATCGGTAACTGATAAATAACAAAAAAAAACTCTTTATTGTTTAAAAACATTAAAAAGAGTTCACAAATTAAATAAGGCAAAATTTATTAACAGTTAATAAAATAACCAAAAACCAACTGTAAAATCATAAGAAAATAAACAAACATTATTTTACGTTTCATGAAAAAAAAATTTTTTTTCAAAATGAAATTTAGTTCATATTTGAAAAAAATAATAAAAATGATTTTTTAAATAAGAACTTAGATTTTATTTGAAACTTTTGTTATAGTGAGAAAAAAACAAACTGTTTGTATGATTTTTAACGCGTTAATAAAATAACTTTAATTACAATGCGGTACTTGAAAAGACGCTAGTGACGCAATATAACTTCTAACGATGCAAAATATATTTGCTGAGTTAAGTTACTTAGAAAATCGTTACGCGTTTTCGCTACGCAGCGAAATCTCGTAACAAGGCCTGATATATGTATATATATATATATATATATATATATATATATATATATATATATATTTATTAATGTTTTTCTGTGTTGTTTACTTCATCCGACGTATTTTTCTTTAGGATAAAAGTTAGTCATGTGACTTATGCTTTTATTATCATTGGTTTAATTATAAATAACTGCGACAACTGTGTTTTTTACCAGGTAAACATTGGACAACAGTTGTTGTTTCAAAGTTGCCCTTTTTTTTAAATGACCATAGAACCTTAAAACATAACTTTTTTGTAATGAATTTTTAAATTAAAATAGCTTAGTACTAAGATATCATAAAAATATATAAAACTTAAAATTTTCAAGTGGACATCTGTTCTTTTACCCGTGTGGTCTTCATATAAGTATGCATATATATATATATATATATATATATATATATATATATATATATATATATATATATATATATATATATATATATATATATATATATATATATATATATATATATATATATATATATATATTAAGGTTGGACGAAAAAATATAAAGTTTTAGCTGCACAAATCAAACAGACCATAAAAGGTGCTCTTTTATTTCCTGAAAAAGATGGTATAAAGATTTTTGACTAAAAAATATTCTTAGGCGTTCCAACTGACCTTTGAATTTGATGGGTCTCTAATATTATCATACAAAATAGCTTTACCCTTAGATTTGTTCTACATAATAAAGTAACACTGGATTTGAAAAATTTTTAAACAAAAAATATTTTTAGGGGTCCCAACTGACCCTTGAATATTTAATGAGTCCCTAATATTATCTTACAAGACTTTTTTCAAAAGCATGTCATTCTGGTACTCAAAAGAAGTGAAATTTTATAAAAACTTTAAAAATAGCAACTATATTTCATAAAAATTTATTAAAAAAAAATTATAAAAAAAAAACATTAATACACTCACCTTTTTTTAAAATTGTTGAAAAACATTTTTATGCAATAAAATCTAGAATAGAAATGTTATATTTATATAAATAATAAATATTTTTGAAATTTTTATAAAATTTTGTTTCTTTGTGTACCAGGATGACATACTTTTGAAAAAACAACAAATAACATTAGGGACCCATTAAATGCTCATGGGTCAGTTGAGATCCCTCAAAAATATTTCATATATATAAAATTTCAAATCCAGTGTAACTTTATTATATAGAAAAAATCTGGGGGTGTAATAGGAGAGCTTTTCAAAAAAAGTTTTTACCCTACTCTCTCTGGAATAAATATTAAAAAACAGAAGACTTTACTGTCTTTTACATCTGTTTCTACCTTATTTTAAATTTCAAAAATAAGATACTTCAATTCATTCATTCATTCATTGGAACTTATTCTAATAAAACTAAGATAAAAATAAAAAAAATTGTTTAAAAATCAAAAAAATCTTGCAAAGATTGTTCTAATAAAACTAATATTTACTACTGATAAAATAAAAAATAAGTTTTGTTTAAAAGACTTCCTATGCTGCTTAAATCTCATATTGTTTATAAAGTTTCTTGCACAGGCTGTAATGCAAGTTATATTGGAGAAAATTTCAAACATTTAACAACTAGAATTAATGAGCACCTTGGAACTGATGGAAAAACCCCATATATATAAACATTTAATTACATCCCTTAATTGTAATTCATTTGAGATTTTAGATACTGCTTCAACTAAACATAAATTAAAAGTAAAAGAAGCGTTCCAAATTAAATGTGTAAATCCCTCACTTAACAAACAATCTTTTCATAATGATCTAAACTTATCTATTTATTGAAAATAAAAGTTTATTTTATTTTAACCATATTGATTGGTTATTAACTGATTCATTTTACAATTATTTTATTGGTTTATTATGTGTATTTTTTGTCCCTTAATATTTCTCCGTAAAGTCTATTTTTTTAAATATTTATTCCATAGCTTCTTATTGTGAAAGTAAGCTTTTGAAGATGTAATGCAAAACTACGAAACATATATATATATATATATATATATATATATATATTATATATATATATATATATATATATATATATATATATATATATATATATATATGTATATATGTATATGTATATGTATATGTATATGTATATATATATATATATTATATATATATATATATATATATATATATATATATATATATAGATCTATAGTTTGTTGGCTTTGGGAAGAGCGGAAGGAAAAAAGTGATTCTTACGCCAACATATACGTCACTTTTAATTACTTTTAACTTTCGTCCAACATTTCCGTGTTGGACGAAAGTAAAAACCATTAATTTAATTACAAATTAATCGTTTTTTAAAAAAACCACAAAAACGCAAATTTAATTGACCAGAATGTTTTAAAAACATTGTGAATGTTTTTAACAATATAAACAATGTTTTTATTTTATTTTTTTTAATAAAATGTTTTTATTTTTATTTTTTTTAATAAAATGTTTTTATTTTTATTTTTTTTACTGAAAATCATGCGCGGAGTGTTGCTACATCGACTATCTTATAGCCTGACTCGCAAGGGAGTGCTGCTACATCGACTGACAAATAGCCTGACTCGCAAGGGAGTGCTGCTACATCGACTGACAAATAGCCTGACTCGCAAGGGAGTGCTGCTACATCGACTGACAAATAGCCTGACCCGCAAGGGAGTGCTGCTACATCGACTGAGGGTTTGGTTAGGGCAGGCAGTCTATCATTATTAAAAAAAAAAAATTCCGGTCTTGCATTTTAATTTTTACTTTTTGTCAACAAAATATCGAAAAAACTTTCGGACAACATCTAAGGGTTGTATATATATATATATATATATATATATATATATATATATATATATATATATATATATATATATATATATGTATATATAATCGTAAAAATACTGATCTAATTTTTTTCTTCAAAAAGTTGTTTCTCCATTCAAGAAGCTTTCTGATGTTGAAGAAAAAACTAGATAAGTGTTTATACTATTTTATTACTACTCATTTCTTTAAGACAATTTAGCACTCTGTAGAATAATTATTGGCGCAATAATAGAGGATAAAAAGTAAACTGATAACAATTTTGACACAACAGCTTCAAATCCTGTATTACAAAGAGTAGTTTACAGTGGGATGGAGGCCAAGTTTGGCAAAAACTTTTTTATGCCTGTCATGTAGACACTATTAACATGATATTTTCATGATATCCTTACAAAATTTGTTATTCTAAAGAATAATATGGTTTTCAAAGAACATTTTTTTATGCAGTCATCAAGTTCCTTACAATTATGATGAACTGTTTCATCTAACAATACTGTTACTGGTTGATACCCCACCACGCTTTGTTAAAGTTACAGCTTTTAAAACAATGTCAGATGGATAGCCAAGTTGTTTAGCTTTGTAACAACCTTGATATTTAAAAAGCAATCCGAACTAACAGCTATCAAACAAAAAGACTTGAGATACAAAAACTTGTATGTCTGCCGGCCGCTACAGTCATGATCATCAATTTTTGAAATTAGCAAATAAGTGAAATATTATTAAGAGCTTAAGAAATGCTACAATTAAGGCATTTGTTAGTCATTTGTATTATCTAAGCAGAGAGGTAGTTGTCATGGCATTTTTTTGATGATGCTATATACACTAACACCAAAAGAAAGATAATCAATCCATTAAAGAAGCAAAACTTTGCTGAGATCACAAACGAACAAAAACAAAATCAAAAACGAACCAAAATAGAACCAATTTCTGTACTGTAAAAAAACATGATAACTTTGTGTCTAACATTCTTTTAAAATTTTGAGCTAAATGCTGATCTTCAACTAAAAGTCTGGACAAGCGGCATAGCCTGTAAAAATTCTACTTTCATTTAGCTTGATCTTAGCATGAACATACTTAAATTTGGTTCAAAAAAGACGTTTTTTTAAACTCTGCTTGAATGTTCAAAAAAAGTATTTTGCTGACCAAATGCAAATGGGTATGTTACAGAGATGTGAAGTTGTGCTAAAGTTTTATTATAAGTGATTTTGCACGTTTTACTTCAAAAAATTAATAAAAAATTGCCACTTCTAAATGCAACGCCACCGTTAAATGTAGAAAAATTAGAAGTAGTTTAAGTAATTAAAAGTCAATTTAATAAAATAGTTTTCAGTTTAATTTCTCTCAATAAAATAAATTTACAAAATGTGAAAGTAGTAGTTGTATATTTTTATACAGTTTTCAAAATGTTAAAAAAATCAATTGCAACTTTTTGTAAAAAACTTTCACTTTATAATTGAAAGTTGAGTTTTGTTTAACTAAAAAAAGTAAATGGATGTAAACCTGTTTTGACAACTACTTGCTTTAAAAATGCACTTATGTTAAGAATTTATCTATGCATATAATTAATTTACTTAAACTACCCAGCAGGCATGCATCACCGTAAGAACATTCCATGGAAAACGCACTGAGCATTTTTTAAAAATCTGAAATTTCTATGATGGCTGCAATTTTTTTAGTAATAACATTCTAATAATGTCATAAAGTATTATTTTAATATTTATAGAATATTGGAAAGATATGTCGGAGTGTGGATGAACATGAATTATAAGCAGCTCAAACAAGAACTATACAATAAAAATTAGTTAATAATGCAACAGTTGATTTAAACAAAAAAAAATTGCAAATTAAACTTTTATGTAACATTCTTTAAACAAAAGAAATTTCAAATTAAATGTAAACCAACTGGAAAATTAATAAAAGTGGTTGTGTTGGTAGCAGCATTTTTTGTCAATCTTGATTTTTCATTTACTCCTATTTTCACCCACAATGAAAATGTAAAACCGCCACTTGTGCATTTAGTTAAATCACTATAAAAAAAATTAAATAAAGTATCATCATCATCACCACCATCATTTTCATCATTATCGCCATCAACATTGTCATCTTTCATCATGAAAAAACAAAACTAAACTAACAGAAAAAATAAAATTTAAATTAAAAGTTTACCTTACACAATCAGAATCAGGCAATGCATAAGGACTACTAGTTAAGCAATTAGCAACAGCATTACAAAATAGAACAGATCCTCTTCTCTCTGGCATTAACATAATTTTTGCAGCACTAGGGTTTAAAACCAGCGATCCTTCAACACCAGAGTTATATATACTTGGATTTTCTTCAAATAAAAAACTCCAAGATGGTGAAAATGGATAATATGGAATGCTTGCAAATGCTATAATTATTTAAAAACCATATAATTATAACTGTTTTGTAATAATATATAGCAATTTCATAAAAAACTATATATCTATATATATATATATATATATATATATATATATATATATATATATATATATATATATATATATATATATATATATATATATATATATATATATATATATATATATGAATATATATATATATATATACTATAGCATATTTATGTGATATAGTGTGTATATATATATATATATATATATATATATATATTATATATATATATATATATATATATATATATATATATATATATATATATATACGTAAGTGTATATATATGAATAAAGAAAATATAGTAATATACGTAAGTGTATATATATGAATAAAGATAATATCATGTATAATATTGTATACTTGAAAGAGTGCTCAATAGATAAACTAGAGCTATATAATATATATGTTACTGTTACCCGCAGTACGCAGCAGTAAATAAATTCTTATTAAAAAATTACAAAGCTCGCTACAAACCTGACTAACAACTATAAATAAAAATAACTATACTAATCTGCTCCATATATCTCTAAGTTAACTAATAAATTACTCACATACACAGCTTTTGTAATATATTTCATAATATTATGTATATTTTTATATCAATTTTAATTCTTATTTTCTTATTTTTATTTTCTTATTTTTTAATACACAAATAATACACATTAACACATAAAAAATATTTTAAACAACATTAAACATATAACTATTTCACAATTATTAGCCAACCAAAAACAAATTAATAATATTATTAACCTAACTACTAATCAATTTCCGTCCCGTAACAATCTAAAATACAAATATAAACCGTAATGTCCACTAAACAAATTGTAGCAAAATTAAACTTTTACTACTTGCCTGATGATTATGATAACACATGAAACTCAGAGTTGCAATATTAAATTATATTATAAACATTAGCATTTAGCTAATTCCTGGTACCGCGGGTAACAGTAACATATATTATACTACTGTGATCAAAAAGTAAGGTGAATTTTTAATTTAAACTTCCCGCCTTATTCGAATCGTCCAATCTTTTTTGTTTTTAAGTTGGTAGGAATGTCATTAACATTTGCGCCAAATTACATGTCAAACTCATAATTATTTTTTTTTGTTTACGCTTGTTTCTGAAGTACCAAAAGTGCATTCGGCGATTTTCACGATGTCTAATTTTGTTGAGCAAAGAAGTGCTATTAAATTTTGTTTGCGGAATGATATTTCTGCTGCTGAAACGTATCGAATGTTGCAAAAAGCCTTCGGTAAAGAGACGATGTCTCAAAAAAATGTTTACAAGTGGTACAAAGACTTCAAAGAAGGCCGAGAACGTGTTGATGACTTGGAACGCTCCGGAGGACCATCGACTTCGATTGATGATCGCCACATCAACAAAATCAAAGAATTGGTGCTTACAAATCATCGGTTAACCATTCGAGACCTTGTTGACATGGTTGGAATATCATTTGGGTCGGTGCAAGCGATTTTGAAGGATCATTTGAGCCTCAGAAGACTCAAATCACGTTTGGTGCCGAAATTTCTCAATTTCTTTGAAAAAGAGCGTCGCGTTAAAACGTGTGAAGCAATGCTTTCTGACTATCAAGACGTCTACAAACAAATTATTACTGGCGATGAGACTTGGGTCTACGCATACGACCCTGAAACAACCGACCAATCGAGTGAATACCGTGAAAAAGGCGAGCCGAGACCAAAGCAACCACGTCAAAGTCGCTCAAAAATCAAGGTCATGTTGACTGTTTTCTTTGATTATTGTGGTGTCGTGCACTACGAATTCCTTCCAACTGGCCAAACTGTCAACAAGGAATATTATTTAAGCGTTATGCGACGTTTGCGTGAAGCTATTCGCAAAAAGAGACCGGAATTATGGGCCAATAACTCTTGGATTTTGCACCACGATAATGCGCCTTCGCACACAGCACTGGTTCTTCGTGAGTTTTTCGCCAAAAACTCTACCCATGTTGCTCCACAACCAATGTATTCGCCCGACTTAGCATCGTGTGACTTCTGGCTGTTCCCAAAGCTCAAGAGACCACTCCGGGGAAATCGTTTTAAGTCCATTGAAGTGAATCGGCACGCGCATTGAAGGCTATCCCTACCGAGGACTTTTCGGCATGCTTCGAAGACTGGAAAAAACATTGGCAAAAATGCATTGGGACCGGGGGGGATTATTATGAGGGGGACGATACAGATTTGAAAGAGTAAATAAAGATTTTTCATTTTATAAAAAAATTCACCTTACTTTTTGATCACAGTAGTATATATATATATATAGATTCATCAAAATGCAAGGCTGCATATAGAATACACAAAAACTTAAACACACAACGCAATGAATTATCAAAAACAACAAACAAAAAAGAATTGGTTTAGAATTCCCAGCAGCTAGCCATAAACAGTGAAAACATAAGTACAAATTCAGCAAATGAAACAGCCATGTCTAAATTTGAAGAAAATTTCTTTCGATTTAGATTGTCAGTTGACACTTTATTGCATTATTAGCACCAATTCGTCATTTGATGACCTTAATGGCTATTCACTGGTAAAAATGTTTTTCTTAAACTGAACATTGTGTTACCAGAAGGTGCAGTCTGCAAACTTTTATTTAGTGCAGCATTAAGTGTTTATGCCTAATTACACTAAAACAACAATGAACATTTTGAACAGCAGCTGCAATTGTGCAACATATTTACGTTGGTGGATTGAATATATGTTAAGTTTAATTTCAAGATGATTTAAAAACCTATTTTAATGTACAATGCAGATGATTATCGGAAGCTATGTAGCACCTTGAGCAGTTACAAAAAATTGTTAAACTTAGTAAAAAAGTTTTGGAATCAGGAACCATTGACACTAGAAATTCCCAGAACAAATTAGTGTGCAGAATGAGCAATCAAGTGTCTTCAAAATCTTTTATGACATCTGTAAAAATAAAGTAAATCTGATAAAAAGGAACTGTAAAAAAGATTATAACCTATATATTTATTTTGTAACAAACCATATAGATTAACCTACAGATTTACTTTGGCTAACAAACCATAAGATTTCTACTTGCAGAGTTGTAATTTTATATTTATTTGTTAATGAGTGTTTAACAAAAAACTGTTTAAAAGGTTTAAAAAATGTTTAAAAGGTTTAACAAAAAACTGTTAAATGCTTAAAAACTACATAATAACTAGTGTTGTTATCGACTTCAACTAATTTGAAAAGTCAACAAGTCGAAAGTCGAAACTAATTGAATTTTAAATTTGATTTAGTCAAAGTATGGGAATAGTTTATTTTTTTGAAATAAACAGTAATAAAAATAATAAAGTATATTTGATTTCTATTCTTTGATATAATATCATTTAAATAATAATGGAGCAAAACAAGAGAAGAGCTGCTCTGACAACAGGACAATCTATTCCTAGACCCCAATGATTTCAAAATTATATAAATCTATTTAAGTCGACTATAGAAAATATATATTAGTCGATTTATTCGACTGTCGAATTATCTAATAGTCATAACAACACTAATAATAACTTAGCGGAAAATGTGCATTTTTTTTTGCGAAAATAATATACCACATTTTCTAATATTTAGTGATTTTAACGTTATGCCAAAGTTAAAGCAGCTTATAGCTAATGTAACTTTTCTTGCTTAAATTGAGCTGAATAAGTTTTTAAAAAGTTTGATGAATACCATTTCAGCTTGGTGTATATATATATATATATATATATATATATATATATATATATATATATATATATATATATATATATTTTTGTTTGTTCACCTCCCCAAGGCCCTGAAGGCCACTACAGACGAGGAGGCTACCTAATTGTGGTTATAACCCTCTCTCAACTCTATAACTCTGAAACACGAAACTTGACGAACAAGGCCGCTGCGCGGAGAAACAAGTTGAGCGCGGTACTACCAGGGACGTGGTGGGGATTGAACTCGGAACCTCTCGCTTATGAAGCGAGCGCTTTACCACTACACCACAACCGATGTATATATATATATATATATATATTGTTGGCTTGATATATATACTATATATATATATATATATATATATAGTTTTATAAATTGTTGGCTTTGAGAGTACGAAAGATGAAAAATTCTTTTCACAACAAATTACATCACTTTTAATTACATTCAACTTCGGCCAACACTCCCCTGTTATCTAAAAGTCAAAACCATTAAACTAATTGCAAATAAAATGTTTTTTAGGTTATAGTAAAACAAAAAACTTAATCGACTTGAATCTTTATTTTTCCTAAACGCAGAGTGTGTTTATTTTTTTATGTTTTATAGGGGACAATGAGGCATCATGGTGGGGAACACTTTTAGTTTTTGCGATTTTTTTTTAGGCGATTGGTTTAATTTGTAAAATAAATTTAAGCAAAATCAAATTTATTAATTACCAAAATGTAACAGGTTTTGAGACTATTAAGAGTAAAATTAGAAATTTGTATCAAGGTACCCCAAACATCGGGTATCTTGATACAAACTATGACCATCATTAAAAAAGTAAATAAAAAGTATAAAACTTTAAAAAAGGGAGATTTTTACTTGAAAGACAAACAAATGAATAATTATAACCTAAATAATACATCCAATGAATCAAATCCCATTTCAGAGATCCAGATAGTATATCATTTTCAATGTCATTCTTAAGCGTCAATAAATAATAGCATTGTATCAAAAATTGGATCTCCTAGTATTATATTTACATAAATCTCTTAAAAATTGACTGTAAATAATAAAATAAAAAATGATCTTTAGAATAATTTATGACACACTATGCTGTATCAAGTTACCCCATACTTGCTAATAGAAAACAATTGCTTTATTTTTACCAAAAAAATATTACATTTTTTATAGCTTTAATTTTGAATGAAAACAAATAATATTTAAAAATCACTACAAATTTTTCACAAATACTAAGACCCATTAAAACTTTTGTGTCCAAAAAGAAACCTCAAGAACTTGTCTAAAACATTTTTTTTTTGTGGTAACTAATAGAACATCATTTGCATCTCATGAATGTTTTTTTTTTATTATTAATTTTTTGGCTATGAAACTTACTTCACCCTAGTGTGCATACTTCAACTGACAAATAGTTAGAACCTGCAAGAAGTGCTGCTGCATTGACTGACAAATTAGTAGATTATATAACAAATAAAAATAGGGAGATTATATAATAAATAGGTAATTATAGCATAAAAAAAATTAATTAAAATAAGTTGTATTTAAATGTACTTACTTAAACATGCTTGAGTCAAACAAGGGCAAAAATCATTTGTACCACTTCTGACAGCACCGATAAAACTGCAAAAAATAAAACAAGATAAGAGAAAATGCTAATTCAATTTCGTAGTTACAAAAATGTTTCTTTTATTTAGCAGATTAATAACTTTAACTTAACCGCAATTACGATAAAGCATTTTGTGTTTTAAATATATAAGTTGAATTCTATTGAAGACCTGAGTGCAAAAACCGTTTTAATAATTTAACTTCGAAATTTTCAAATTCTTAAAACTTTTTCCACAAGCTCTGTGTAGTTTAGTATGAATGTCTATATGTATGTTTAGTTTAAAATGTACGGATATTATATGCAGAAGTTTAGTGATAGAGCGTTCGCTTCATAAGCGAGAGGTTCTAAGTTCGATTCCCACCACGCCCCTGGTAGTACCGCGCTCAACTTGTTTCTCTGCACAGTGGCCTTGTTTGTCAAGGTTTGTATTTTGGTTTTTGTTTATAGTAGATTTTGTTTTTGGATCATCAATACTTATAACAATACAAAAAAAAATTAAAAAAATAAACTTGGGGAGTTACTTCGTTTTGCACCCGGCAGATAAAAGTTTTCTACCGTTAATATTTAACAAGATTTGAAATAACAATAAACAGTTTTTTTACTCAAACGCAACAAAACTGTACACGATCGGGAAATAAGTTTTAAAACTCTTTAAAAACAAGGATTTTAGAACGACGAAACAAAGAATTAGTTACAATGTATAAATTTTTACTAAGTGGAACTTTTCTAAAAACAGACTTGGCAGAACTTTCATACTTGTCTAAGGCTGGTACATTGTCTTTGGCAACAATGTTAGCTGAAAGTTTATTTATTGATTCAGTTTTTTTTACTATTCTCAAACCCTATGTATGTCTTTCCTTCAGCTTTTCTTTTTTTGCCATGGTTTGTTTCCAAACATTATAATTTTTGATGCCTTTTCTTGTAAGTTTTCTTTATTACTTTCTTCAGATTCACTTTCAGAAGTACTTTGTATTAAGTTAGTGATTTCAGTACTTGCATCAAAGACATAAAAAATTACTTACATTTGAGACAATGTTTTCATAGAAAAAATTTGGATCATTAACCGAAATGTTATTTTTTGTATAACTAATGTCCTTTAGGTAAGACAGTGAAAAATTACAATACTATAATATAATAAAATATATATGAATGGAAATATACATTAAAGTATTTTAAACATTAAAAATATTTAACTAAACAACAATGTCTTTTAAAAACACAAAAAAACTTGAAAAGCAAACGAGTACTTAATGCATCAAAAACACGATAAAGGTCCTGTGCAAAATGCACAGGACCTTTATCGTGATAAAATTATCAGGACCTTTATATTTGCCTCACTGAGTGCAGTTACTGCACACAGTGAGGCAAATAAGGTCAAAAACGGCATAACGTTGGCATAAGTTTTATCAATTTTAGACTTAAAATATTAAAGTAAACTACTTTTTACTAAAAAATCAACATTAAAAAATTCTCATCAAATATCAAAATGTATTTTAACATAAAATATGTGAAAATAAAAAACATATGACCATAAAATTTTTTAAATGAATGGTATCTTTACCGTTAATTTAACCTTATTTGTAATCAATTTTTAAATCTCTAATAATGATTGTGTTAAACTACTTTGCCCCTAGTAAATAAAAATATATATATATATTTTTTTTGTATTTATAAAACAATTCCTTTTTTATGATTTACAATTAATAGGTACGTAGAATTACGCGTTTTACGGAACCGATATTTGTGCTAAAATTCTGTGCCATGTTTTTTGAAGTTTGCTTTTCGCTATCGAGGGAGAAACATATTTTGAGGTTTTTTATTTAGAGTTATATATTAGTATAGATATTTTTTAAAAACTAGAGTAATTAAACTTTATAAATTTGTACCTTTTGATTACAATAAAAACTTTTTGAAGTAGATTTTTAAATGACAAAAACTTAGTTATACTTTGTGCATTCAGTAAATGTTGAGGAAATGCTTGTTTTTTTTGCAATACTATTCTCAATGTTAAGTTTACACAATTTCTTTGCACCTGTCAAATTTCATTGATTTATTTCATGCAGCACATACTCTATTTTGTGCAGCACTTTTGGTACTTAAATTTTTATTTTCCGCTTTTATTTTGAGACATTTTTTTTTTTTTTTTTTTTAAATTAAGGTTTTACAATAAATTGTGTAGGCATAAACTGCCTGTCAACCTAATTATATAATACTTGACAATTACAGAGTTTGTATAACTAATAGAAAATAAAATGTGGATTAGTCATAGAGAAGCCATTCATTTTTTAGATGATTGTCTAGAAGCAGTTTAAACGTTTTTAAAGATAACGCTGATACAATGTGATTAGGAAGAGAGTTACACTTATTTATTATTCTTAGAGAAAAAAAATTCATACGTAAATTTAATCGCGAAGATTGTTTTTTTAGTTTATATATATGACCACGAGTAATAAATTTACTATCTATTTCAAAAAGACTTCTGTCACTATTGTTGTTTTTGCACCATTTGTAGACGTTGATTAGGTCTGCACGAAGTAGCCTGTATTTTACAGTTGTCATATTTAATGCCAACAATCTTTGTTCATACGGTAGATCCTGTAATCCATTGATTCGTTTTGAAGCTCTTCTTAACACATTTTCTAGTTGCCGTTTGTCTTTGAGAAGTCCAGGGTTACAGATTGATCCACAGTATTCTAGTTGAGGGCGGACTAGTGCTGAAAATAGTTTTTTGAAGGATAATAAGTCTGGATATGATGTAAATGTTCTTTTTATTATTCCTATTATTTGTGTGGCTTTGTTGACTTGAATAGTTGTGTGTTTGGAAAATAATAAGTTCGAATCTATGTGAACACCTAAATCTCGTTCGCAATTTGTGGTTTTAATGTTTACTCTTATATTTTTTTCTGGATCATGCATATTATAAGTATGGGATTTGTTGTTGTTTCCTAAGTGCATTACAGAACATTTATCAATGTTAAATTTCATTCCCCATTTTTGAGACCATGTAACAAGAGCGTCGATGTCATTTTGTAATTCTTGGGCAGATTGAGTATTTTCAATAGAACGGAAGATTTTGGTATCGTCAGCAAAAAGAGCAGCTTTTGATTTGATTACTTCAGGGATATCGTTGACATATATAATAAAAAGTAAAGCTGAAAGGACGGAGCCTTGGGGAACTCCACTTTTAACGGGTACCCAGTTTGAATAATTTCCATTAACAACAACTCTTTGTCTACGGTTTTTCAAAAAGTTTTTAATCCAATATAGTATTGATCCATTTATACCATAAGCTTTAAGTTTCGAAATAAGAAATTTATGTGGAACTTTGTCAAAGGCTTTTTCAAAATCAAGATAAATGTTGTCGATGGGAATATTATTATCAAGTGATGACGTTCAATAATTAATTACAGTTAAAAGGTTAGTTAAGCAGGAATGATCTGGACGAAATCCATATTGGTGTGGACTTAATAAGTTATTTTTAATCAGGTGTGTCATAATATGATTTTTTATAATTTTTTCAAAGATTTTTATTAAAGTACAAGTTATACTGATAGGTCTATAATTAAGTGCTTTTGATCTGTCTCCTTTTTTGAATATGGGTGTAATTGTTGCGTCTTTCCATATTTGGGGTATTGATCCACTCTCAAGTACTTTGTTAAAAATAGTAGATAGATGTTTAGACATTTGAAAGCAAGTTTTCTTAAATATTATTGGGTGTAATGCATCAGGGCCTGGTGATTTAGATAAGTTTAGACTTTTGAGGTATGTTTCGATATTTTCCGGACTTAGATCAATATTGTTTGTTAGTGGATTTACATTTTTATATGTTAGGTTAAATGGTGGTGTTGCTGTTATTTTTTTGTTTGAAAAAGTATCAGCAAAACAAATATTGAATAGATGAGCTTTATCTAGATCAGTAGTTGCAACAATATTATTGTATTGGATGTCAGGGAATGTTTCTTTGTTTTTTCCTTTTGATTTGACATACGAGTAAAATGCTTTTGGATTTTGGTCTATGTCTCTCGCCAGTTTTTTTTCAAATTCAATAATTGCTTTTCTGCACGCAGTTTTTGCTTTGTTTCGTGAAATGCGGTACTCATTATATGTTTCTTCATTTCTGTTCAATATATATTGACGATATTTCTCTCGATTAAATTTAAGTTCGTTGATTATTTGAAAGTCAATCCACTTTGAGCGTTTTTTATTATTAAAGTTAGATTTTGGGATATTATTGTTGATAATAGTTTTAAGTTTATTGAAAAAGATACTCCATAGTTGGTCTGAGTTGGATGTTGGACAGAGTTTAATATTTGCAAGGTCTTCATTAATTTTGTCATAGTTCCCTTTTGTGTATAAATGCTTTGTATGGTATTGTGGTAAATTTATAATAGATTCAATCGATACAGTAAAGTAGAGTAGTTGATGATGACTTTTGCCAATGGGTGCTAGATGAGTTAAAAAGGAGATAATGTTTTCATCAGAAGTAAATAAGAGGTCAATTGTAGAAGGATTTTGATTTTGTCTGATGTGTGTTGCATTTGAAATATGTTGGGTTAAAAAAGAATCACGAATATTTTCAGTAAATTTAATTGATTTAGAGGAATTTGTAATAGGCTGTTTTGGATTTTGCCAGATGATATCTGGGTAGTTAAAATCTCCTATAATAAGAATGTTTGGATATTTGTTTGAAAGTTTGGCAATGTGTTGATTTATGCAGTTAGTGTTTTCATCGTTACTATTTGGTGATCTGTAATATAAACTTAACAATAACTTAGAAGTTTTCGTTGCAATTTCACAACTGAGCGATTCAGATGGAAATATATCTAGGTTTATTAGGGATGACTTTAGTTTGTTATGTATAAATATTGCTAAACCTCTTCGGCAAGAACTATTCTTGTAATTTGTATGTAGTAAGTAATTTTCAATAGCAAACTCCAGATCATTAACTTCAATTTTTTTATTTTTAGGCAGAGTTTCTGTTAAAAAAATAATTTCGGGTTTCAGATTGTTTACAATTTGTTTGAGCTCGTGGCGTTTATTTAGGAAGGAGTCGATGTTTGTGTATATAGCTTTGACGGATTTAATTTCAGTAACTTTTTTAATGGTTTGAAAATTAATCCAATTTTTTATAGTTTTTTTATATTTTTTGTTTACTGAAATTAAGTTTGATGACTTCGTTGCGCCTAATGCACCATCGAAAGGGTGAGTTTGGTTCATTTTCAAGGAGAATTTGGTTTTTCTTATTTCTTTCTTTTCTAAGTTGAGAATCGATTTGCCTTTCGGCGAGTGTCATATCTGGATTAATGAAGACGTTTGTATATTTTATCTTTTTGCGCAATTCCCTAGCGGCAAGTAAACATGTAGACATGGGGAGGGGGAGGGGCAGATGAAGAGGAACTTCAATCTGCTTTTACAATTATAATAATTTGTTCAGATTTAACTAAAAAGAAAAATGAATAAAAATGAAAAAATAAAAATTTTTGTGTTAATCAAACGTTCTCCTCAATAATCCTCTTATGGCAATCAAAGTAGTGGTAAAATCATTTTAATAAATGATATTACCACTACTTTTTGTTGAATCATTCTAAAGTCCAAATCATTTATTTGAATCATACTTAATATGATTCAAATAAATTACCATTCAATGAATGGTAATTTATTTGAATCATATTAAGTATGATTCAAATAAATGATTTAGCTAGTTTCACTTCTTATAAGTTTTTATGCTAAGTATTGAGACAGTTCAATTATAAAACTCTAATATTTTTAATTACAGTTCAACTGTAGATAAAGCTCTTAAAATTAATAAAGAAGTATAATTAACTTTATTATTAGCACATAGTTTTTTTAACTTAATAAAAGTTAATATTACTACAGAAATATGACAGAAGGCACTGTTAAAATGCTCAAAAAAAGTTACAATGCTTATCTATTATTCAGTTATGACTTTGGTTTCATTTATTTAAACTTGAAAAGTTTATTTGATTCATTTCTTCATGATTGTATTAAAAAAAAAAAATTTCATTATATATTTTCATTTCTTTTATAATTTGCTATTAATTAACAATTTTTCAATTAAAACAGTTAATTTGCAATTTTAAATAGTTCTTTAACCAATTTTTGTTTAACTTTTTTTTAATATGCAGTTAATAAGATTAAAATTGGTTTTATATTATAAATTCAATAATACATGTTTTTTGCTCAATCAAATCATATTACATTTTTTAAAAGCTTTATATCATATAATAATATAATATGCTTTTTTATGTATTTAGAATATATCATATATTAGTAATATACTAATATTTGTCTAAAAATATATAGACATAATATATTTATAGTATATTAAATTTAATATACTATTTATAGTATATTATATTTATAATATATTATATATTTAATATATACTATAATATATACTATATTATACTATATATTAAATATATACTATAATATAATATATGCTTAATACATACTATATCAATAATAGTTATAAATGATATGATTCTGATACAGCAATGACAGTCTTGCACAATAGCAGAATAGAAAAACTTAAAAAAAACACAGAAAGGCTATTACTATTTCTTACTGGACTAGAAAAGATAATGATTCTAAAGCTGTTGATTATTATATGAAAAAGTTCCAGCTAGTTGCTGACATTGTATCCTGTGAGTTGATGTTTTCCTAATGTGAATATTTAAATGTAATTAAAATAATAAACTTTAATATAAAAATATCTTTTACCAAAATTCAAAATATATCACATAATGCTTAGTTTAGTTATAGATGGTTCCCCCTCTGACCTGAAAAAAAGTTTTAAAAACCAAAAATGTTTTATA
Organism: Hydra vulgaris; assembly: GCF_038396675.1. Lineage (NCBI taxonomy): Eukaryota > Metazoa > Cnidaria > Hydrozoa > Anthoathecata > Hydridae > Hydra > Hydra vulgaris. Next base: position 8,964,056 of record NC_088929.1, read on the forward strand.
ATATTATTTTAATTAGTTTACATCGTGGCTTTTAGTTAATGATTAAGATATTAAATTCCTTTAATGAAACTATATATTAATCATTGTTAACAATAGACACGGCGTGAATGTTGCCCACTATTTTTTGATAATTGGACATGCATTTTATTATCTTACTACACAATTTTACCATTTTTTGACTCTATATATATATATATATATATATATATATATATATATATATATATATATATATATATATATTATATATATATATATATATATATATATATATATATATATATATATATATATATATATATATATATATATAATGTGCAGCAAGCAGTGGAACTTGCAAAAAAAAATTACAGAGAGTAGAGGAACTTGCAAAAAAAATGTACAGCGAGTAGTGGAACTTTAAAAAAATATACAGCAAGTAGTGGAACTTGCAAAAAAAATTTACTGCGAGTAGTGGAACTTGCAAAAAAAAAATTACAGCGAGTAGTGGAACTTGCAAAAATATAAAGCGAGTAGTGGAAGTTGCAATTTTTTTTCACGTTGTGTCTATTGTTAACAATGAATAATAGTTTCATTAAAGGAATTTAATATCTTAATCATTAACTAAAAGTCAAGATGTAAACTAATTAAAATAATATTATAAAACATTTTTTGTTTTTAATTTTTTTTTCAGTTTGTAAAAGAGGAGGGTGGGGGAGGGGTGATGACACACACCCTTTCCCATCTACACCACTTGAAACAAAGGGTGCGCTGCTAGTGATGTTGTAAAGTAGTAAAATATAAATTTTGATTTGATACTAGATTTCTTTTTAATTATAAAGATAAATATTTATAAAAAAAAAAAATAGTCATTTTTGATAATAGGGTGTTTAAAACCATCACCCTTACATCCACATAAAGACAATGATGAAACTTCTATATTTGACTGTGGTCTGATAGTTAATTACAAAACATATTGTATATAAAAATTTACGTTTTCATTAAAAAACACTTTTATGTATATAATATAGTTAGTCTTTATTGCCGGTATAAATGGTGGTTTTGTGCCCCCCTCTTGCCCCCGGATGCGCCTGTAATCTAGAGACCTTTATAAATTTGTAGATAACTCTTGTATCTATTTTTTGAGACCAAGATATAAACTTTTGGATAAGAATTGATTAAGTCATAATAGTTTTAGTTTATAAAAACTTTATTTTGACCACAGTTTCTTCAACAAATCCTAATATCAAAAAATCGGTACTTAAAACGTCATTACTTTTTTGTAGGCCCTACAATGTAGGGTGGTTCGATTTTGAAAATTTTTTCACTTTTGGAATATTGAAATGAAGCTCTTTTTAATGATATATAACAACCTAGAATTTGATGAATTTAAAAATTTCATGTAACATACCTACAATTAAAATATGTAATTTCATATGCACAATTATGAACTTATGTGCTATCCAATTAAAAGTTCCACGCTTTTTCAAGTTCGATTTTGGTTTAAACTAACTATTAACCTTTATTCAAAATGAAGATTTGCTGCATTTTCTTGCTCCTTAAAGAGATATTTTAAATTGAGTAATGCATAGTTTTGATAAATACAACGTCTGCCCCTTCATTTTTTTGAAAAAGTACTGGTTTTCGGACGTGTGTGTAATCAAATATTTACATTGCGTTTTTTTGCTTTAATTTAAAAATGAGAAGATTAAGAATATATTTTAAAAACTCGTGAATTTAAAAGAAAAAACAGTAGACTTGGGTGAAATCCTTATTGAATTTACTAAAACGCTTTATTTAATTCCTGATGATAAAGTGAACTAGATAGATTATTAGTGATATGTATTTACAAATTTGTACTCGGAATCTTTGTTGATTTAACTAATGCGTTCAACACTGTAGATTATACAAACCTATATAAAAAGATAGAATGGGATTATACAATCCTATATAAAAAGATGGAATGGGATTATACAATCCTATATAAAAAGATGGAATAAGATTATACAATCCTATATAAAAAGATGGAATAAGATTATACAATCCTATATAAAAAGATGGAAAAGTATGGGTTAAAAGTGTCTTTCAAAGGTTTCTTGTTAAACAGAAACAATGCGTAATTGCTTAAGAAAAAAACTGTTCAAAGCTGCTTAAAATAAAATGCGGTGTCTCCCAAGGTTTCATTTTTACGCCACTTTTGTTTACAATATACATTAATGACCACCCAAAAGCCTCAAGTAAAGTGGATTTCCTAATGTTTGCAGATGATACTAATTTATTTTATACGTCCAAATCTATTTCAGAACTTCTTGAAACTACAAACATTGAACTTGAAAAACTAAACACAGTGGTGGATCCAGCATTTTTTGATCTTTGAGATAGCTAACTTCCAGACATGGAGCTATCTCCAAACATTTATATGTTTATACTTATGTCAAATAATGAAAGTTTGCAAAAAATTGCGATGATTGGAGGCTGGGAACAAAAAAGCCCCAAAATTTTTGCAACACCTGCCCCAAACGTGATAGCAACAAGTTGATAAAATATTTTTTGTACTTTTCTTAATTAGACTTATATTCATCGATAATTTTTAAGTTTCATAGTATTATCTCTAAGCGTTCAAAAGTTATGACCATATAAAGTTTAAAACCCCCTCAATTTGAGGGGGTTGTAATTTTTACATGGTCATATTTTTTGAATGCTGAGAGATAATACTTTGAAACTTAAAAATTATCGATGAATATAAGTCTAGTTGAGAATAGTACAAATAATATTTCACCAACTTATTGCTCTCACGTTTGGGGCAGGTGTTGCAAAAATTTTTGGGCTTTTTTGTTCCCAGCCTCCAACCATAGCAAAGTTTTGCAAACCCTCATTATTTGATATAAGTATAAACATATAAATGTCTGGAGTTAGCTCCATGTCTGGAAGTTAGCCATCTCAAAGATCAAAAATGCTGGATCCGCCACTAAATTGGTTTAAATCTAATATATTATCATTAAACACAAAAAAAACTGAATACATTCTTTTTCATTCCAACCAAAAAAAAGTTGCTGTTCACATTACTTTTGCTGAAAATAAAAAATCACGAAATCGAGAGAACCCAAGCAACAAAGTTTTTTGGTATACTTATAGATGAGAACACTTCATGGAAAACGCAGAGTAATATGTAAATAATAAATATAACAAGACATAATAATATAAATATAACAAGAAATCAAAAAATATCGGTATACTATACAAAGCTATTCTATATACGCTAAGATTGCATAGATGAGTACTCTTACATCCAAATTAGTCAAACTTGATCGAAATCAAAAGCATGCTGCTCGAATAGTTTATGATAAAGATAAATTTTCACTTTTAAAACACTTAAAAGCACTAAATGTTTTTTTTTTGTGTGTATGTATAAAGCAGATTTTACACTTAGAAATGTATTAAAAATCTAAATTGCCAATATTGTTTATCATAGCAACGCCATAGCAACTTCAAATGCAGCTATTTTATTATATAAAAAAATTTACAAAAAAAAAAAAAAAAAAAATTCCAATTTTATTTTTGTATTTTGTCAAGAATGCTTTTATGAGTTAATTGTTCTACTTCATTTTTAAAGAAACTAAAAAATAAAAATTTTGTTTTACTTTGTACACATTTTTGATTTTATGCAAGTTAAGTTTTTCATATTTTGTCAAGATTTCAAAACATGATTTCTTCTGATTGAATCTTTTAGTCTGAACATTCCAGAACAGAACATATTCCTAACAACATTAAATTGCTAGCAACATTAAAATTCATTTGACAGATAGGTTACTTCCATTAAACTCATTATTTTTTGCTTTAACTTCTTCAAATTGCTAGTAAATGATATGAGTTTTAAATTATTTAAAAAAAACAATCATATCTTTAAATATAAAAGAATTATTTAAAAATCTATTTGTTAAATCGAGTATGTCATCAACAGTTATTCAAACATTGATTCATGGCTCCTAAATATAAATTAACTTTTAAATTTTAAGTTCTAAAGAAGTATTAAATTCAATTTTTAAGTCTAAAGTGAAGTCTAAATTCAGATGACGTATTTTAAAAATACAATAATTAAGCGTATTTTTACACTGTTTTAGTGCGTTTTAGGATTTTAAACACATTTTTAGAAAATTTTATAAAACTTGTCTTCTTTGTGGTCTACTACCTTAAGGATTTAAGGTTATCAACCAACTTTTTTATGAATATTTTTTATTACAATTTTGTAAAGCCTAAAATTTAAATTAGATGGAACGTATTATATTAAATGTTTGATAATCTTTTTGTTATGATTTACTAGTTATATGAAATATTTTTATTATTATGTCATAAGATGTTTTTAATTGGCTTATTTTTTTCAATGCTGTTTTTTCAAAACAAGGTAATTTTTTACTTAATCAGAAAAAATTTAATTTGCATTGAACTACGAGCTTTAAAATGAAATACGAGAAAATAAAGTATATTACATTTTTCGTCAACATTTTTTTACTTTTATTAGAACTTTTTTGGATATTTGTCAGCCCCCTGTCAAAATTACGGATAGAGCGAGGGTATGTCTGTAATAATACGGCTATAAACAATGATGAAAGTATATATCTAACAATAACAAATCAATTATAATTATAAATCTAAAGTAATAAATCATACCAAATGAGCAGTAAAAATGTTTTCATTTTGAAAAAACAACTGTATTTGATTAACGTTGGTTTTGAAATAAAAAACGCGCTAGGAACAAAAATTATTTGTTAACATTAGTTTCACTGCTTGTTGAGTTTATTGAGTTTTATATGGAGACTGCATAACTTTCTTCTCAGTGAGAATATCATTGAAAAAAATGTATATTTATTTAATTCGATTCAAAGCCTTGTGGTTTTAACCGAGATCACAAGCGATTATGGCTGAAACGCATAAAAAATTAAGTAATATATAATACTCACATTTTTAATTTTTTATGAGTAAAAGATTTGCTATAAAACATAAATATATTTTAAAAATCATTAACATAAATGTATATAACTTTAGAATTACTGTATCTTGTCAGTGTCATGTGACGATTGTTCCTTCCATATTTTTCTCCTACCGGAAAAAAATATACAAACTTTCTTTCGGTAAAGTTTGTCCTGAGACAAACTTTACCGAACGAAAGTTTGTATAGAATTGATTCTACGGGAACATTATTTTTTTGTCTCCCATGATAAATATTCCCCTATGAAATTTTACTAAAACTGTATATTAAAAAAAATTATAATTATTGTTTTGCTGCATTGTTTTTTGTTTTTTTTTTCATTAATAATTAGTTTTTTTTTTGAGATATTTTTCCGGGATTTTCTCATTTATTGAAACTCTGGAATGCTAAAAATTTCGAGAATTAAATGTCTTGTAAAAAAGAATAGATTTATCAATTTGTGAAGGTTTGTTGTCTGCGAATAAAACGATGGGAAAATGAGTTAACTGTAGAAGTTGAAACAAACTTGAAGAGATTTTATTTTATTCGATAAAATAGCTGGTGAACAAATTTAAACTTTGTCCGGATGATGTGACTTACAACAAACACAGAAACTGAAAGATTTCGAGAATATCTCATATTTCAAAAATGTTAACAAAACAAGCTTCAAATCAAGAAAATTAGAAAATGATATTTTTATTTAACAAAAACATTTTCCATATCTGACTTTCTTTTATCAGAGCCGACGACACCGGGAGCCTCCCCTCGTCGTCGTTTTTTTTTTTTTTTCTTTTTTCTTTTTTTTTAGAGAAAATTCTAGATTTCTAGATATAGAGGACTTTTTTTAGAAATAGACGATTGTGCCCCTCCACTTCGAAACCCGTGTCGTCGGCCGTGTTTATTTTTTTTGTTATTATTATAATCTTTTCACAAATATATAAAAACAAAACAAGGTAACGTTATCTAAATATTAATACTCTTATTTAATGTTTAATAGTGTCGTTTCACTTTCGTTTTTAAAGTAGTTTTAATTAGTTACTAGGCTTTTGTTAACTTGAAAGAGCGCGTTGTCAAAACGCACGCGGTCATTCGAGAAAAATCTACCAAGTAAGTAAAAACCTTTTACTTTTTGGAATTTAACTATTCTTTTTTCTAATAAATAATAACAAACAGATAATAAATAATAATAAATAAATAAACTATAGTTTAGAAATATTAGATAAATTATAATAGCAGTTTTAAATTCATATTTTAAAAAAAAGAAAGTATAGAAAATAGTTTAGCAAACTATATATAACATTTTTATTAGATAAAAGGTAGAAAGGGTCGCCCCTTCTAATTATTTAAATCGTTTATATTTTGCTTGTTTTAGCTTTTCTTTTAGCTTTATTTATCTTTTTAGCAGTTTTGTTTTTATTGAGCTTATATTTTATCTTTTAGAAAGAAGGATGAGACCAAACTATTTTTTTCGCTAAAAGAGTTATACTTTATCATAAAACTGTTTAATAGTATTTTCAAATTTATTTATTTAGAAATAAAAGTTTTAAAAAGTCCAAAATTAATATAGTTCAATATACATTGAATCTCAAACCTTGCTTGTTATGTTGCTTATTATTTTATTGACATTTCTGTGATGCTATAAATTTTTTTTTTTTTTTGAAAATTAAAAAAAAAATTTTAATTTTGGGCCTGAATTAAGCTGATTGAAATGGCTGATCATGAAGTTTACTTGACTGATTTCGGTGACACTGGAAGTGATAAAAGTAAGTATAGGGGAGAGTGGGGTAATGGCGAACGCGGGGTAACTCCGAACATGGTCAAAACAGCATTGTAAAAAAATAAATTCGACAATTTTTTTTTACCTGCTGAGAAGGGATCCTATGCTCAGTTCCAGACGTGCAGTAGTGTAATGAAGCTGCGGATGTTGTTCACTATAATTTGATTTTAAATTTTTCTGATAATTTTATGCAACTTTTTTCTTGAGTAACACTCTGTTGTAGCTTCTATGGAAATAAAGTCACTCCTTTTTTTTGTTTTTGTTGCATAATATAGTTTTTAGACTTAGTTATTACAATTAGCTTTTTATTTGCTATTACACAACAGTGCTTGTGATTGCCCCCCAATGTGTTCGGAATTACCCCACGTAGGCAGGGTAATTCCGAACACCAATGGTTTTATTTCTGGCATAAATTTTTATTTTATAATAAGATTTTTAAAAATTCCTTTTGAGGGTTTGTGACTGAGTAGTTAAACTAATTGATAAGCAATAAATATGATCAATTTTGTATAACTGGTGTCTTTAATTCGCATTCCCGCTTAGGTGTTCGCCAATACCCCACTCTCCCCTACAAGATATAACTTAACACAAATTGGTGTATTTTCTTTTTTTAATGAAACCATAGTAAAAATAAGCAAATATAGATGCAGTCTGTTTATATTAAATGATTAATTTGAAATTTATTAAATTCCAGGTAAACAAATATAACGAGGAAAGCATGTTGAAGGAAAATATCTTCCTAAATTCTCTCCACATAAATGTCAAAATGATTGTATTATTAAACTGGATATTGAAGAAAAGGCAGCTTACTCTTCATTTTGGGCTTTAGGAAATGTAAATGCGCAAAATAGTTTTATTGCAAGTTTTGTTCAGAGGAAAGAAGTGGTACGCCATAGAGATGGAAGACCTTCTAAAACAGACAATAAGAAACTAAAATCAACAACACGTACCTTCACAACGCATTCTAAAAATGGAGATATTATAGTATGCAAATCATTGTTCTTGCAATTGTTGCAAATCAGTAATGGTCGACTTGACAGAATTACCCCCCCCCCCCCCCAAATCCAATTTTGGTCGAGTACCAAAATTTGATCATAGGCGGGAATCACGATCATCATAGAAATATTCACAAAACTTCTGCTCTGGAGCGCATAGCTTCCTTCCCAGCTTACGTCAGTCATTATACAAGAACTCGCTATAGAGCTGAAAATGAGAGGAAATATTCGATGTCTTCCAATTTGAATGTAAAAATTATGTATAATTTATATTTAGAATTTTGCAAGGAACGGCACATTGATCTCATTAAGGAATGGGTTTACAGACAATGTTTTGATGAAAATTTTAATTTATCTTTTCACATTCCGAAGAATTACATGCAAAATTTGTGATAAATTCAAAATTGATATGCAGATAGCGAATGGGGAACACAAAATTGTTGACAAAATTTAAGACTGCTCATGAACTTTATCTTAAACAGGCGGAGAGTGCAAGAATGAGTCTGAGAAATGCAAAAAACGAATCACCTGCAGAGACACTTGCTTTCATTTTTGATTTGGAGAAAACACTACTTTGCCTTTGTATTTCTACAAATTTGGCTTACTACTGTAAACAGCTTTAAGTATATAACCTTGGAATTCATGATCTTGGGAGAGATGAAACTACAATAATTATGTGACATGAAGCAATTGCGTCAAGAGGACCAGATGAAATTGAATCATATGTAATGAACTTTTAACAAGACTTTTTTAACAAAAGCATGATTAAATAACAAGTAGTTGCATATTTCGATTGTTATTGAAGAGACAAAGCACGTAAAACCGTTTATACACGTTTATACACACTTAAAATTATATGCACGTTTATACACACTTAAAGTTTTAATGAATATACTAATGATGTGGTTGAACTTGACGCGAATGTAAATTAGAAAAAAAAAATTGTAAAGAGAAAAATGTAGTTTAAAAAAGCGATGGAAATAAATAACATTTACATAAAATATTGCGCTTTTCAAAATATTATATTATAACTCTATAAATTATCTGCATTTTAAAAGTTGTTTGACTAAAATTGGTAATTTAGTCTAACAACTTTTAAAATAATTGGTAAAATATAACATATTAGGCATATGATAAGTTTTCATCTATTAAGACACCAAGTAATTTATTTGTAAAAGAGCGCTCAATTTCCATGTTATTTATATATAGCATTGGTTAGGATTTAGGAATATATTGAAACTTTCGTTTAGAATGGAATAAGGAAAACTTAGTTTTAACAGTGTTTAAAGATAGGCTGTTCGCGTTAAGCCAGATTGATATTTGTTCTAGTCCTTTGTTTGCAACTTGAAATAGAGAAATAATGTTGTTGTGAGAATGAAATAAAGTGGTGTCATCTGCAAACATGATAGTAGACATAGTATTTGATGCTTTATATAGATCGTTGACGTATATTAGAAATAGTAGAGGACCTAAGATGGAGCCCTGTGGAACCCCACATAATATTTTCAGTTTGTTTGTCTGAAAACCGTCATTTAGAGATATAAACTGTTTTCTATCAGTTAATTAAATGGTAAACCATTTATGGTATGTATGGCATATTCCATAATATTTTATTTTATCTAGTAAAGTTTGATGGTTAACGGTATCGAACGCTTTTGACAAATCTAGAAATATACCTAAAGTGAAATTGTTATGAGAAGATGCTCCACTGATAACTGATAACACAAGATAACACTGATAGTTGCATAAGTGCATGCTCCGTAGAGTAATTTGATCGAAAACCATATTGGTTACAATAAAGAAGATTGTTTTCGTCCAAAAAGGAAAATAGCCTATTATACATGATACGCTCGAGGATTTTAGAAAAAACTGGTAACACTGAAAGAGGAGGCTGAATAAGTGCGAATTTCATAAGTGCGAACTGGCATAAGTGCGAAGCAGTTGCAAAGACTGGCATAAGTGCGAACTGGCACAAGCGCGAACTGGCATAAGTGCGCCAAAAGAATTTGCAAACATTGGCATAAGTGCGAACTGGCATAAGTGCGAACTGGCACAAGCGCGAACTGGCATAAGTGCGCCGAAAGAATTTGCAAGCATTGGCATAAGTGCGAATTGGCATAAGTGCGAATTGGCATAAGTGCGAATTGGCATAAGTGCGAACTTGCCAATTCGCTACTTATGCCAATTCGCACTTATGCCAATGTTTGCAAATTCTTTCGGCGCACTTATGCTAATTCGCGCTTGTGCCAGTTCGCACTTATGCCAGTTTTTGCAATTGGTTCGCACTTATGCCAGTTCGCACTTATGCCAGTTCGCACTTATGCCAATGTTTGCAAATTCTTTCGGCGCACTTATGCCAGTTCGCGCTTGTTCCAGTTTTTGCAATTGTTTCGCACTTATGCCAGTTCGCACTTATGCCAGTTCGCACTTATGCCAGTTCGCACTTATGCCAATGTTTGCAAATTCTTTTGGCGCACTTATGTCAGTTCGCGCTTGTGCTAGTTCGCACTTATGCCAGTTTTTGCAAGTGATTCGCACTTATGCCAGTTCGTGCTTGTGCCAGTTCGCACTTATGCCAGTTCGCACTTATGCCAGTCGCACTTATGCAGATTCGCAGATATAAAATTCGCACTTATTCAGTCGCCCCCACTGAAATAGGTCGATAATTTGAAACCAGACTTTCATCTCCTGTTTTAAAAATGGGTGTAATAATTGCAATTTTAATTTTCTCTGGAAAAACACCTGTATTGAGCGATTTGTTAAAAACATCTAATAAAACATCTTTAATAAATCCATAGCAATCTTTGATAATGCTTGCTGAAATAAAATCATAATGTTGCTTTATTAGTATTTAGTTTTTTCATCGAATCCTCAAGTTAAATATTTTAAATTCTAAGTTTTTATCAGACTTCGATAGATAGTTTGAGAAATGAACAGGAGTGTGTTTAATTTTACTGGCTAAGTTTGGACCTATGTTTACGAAAAATTCATTAAATTTTGTTGCTACTGATTTACCATCAGAGATCTGAGTGTCGTCAACGGTAATCACGCTTGGTAAGACTTTATTGTGAATTTTTTGTTTACCGAGAACCTCTTTAATTGCATCCCATGTTTTTTTCCCGTTACCTTTTAGGCTCAATAGCTTGTTTTTGAAATATGTAGTCGGCTATTTTTTTGGTTCTTTTATATAGACGTTTGTGGTTTAAATAATTATGCTTGTCGCGATCTTTCTTTGATTTAATAAAACGTATATATAGCTTTTGTTTTCGCTTCGAACACTTTAAAAGGTTTTTTGAGAACCAAGGGTTGAGAAGTCTTTTAGTTTTAATTCGGTTAGTTTTGTTAGGAAAATGCTTGTCGTACAAATTAAGAAATTTATTTAGAAATAGGTTGTAGCTTTTTTTAGCGCATGTCTCGAGATATACAAAGTTCCAATTTATAGAAGACAACTCTAGTTTAAACATATTTTTTGCTTGGGTGGTAAAAATTCTTTTTTTTAAGAATGAATTTTTCTTTAATATATTTTTTGGTTTTTTGAAAATTGCAAAGACTGGAAAATGGTCACTTATGTCACTTCGAATAATGCCTGATTTAAATATGGAATGGAAAAGAGTGTTTGTAAAAATATTGTCGATTGCAGAATAACAGTTTTGTGTGATTCTTGTTGGTTTCTTTATTATAGGCACCATTCCAAACTCATTAAAGCGATTGTAAAATTGTTGTATTTTAATATTTTCACTATATTTGAGATAGTCCACGTTAAAATCTCCAACAAATAAAAACGAGCTATCTTTCTTTTTTTTGCATGCGATTTCAAAATAGTCATTTAAGTGATTTTTAAAGTTGTTTAAACTTCCATTTGGTGGTCGGTATGAATTTGTTACGATAATATTTTTTGATGGTTTGTTATAAATTTCTAAAGTGAAAGATTCGAAAACTGGCTCAGAAAACGACAAGTCATATCTAATTTTATAAGTAAATTCTTCAAGCACATATACCTCCATCTGTTTTCAAAGATTTACGTTCAAAGTTAATGGCTTTGTAATTGGGCAAAATAAAATTAGAGTTTTGATAAAAATCTAAAATCCAGCTTTCCGTTTAACAAATTAAGCTAAAGTTAAAGTTTAGATTAAGTAGTAGGATTTTGAGTTCTTCAAAGTTTTTGGTAATGCTACGAATATTTAGATGAAACACTGAGAATTGATTAGAAAAGCATAATTTAAATCTTTTAAGAAAAATAGTGGCTTTATCCGAGTCAAAGTAAAAAGTGTTTTTGTCGAAAAGTTACATCTTGCTTTTATACTCAGATATTTTAAAGTTTATTTATGTTTGCTTTAATAATTTCATAAATCTGCCATTGGCTGCCACAAGGCGCCACTTTGGTTTTCTTTTACGTTTGAACTCTTTTAACTAACAAAAAATCTGTGTTTGTGCTTAAAAATTTTTATTGGCACAAAATTTAAAAAAAACGCGGAAAACATATAATATAGTCCTTCTCAAACTAAACCTATTACTAAACAATAAGATATATATATATATATATATATATATATATATATATATATATATATATATATCCTAATTGAAATTTTGTTCTTATTAATTAAGGGCTTGTAAAATTAAGTGAATTTAATAATATATTTTTTTTTTGTGATTTGGTTGTGATTACTTATTTTAGATGTTGAAATGCTGTTTTTATTAAAGCTTAATGAGTGTCACAAAAAACAAGATTCACTAATTTATTCGAATCAGCAGTCTGTCAATACATAAAAAAGAAGACAGTGTACTTGTATACAACTTTATTAAAGAATAAGATTTGGAGTTTCAAGGCAAAAAATTTGAGAGTAAATTTCGCTTATTTATTTTGATAATGGTAAGAGATGGATTCAAAGTAAACTAACTGGTGCAAAGTTTATTACGAAGAACTCAGTTCGGCTTGAAAATGATTTCAATACCACATTATGAAGGATAGCAAAAATAAACAACTCGGCAGACCTACATTATCATTTAAAGAATCAGCATTAAAAACAAAGAAAAGAAAAGTTGCAACATTATCAGCTTCGAATTCTTATGAGTTATTGCTTGCTAAGCTTGCACTACTTGTAGCATGCATTGTCAAAGTTTTTCGTGATTGTGAATGCATGGGAACAATATATCCATACAAATTTATAAAATTCTGTAGATGTTCGTAAAATCTGCTAATTAGAAAAAACTAATTAATTTAGCTAGAATATTATTTTTTTTTTACAGGAAAACAAGTTTATCTAGCAACGTGTAACAGCACGTGTAATAACACTAGTTAATCATATTAAACTTAAATAAGTTTTGCTTTCCACGAGCGAGGTTCAAAGCGAGGATAACATAAAAAAACACGTGCAAAATAGTGTACATATAGCACATATAAAACATATGCAACTAATAAAAATTAGTTGTTGCGAAGCAAAATTAGGTATCCATAGCAATTAAATAAAAAATATATTACTTTTTTTAAAAGCTCGACCTCATATTGTTACTTATGTAAAGTTTGTTGAACATAGCACTCGTAAAATATCTGCAAATACCAAAACTAGATTTTTGCTATCCGAAGTTTGGTTTCTATAGCAAAGAATTAAAAAATAACACCTTCATAAGAAGCGCAGGCATCATTTATCATAGGAGCAGCCGTGGCCCAGTGGTAGCGCACTTGATTCAGAAACAAAGGATCCGTGGTTCAACCCCACATCTCTGGGCAAGGAGGCGTGAACTTCCAAATAAATGCTCATCCACGGTGTTCTGTGATAAGACCATAAGGACTTCTTGGGGCACTTAAATTAAAATTGAAAAAAAAAATTTCTATTACTTTATCCTAATTTTAGTCAATATAGCCCTAATATTAAATTAGTTATAAATTTTGTCCTGTAAAAGTGAGTTCTGGCCCACTGTGCAATGTAAGATAAAATATGTAATAATATTACTAATATGTAAGTTACATTTTTTAAAATTCAACTTTAAAATAAGGAAACATTAAATTTATTTGATAACTTTGTGTTGAAGTAAGGTAAACAATTTCATTTTAAAATTTTAATAAATAGGAAACAATATTGATAACCTTTATCTCTATTCTTATTTTCCATTTTGTAGTGAAAATTGTATTTAATCTAAATCAAATATAAACAATGTTTAACTACCCTTCTGTCTCTCGCGACCATTTCGGGCAAAATAAAATACTAAATGAGATACCAAAAGTGCGACAAAAAATAGTCACCGCGCTACAAAAAATTTTTTCAATGAAATTTGGTAGATAAAAAATTATAAAAAAAGAATAGTATAGAAAAAAAAAGAGCTTATCTTCAACATTAATTTTATGCCTAAAGTACAAAAAAGTTTTAGACATCGAAAAACTCAATTATTAAGCCATCTTGTTACATAATAAACCTAACAGTAATAAAGTTTAACTATTCTAGTTTCTAAAAGTAATCTATGTTAATATCAAATTCTAAAACGTTTTTTAACTAAACACGTCTTCACTACACACAATGAGCCAGAATTCACTTTTACTAGAGAAAATTCATAACTAATTTAATATTAGAGCTTTATTTACTAAATTTAGCATGAGTAATACGATTTCTGCGCTTTTTATGAAAGTGATCTTTTTTATTTCGTTACTATGGTTACCTTTATTTTGCTTACCATTAACCTATTTTTGTTATTTTCAGATATTTTACGAATGCTACATTTACTAAATTTGGCATGAATACCAATATGAGATCACGCTTCTTATAAAAGTGAAATTTTTTTTTATTTAGTTGCTATGGATACTTATATTGTTTAGTAAACAGATACTTTCCTTAGTTACAAAGGGGTATATAAATTTTGAACAAATTTTATCGGATTTTCAACCTACCTATGTTGAATAACATTTAAGTACTTCAGTAAATAATGTTTCAACAATAATAAAAACAAAAAATAGTGCAAAAAAACATTGTAAAAAAACATTGTCAATTTTAAATTACATTAAAAATATATAAACCAATGTTATGGTTTGAAGATTATTTAAGTAATTGTAAAACATATTAAAAAAATGTTTTATGATTTGTTTAGTGTCATGTTGATTTACACAGTGATGAAATAGCGGGAACACTGGAAACTAGAAGTATATTGATCAGATTAGTATTTATTGTTCTTCTGGATGTTTTTCGGCTGAAATTTTCGCGATAAGATTTGAAGCCTTTATTTCAAGCCACTTGAGCTTCCTCTGACATAAGTACGATGGGTAAAGTAAGGCTTTTAATTATGTCATGTCCATGTATCAATACTTTGTGCACAGATTGAGCAATGTAATACCATGAATAAAAGGATACATATAGTCTAACAGCGTCAAAACAATAATCCTTGAATTTTAAACAGTCTATTTCATATCCTAAAAATACTGTTACCAAGATAATGCAAAATCTGAATATAAAGTTTTAATTAATACCCAGAATTTCAGTTGTTTGTTCATATGCTGCAAAAGCGCGCCTGGAAGTATTGCCATCGTTTCTTGTTCCAGAACCACCACTTTTAGGGAAATAAACTACAAGTCCCATTTTGTTCATAAAATCAGTCTGAATCTTTTGTTTAGCAACAGATTCCTTTTCTTTATGTTTTGTGGATCTTGTTTGCCACGTTCTTCTTTCTTTTTTATATGCAATGTGCAAAATCATCTCAAAAAATTGAATCCATGATTAGAGACTGGAAAGACCATGTCAAAGCTCTTTGTTAATATAATCTCTATTAAGGATATCAAAACTATTCATATTTATTGTAGAGACAGCACTCACTCAATAGCATTGGTATGAGTTATTTTTTCCAGATAATATCGTTTGAACCTTCCAATCAGTCATTGTTAGTTTAATAATACAATTTACTTTAATAGAATAATCACAAACCTCTAATAAAATCATACCCAAGCTTTCTATCTCACTTTTAATGTACTGATCTTCTTTGATCACATATTCGTTGGATGTATGCAAATCTTATGGTCTACAATAGGCTGTGGGTGTCAACTTTTAAATTCTCCAAATAGGCACTTTTTCGTTGCTGTTGTTAAACCCAGTCAAATCCAATGGGGCCGGACAAGTAATAAGTAGTGATTCTTCATGTTAAAATCTCTGTTCATGTCAGATTATGATAAAACTTGTTTATAAATTTTTTATGAAAATTAATAGAAAAGTTGAGTTTTGACAACTATATTAAGATAAAATAAACGAGAACAGATTAGAGCAAGGATCTATAGTAGATTAATGCACTTTTTTAAAAACCTTTAACTAAAATTAAATTATTGTCTTTAACTAAAATTAAGTTATCGATTTAAAGACTTAAAAATGGTGTTCTTCAGATTAATAAAAAGTTTTGAAAATTATATAAAAAAAGAGAAAAGTTTTTTTAAACATTATAAAGACTTGATGCAAAAGAAATTATAGCTCTAAAGCTCTTGTTTGGACGTAATGCGCATGCGCAATACATAATGCGCTGACAAAATCATGCTAATTCGATATAAAAGAATTCGAATAATTTTTAAATTGCCTTAATTATACCGACCATCGTTGTAAGCGGGCAGATGTTATATTCTTTCTCGAAGGCTCCACTTCTAATTAATTGATTGGAAGCTTTTGTCAGACTGGCATCAATTATTAAAGCCAGCGTTTCGTCTGGTGATTATTTACTTGCTTTATCTGTATTTAAAGTATTTAAAAGTTTTGACAGTTTGCAGATTTCCACTTTTTTATATACAAGTAAACAAATCGTTAAACAGCATGCCTAAAATCAACGTCTTTAAACTCAGCAATTTTTTTTTGTTTGGAAAAAATTACGAATGTCTAAGTTTAATAAAATTATATCTAAACTATTCTTATAACAAATATTTTGTACTTAAAAGTTTATTGATATAATAGTATATGTGCCGCGTCGACTACTAATTCTTGTTTGTAATTAAGTTACTAAAAGCCTTAGTAAAAAATTAAAAGTAATAAAAATACTAGCAAAGTAAGGTATCCATATATATATATATATATATATATATATATATATATATATATATATATATATATATATATATATATATATATATATATATATATATATATATATATATATATATATATATATATATATATATATATATATATATATATATATATATATATATATATATATATATATATATATATATATATATATATATATATATATATATATATATATATATATATATATATATATATATATATATATATATATATATATATATATATATATATATATATATATATATATATATATATATATATATATATATATATATATATATATATATATATATATATATATATATATATATATATATATGTATGTATATATATATATATATATATATATATATATATATATATATATATATGTATATATATTTATATATATATATATATATATATATATATATATATATATATATATATATATATATATATATATATATATATATATATATATATATATATTATATATATTAGGTATGTCAAATCCCGCGTTTTACGGAACCGATTTTTGTGCTAAAAAACTGTTCCACGTTTTTAGAATTTGGCGTTTAGGCAGTATGGTAGGATGGTGTTTTGTAGCATATTTTTTTTGAATTTTATGTTAATTAGAAGTTTTTTTTAAAGTAGAACAGTT
This sequence comes from Hydra vulgaris, assembly GCF_038396675.1. Classification (NCBI taxonomy): domain Eukaryota; kingdom Metazoa; phylum Cnidaria; class Hydrozoa; order Anthoathecata; family Hydridae; genus Hydra; species Hydra vulgaris. The sequence goes on from NC_088929.1 coordinate 8,981,463, forward strand.
GAACTTTTTTAAAAAGTATTTTTTTATAATATTGACGAAAGTTAAAGTGTTATTTATTGGTATCAAAAAGTGCGTTGTACTTCTAGATACTGAAGGATATTAAATATTTGTTTTTATAAGCCAATAATAATAATTATCAAAAAATTTATGTGATTTTTCTATACAATGATTTTGTGATATAAGTACTAATATTACATTTATAAAGTATCAATGTAAAAATAACATTTATTATATATTAAATCAATAATACATGTTTTTTGCTCAGACCAATCATATTATTAAATAATATGATTGGACTGAGCAAAAAACATGTATTATTGTAATAATTTATTACATTTTTAAAAAGCTTTATATCATATAATAATATAATATATAGCTTTTTTATGTATTTAGAATATATCATATATTAGTAATATACTTATATTTGTCTAAAAATAAATTGACATATATAATATATTTATAGTATATTAAATTTAATATACTGTTTATAGTATATTATATTTATAGTATATTATATGCTTAATATATACTATATTATAGTATATATTAAATATATACTATAATATAATATATATTTAATACATACTATATCAATAATAATTATGAATGATATGATTCCGATACAGCAATGACAGTCTTGCACAATACTATTGTGCAAGAAAGTTTTTCTATTCTGCTATTGTCAATAGCAGAATAGAAAAACTAAAAAAAAACATAGAAAGGCTATTACTATTTCTTACTGGACTAGAAAAGAAAATGATTCTGAAGCTGTTGATTATTATATGGAAAAGTTCCAGCTAGTTGCTGACATTGTAGTTGATGTTTTCATTGAGTTGATGTTTCCAGTGATGTTTTCATTGAGTTGATGTTTTCCTAATGTGAATATGTTGCCATTATTTTTTGATAATTGGACATGCATTTTATTATCTTACTACATAATTTTACTATTTTTTACTATATATATATATATATATATATATATATATATATATATATATATATATATATATATATATATATATATATATATATATATATATATATATATATATATATATATATATATCAGGGATGCGGAGTTCCAAAAAGGACTCCGGAGTCCTTGGGACTCCGCATCCCTGATATATATATATTATATATATATATATATAAATATATATATATATATAAATATATATATATATATATATATATATATATATATATATATATATATATATATATATATATATATATATATATATATATCAACAGTAATTCAATACAATAAGTCTAATGTAACTAAATCCTTTTGCAATGGCATATGAAATTTTTAAGTTTACTTTTTGAAACAATACCTATATATTTTTAGGAACAATAACATTGACAATTATATCATTGATGTTAACAATAATATCACCAATGATTCAATACAGTAAGTCAAATGTAATTACTTTACAATAGCATACTTAAAAATTAATTTTACAATGACATATATTGATTTAAATGTTTGAGTTTACTTTTTGTGACATATAACACCTTTATATTTTTAGGAACATTAGTGTTGAAAGTTGTCAAATCAATCCTAAAACCAATGGTAAATGGTATATTCGTGATTTTGATGAAATTGATATGGTAACACCAGAAAACAGTAAAAAGTTTTTATAACTAACTATAAGTAAACTTGTTGCTAAAAAAATAAAAGACAATTAAAAAATAAATAATAAAAGACAATTAAAATGCCTCAGCAATCCAAGCGTCATCTAATAAAAAGGATTAAAGACTTACATTCATTCTTGCGTCATCTTAAATCAAAAAGATGATTTCTGAAGAAATATTAACTACACTAATGGTATGATATAAATTTTTATTATGAGTAGTTGTTAAACGTATTTATATTTGTGACTTTTTTATTTTTTTATTTAATTGTTTTAAATATTTATTACTTATTTAAGTTATACCTTTTAGATTATTTTGTTTTAGTCAACCTACTGTTGAAATATGATTTAATTTAGTAAGTTTTTATGATTAAAAATTTACTTCATTAATCATTAGATAACAGTTAGGATAAAAATTAGTTCATTACAATTACTGTAGGAATAGTGATGAGTTAATTATTATATTTGTCATAACAGTAATAATTGTAGTTATGATTGTAATGCTAATAATAATTTGGTGTATGGATCTTCTTTTAGTTTTAACTATTTTTAAAATGTGTGTGTTTGGGTTGTTGTGTATCATTTACCATTTTTATCTGTTTGGCTTTTTACTATGCTATCATCTTAATATCCCAATCAATAATGCCCCATTTTACTTGATTAGGTTATCAAATATAGACATAATATTGTAACTAATAATATATCAATTTATTTAATCTATTTAATTACAGGGAACTATGCCTGAGTCTACAAAACAGTTATTTTGTCGAATTTTACAAGGAAAAGTTAAAAAGCATTACCTCCAGAATTACGAACTTTTGCTTTAACATTAAATTTTTATTCTGCTAAAGTATCCATGAACTGAAGCAAAAGAAGCTTTAGTTTTTATGGTAAACTGTAAATGGGCATTGGAAACTTCCTGTTGCATATTTTTAATTTGATGGTTTATGTGGTTGTGAAGAAGCTAATATTGTTAAACGTTGTCTACAGTTTATTTATGAAAGTGGTGCAGATGTTATATCGCTCACATTTGATGGAACGGCTTCAAATATTAGTATGGCAAATTTTTTAGGATCCAATATTTCTATTGAAAATATGAAGACTTGGTTTCCTCATCCTATATCAAATCATCCAATACACATTTGTGATCCTCCACACATGTTAAAGCTCATACAAAATGCACTAGCAAGTCGACCAGCAATTTATGATACTAATGGAAATCCTATAGAGTGGTCATACTTGCAGAAATTAGTACATATGCAGAATAGTAAATTTCTGCACCTTGCTACAAAAATTAGAAACCGACACATTGACTGGGTACGGGAAAAAATGAAAGTGAAAATTGCGGCTCAGACTTTATGTTCAAGTGTGGCAAAAGCATTAAAGTACTTAAGACAAACAAACCACTCTTTAAGTTTTAAGAATAGTGAAGCAACTGAAACTTTTGTTACTAACATTAATGATGCATTTGATATTTTAACTAGTCGGAATTTACTAGCAAAAAATTTGAAGTGTGGCATACAAAATTGGAACAAAGAAAAAATATTTTTATGCATTGACCAAATAATTGAATATCTGAAAAGCCTTAGAGAAAAACCAGATAGACAATTTATGTATATAACAGGAAGTAAAATGGGTTTTCTAGGCATGATAATTAGTCTGAATTCTTTGAAATCAATTTATGAAGAAAATGTTAATAGCAATGAACCGATATTGAAATATGTTTTAGCATATAAATTGTCCCAAGACCATCTTGAAGTTTTTTTTAGTGCTATTTGTAGTTGCGGTGGTCATAATAGCAACCCAACAGCTCGCCAATTTGAAAGTGCGTATAAACGTCTTTTGATTCATTGTGAAGTGATTGGTTCTCAAAATGCAAGTTGCTTAGATCAAACACCAATATCAATTTTAACTGTAAGTACTAACCGAAAGTCTCAAATTATACCATCAGGAATACAATGTTTAGATGCTAATTTAAGGGGTGATATTGATGTTTTTGAATGTCAGTCTCAGTTAAATGATCATGCTTATTATAAGCTTCCAGAATTTAAAACGCCATCTTTTTACGTTGTTAATGTTGTAAGCTATATTGCTGGGTTTGTAGTTCGGCAAGTTAAACAAGTTGTAAAATGTAATCCTTGTATTTGTGCCTTAACTTCGGATGAAAATACTTCTACACTTGTGACTCTGAAATAGTATACCTTAAATCCAAAGACTGGCCTTATAAACGCATCACCTGATGTTATTTATTTATGCAAGTTGGCTGAAACAGAATTCAGAATATTAGAGCAAACAGATAGTTTAAATAAAAGGAACATAATAGAAATATTAGTGATCAAATGTTTGCGTAATATGCACAAATCTGTTTTTAGCTGTTTGCATGATCGTATGTTTGATGAAGATCCTTATGGTAATCATATAATATCTTTAGTCAAAATTATTGTTGCTAAATATTTAAAGATACGATTGCACCACAAAGCTGACTCGATCAACGATTTACGACATAATAAACATAAACGAAGTGAATTAACAAAGCAAATTTTATTTTCGAATCAATAAGAAGTTATTTTGTATATTAATGTAATGTATAATAAAACATAGAATTGTATTAACTGTTACGTTTTCTATTCTAAGAAATCTAAGAATGCATTAAAAGTTGATACAAATAATGAAATAATAAATTTAATATTATTTTGAAAAATGTTTACTACAACATTTTACATTTAACGTTTTCTTAAAGCTTTATTTCGTTTCTATCGCGTTTTCTTTTACCCAAACGTGACGTCACGCGCCAAAAGATGTTGGTTTCAAAATATAACTTACGTGTCTATCAGTTTTTTTTTTTTTAAAACAACTAAATTTTTGTATAATATTAAAAGAAAATCATTCTGTTCAATATTTTGAGGATGTTTTTGTGATTTTTTGAGAAAATTCATTATCTATCAAATATGGGGTGTGGTAAACATGGAACAGATATTTTTCCAGGACAAGTAAAGGTAATATCGAGATCAAGGATTGACAAAACAATTGGTTGTATCTTCTAGTATTATAATTACAAAAATCTCATAAAATGGCTGTAAATATTAAAAGAAATAATTTTTAGAATTGTTTATCACACAATGGAGTACTATTCTACAGTTTTAGGGCCCCCCAAAAATGCTGTATTAAGATACCCCACACACGCTAATAGAAAACAATGGCTTTATTTTTAGTATTAACTTATTATTTCAATAGTTTTGTTTAATGAAGGAAAGAGCTTATGGATTGTAGTTTACAGAATGTTACATACCGATAGACATATTGAATGATATACCTTAAAATTTAGCAACATTAAAAACTAATAAATTACTTTGCCATCAAAAACACAAAAATCGATCCCTCTTAGGCCAAATGATATCAAATGATATTTTTTTTGTCAAAACTCCAAAAGAAACTGTTTTATCATATTAAAGTGGTTTTCACAACTATTACGATGCATACAGAATTATAATGTTTCATGGTGCTCAAGGGCGGATTCATTGGGGAAAGAGGGCTATAAGGGCAATCGTCTCCTCTTAGACATATAGGAAAGAATTGTTTTTTGTAAATTTATATATTTAACTCAGCATATTGTTTAAAAATGGAAGTAATTAGGTAGGATTTTAAAATTGAAATGAAAGATGGAAATCAAGATATGGCTTAGTTTCATATTTACGTATATTCAAACAGTTTAAGACTAATATTCTTAAAAAAGTGTTATGATTTATGGGCTAGCCTCAGAAATCATTAAACATAAAAATTGTCCCTCTACTTTGCTAAATGGTCTGGATCCACCAAATTAAATAAACCAAAAAATTGCCGCAAACCACCTCTCTCTCACTCACTCTCTCTTTCTCTCTCTCTCTCTCTCTCTCTCTCTCTCTCTCTCTCTCTCTCTCTCTCTCTCTCTCTCTCTCTCTCTCTCTCTTTCTCTCTCTCTCTCTCTCTATCTTCCTTCTTAGATGGTGGAATAAAAAAACTGAATGTCACCCCCTCTCTTACAAGGGGATCTGGATAATAACAATGTATTTACAAATAATATTCATTTAAAGTATACACCTTTGCTCCTATTAAGGATGCTGTTAACGTAATGTAAAAACCATTGTATGATCTGCAGTTGAATAATGAAGCGTATATGAAGTTTATTGAATTTGTTTTTATAAATAGAGTTTTTATGTAACTAGAATCGATCATATGGTTTAAATGTTTTACACAGTAGGTATCAGCAGAAGAAAGTTTTTGAGAGCCATCAAGAAAAAGTTTATGGATATAGAAAAAAAGATGATGATGAAGAGCATCATATTCAACTGATAGTTTGTAGAATAGTAACAATTTTATGAATTTTATAAAACAAAATTTAGTGGTTAGAGCGAATTGGATAGAGCGCTTGCTTCAAAATTGAGAGGGTTCAACTCTAGTTCTGAACATTTGTGTGACAATAGTAAAAAAGAAGTTATGATCTTCCTATTTAAATGCTCTTTCGTTGTACTCGAGGACAAGACCATTGGGTCTTCTTGGAGCACCTGAACATTCAGATAAAAATAAAAGTTTATAATTTAGAGAAAAATGAGCAAAATAACTTGTCCAAACTAAATGATGCAACAGTAGATCCAAATGATGCAACAATAGATCCTAAAATAAGTTAAAAGATTTAAAGTAGAGTAGAGCAGGGCTAGTTGAGCATAAGGGCAATTAAGATATCTCAAAAACTATGCATCACATAACAAAACATTGAATGGATGAAGGTCCTTTTTCTATTTTGGACCAAAAAAGTAAAAAAAAAAATTTTTCCTATTATTTCTTGAATGTTTATAAATTTTTTTATCTCCCATCACTTCATATTTGATATTTTACCAATTTATCGGGCTTCCGATTAAAACTAGCGGTTTTTTTCTAAGTCTTACTGTTCTCTTTAAAACCTAACTAATTTATTATCTTGTCTAGTAGAGGTAAGTTGAGCAGCTTTGCAAAAAATAAATAAAACTAAACTATCGAACTCAAAAAAAGAACTTTAGTAAGAGATAATTTAGCGGTACATTATTTATAAATATTTTAAAAATTAATAATTTTTAAATTGGGCTTCAAAGTTCAAAATGTATAAAATAATATTTTTATATTTTTTAACTTTCTGACTACTCGATTTTTTCTCTTCCCTTTACGTCATTAAAGTGTATAAAATAAAATGTTTATAAATTATACACACGCTTACTGCTAGTGAAAGTTTTATTGACAATTCACTCAAGTTTCTGACCATGCATAAATTATTTATTGATTGCTCAACTTACCCTATACTATTGCTCAACTTATACCGCCAGGGCAGGTTGAGAAGCTCCGCAAACTTTTGGCAATATCTTCTCAAAAAAATCAAAAACTAAACTTTTTTTTTCTTAACATATTTTTAGGAGGTTAAATTATCTTTCAAATATTGAAAAGAAAATGTAAATCCGATGCTCCCTTAATGAGATCTGTTAGATTTAGTAAAAATTTCTCAAATAGCCTTGCTCTACCCTAAGTTATTAGTTATTAATACTTTGGTTTACTAAATATCATATAAAAAAATCAATATTACTAAATTGTCAAAAATATTCCTTTTTTTTTTGTTTTGTTTGTTTACATTATCAAAGTCTAACATATAACTGCTTTAACGTGGAAGAACAAGAAAAATCCATTTTTTTTTTGAATAAAATATGTATTAATCAAAATACCGTCTTTAAATGTGTTTTATTCAAAATTTTATCATCTTTCTTTTCGTGTATGTATAAAGCAGAATTTACACTTTAAAGTGTATTAAAAATCTAAATTGAAAATATTTTTTATCCTAACAGTGCCATACCAACTACAAACACTATTGTTTATTATATAAAAATATAATACCAAAAAAAAACAAGAAAAAAATAATTGCAATCTAATTTGTTTTTGTATTTTGTCTTCACTGTTAAAACTAAAAAAAATTAAAAATGTTCAATTTATTTATTTTTTGTACTTTTTTTTAATTTTATTTATCTTTATTTTTGTCAGCAACCATTTTCAATTCAAGCTGATTTCCTATCATATAAAATATTTAAAACTATTAAATATGAATACATTTCATCTTATATAGGGGCATATATTGAATCTTGTGTGTTTGATATACAGAAAGGTTTAAAAAATCTTCCTGTAGATCGAGTGTAGTATTTTTTTGATGTTTTAGGAAAAGCATTTTTAAAAACCTTTTTTGAACTGATGTTGGAACATAAATTGCGTGACTTTGAGTATGTTTATTTCATAAATATTAGGAGCTCTCGTGCTTTTAAGAAGAGGTTTTGCATTAAAAATAAATAATTCTTGCTGCATGATTCTGTTGCTTTAGCAGACATTCGAATTTAGATTTCTTTGTACTACCCCAAACAATATTGCCATAAGATAAGTAAGTCTTCATGAATGCAAGATATAGCTTAGTTGGTGTAAATTTGTCTAAAGATTTGACGGGTTTTATACAAAATATCAATATTTCTCGAGATTTTATGACAAATATATTAAAGTATTACAATATTTTTTCCCCAAATAGTTTGTTTGCGAAAGAGCGCTCAACTTTTATGTCATTTATATATAGCATTGATTTATAAATGACAAAAGTTATATAAAATATTTATATATAGCTATATATAAATGACATAAAAGTTGAGCGCCTTACAAATGCTCAATATAAATAACATTAAAGTTGAACGCTCTTTCACAAACAAACTACTCGGTGTTTTAATTTTATTAATTATTGCTACATCCCACAGTGGGTCAGAAGCCGGCAAAACCATACAAAAAAGTTTTTAAATTTTGAAATTTTGAAAAAGGCAAATTTTGCTCAATATATTAATAAGCCAGAAATTATATTTTATTAAAAAATAATTTTTCAATAAAACACCATATTTGTTGTTTAAATATTTCCTTAAGTACTTTTTATCAATAACGACAAAAAAGTGTGAAAACTTTATTTTTTTACATCTTTTGAAAACTTTGATTTCTTATTTTAAAGAAGTTTAAGTTTATTTTTTAACTTATAAATGACTTATATAGTATTATGTTAATATTTAAATCACATAAAAAAAAATACTTTTTCCATTTTATATAAATATTTTCAACAATGCAAACATCAATAATTTTGAGTTATAAGTTTTTTCAAAAATATCATTTAAAACCATTGGATCAACCTGTATCAACCGCCTAAAATGATATATAATTGAATACCAATATGACATTGATCTTGTGGTATAAAAATTGGCTACCTATAGCTGCCTAAACGAATACACTTTTAAATTCAATTATCTACGTCCACGTTTCTTGTTAATGCGTTTTTGATCGATAACAAAAAATTAAAGAAGATTTGAAATTTAAAAACTGTAGTTTGACTTTATAATAATTTTTATTAAAGACATAAGTTTAAAATTAAATATTTTTGTATTTTTTAATTGCTTTCCAGTAACTTCCTCGTATTTGCTCAATGAACATTTAGATCGCATTGAAACCATTATTCCTAATTTTTTATGCCACCGTTTTAAAGTAATAAAAACTCAGAGACTGTGATAAAATATGAATTATATACTTCTACGTAGTACAAGTTTGGGACATAATATTTATTATTTATTTTATAATTTCCGAAAACAATAAAATTATATGTAATCGATAAAAAACACGATAACAACCAATGAGAAATAAAGGAAAGGAACTGAGATTCAAAGTTACTGCTCGAAAAAAAATTACTTTATTAAAAACATTTTAAATTACTTTCTTTCAAATTAAAAGTATTTTATTGAACAGACAATCTCTTAAAAATGGATAGGAGATGTCTTATGAATTATATAATGGAAAATAATTTACTACAAAATGATGATTTACATGCAAAGATTTTGAGTCTTGTTTGCCAAAGCAATTTTGAAGAATCTAATGATAACTTGTCAATTATTTCGAAATTCATTAACCAAGCTAAAAAAAAGCGGAAAAAATCGAATAGAACAAGTGTAGTATTTGAAAAAAGAAATAAAGTTTGGTTAAACCAAACTATATTTAAATGTTAAAAAAAAAAAATCGAAGCAAAAACCTGTGGTATGTTTACTTTAACTGTGTGTAAATTTATTATAATGTGTATAATTTATTTGTAATATTATTACGACGATTTAATAATTGATAAAATAATATTATACTTTAAGGTGGACGCCCTTCGATTTTGTTTGAAGATGCGTCTGTGAGAACTAAAGATCGCATAATTAAAGAGCTTTTGAGTAAATATAATTTAAACGAACTTTTATATGAAGCAAGTAAAAGTTTGAAACGAGATGAAAGGTTTATAGAAGCAAAAGTGGTTTAAAAAATATACAACAAAGAATTATCGACAGAATCACTTATTTCAGAACAATCATTAGCGCTAGTCTTAGATGCTAATTTATCCGAAGAAACTTATCAGCATTTAAGAAAAAATGCTCTTCCATTCAACTCTCTATACCCATCCTATCATATTGTAAAAGAGGCTAAAAATAAATGCTACCCTGAAAACATTCAGGTCAGTGACTACTCTGCAGAGGTTCCATTACAAGCTCTTTTTTTTCATACCTCGTCAAGAATATGTTCAGCTTATAGCGTTGTGTTAAATTCACCTGTGCTTAAAGATTGTACTAAACTATTTATAATATACCAAGCTGGTTTTGATGGTGCAACAGGACAATCTGTTTATAAACAACTGTCAGATGTTTCTAGTGAACTTTATACAGATGAATCACTTTTCATAACTTGCTTGGTTCCTCTAGAACTATATTGTTTCAAAGATGACAAAAAACAGGTTGTTTGGAGAAATCCGAAACCATCGTCAACTAATTACTGCAGACCTCTGAGATTTAAATATAGAAAAGAATCAAATGAAGTAATTCTTGCAGAATATGAGTCAATTATGGCTTCTATTAAAGAGATAACACTATCTGTTGTACCTGTTTTATTGGAGGACGGTACAACAAAGGAAGTGGAAATACAACATATTGTAAATTTAACAATGACAGATGGAAAAATTCAAACTATTATTTCCACAACAACCAACTCATACCAATGCTGTTCAGAGTGTGGTGCATCTCCAATCGAAATGAACAATTTATCTTTAGTTGTTCAAAAAAAAACTTTAGAAGGCAATATTAAACATGGCGTTTCAACTTTGCATGCTTGGATAAGGTTTTTAGAATGTATGCCCCATATCTCTTATAAGATGCCGATTATGAAGTGGCAGGCTAGAAATCAAGACGAAAAAAATATTGTTAAACTGAGAAAGCTTCAAGTCTTTGCTGAATTACGAACAAGGATAGTCTTGTCATAGACCAACCGAGAATAGGTGGGGCAGGTACATCAAACGATGGCAACACAGCTAGGCGATTTTTTCAGCAATACGATGTCTCAGGTAGTATAATGAACATCGATGTAGATCTTGTGAAAAGGCTTCATATTATTCTGGCCACAATATCAAGTGGTTATGAAATTAACTCATCCAAATTTAAAACATTCTGTTGGGAAACTGCTTCGCTCTATGTATTCCTGTACCCTTGGTATCTTATGACCCAAACACTTCATAAGATTTTAATTCATGGCTATGAAGTCATCGAACTATTTACTCTTCCATTAGGTATGTTTTCTGAAGAGGCTCAAGAGGCTACCAAAAAGGTTTTTGAGATTTTTCGTGAAAGTTTTACAAGAAAATGCGATCGGAAAAAAAACAATATAGACCGTTTTCATTGCCTTTTATGTGCATCTGATCCTTTAATTTGCACATTAAGAAAGAAGATACATAACAAAAAAAAAAGTCTACCATCTGGTGTACTTGAACTATTGCAAGAGCCAACGATAGAATACTCTGCGTAAAACATAAATTTAAATAATATCCTTGTTGTTAATTTTGTTGGGTAAAAACGGAATTTTTTATAAATGGAAAATAAATGAGTTTTTTAATAATTTGCGTAATTATGTAATAAAATTTGAAGTTTTTAAAAAACAAATGTTATTTTTTCCACAAATTATGTTTTTCAATATAATAAACTGTTTCTAATTAAAAAAAATAAAAAAATTTTGGTTCTAGAGGTTTTGGCTAGAAAATGTCACTTTTGACCCACTGTGCATCCTTAAGGTTGTAGGAAAATATTGAAACTTTCTTTTAGAATGAGTTTTGATAATAAACTTATTTTTTCAGTGTTTAAGATGCCATAAAGCTGTTAGCGATAAGCCAGTTTGACATTTCTTCTAGTTCTTTGTTTACTACTCGAAATAGAGAGATAATGTTATTGTGAGAATAAAATAAAGTGGTGTCGTCTGCAAACATGAAAGTAGACATAGTATTTGATATTCTATGAAGATCGTTGACATAGATTAATAACAGCATAGGACCTAAGATGGAGCCTTGTGGAACACCACATAATATTTTAATGATTTTTTGTCTAAAAACCGTCATTTAGATATAAACTGTTAAGTTTCAGATTTAGATATGATCAGTTAAGTAATTTACGTAAATTGATTATTATTTTTGAAGTTTTTGTATAATTTTGCTTCTTTTTAGTACCAGGTTGACATACTTTAGAAGAACTTCTATTTACAAAATATTAGGGACCAGTCAAATTTTTAAGGGTCTTGAGCTACTCCAAAATAATTTTTTGTTCCAAAAAATGTTAAACCTAGTGTTTTAGTATTATATAGAACAAAGTAAAGGGGCAGGAACAGGTTTTTTTAAAAAAATGTTGTTTTAAGAGTCACCCTAGTAACTGGTAAACCATTTATGGTATTTATGGCATACTCCATATTATTTTTGTTTTAAAGAAAATCTGATGGTTAACGGTATTAAATGCTTTTGACAAGTCTTAGAATATACCTAAAGTGAATTTATTATAAGAAGATACTCCGCTGATAACCTTAACTAATTGTATAAGTGCATGCTCCGTAAAGTAGTTTGATCGAAAACCATATTGGTTACAATAGAGAAAATTGTTTTGATTCAAAAATGCAAATAGCTTATTATACATGATACGCTCAAGGATTTTTGAAAAAACAGTACTTATTTTTGTATTTTATGCAAGTCGAGTTTTTCAAATTTGACCATATTTCAAAACATAATTTCTTGATTAAAGAAATTATTCTAAAATAAAAGTAAAGCTTTCGGCCTGATTTAGACTTAAAAGTCTAAATTAAGTTTTAAGTTCTAAGTTCTATATAAGTATTAACTTTCAAGTCTAAGCGCCATTATGGATTTTAAACTCTTTTTTAAATATTTTGTAAAAAGTGTCTTCTTTGTGGTCTACCACCTTAAGAGTTTAAGGTTATCTGTGTAACATCAAGCAACTTTTTTATGAAGTTTTTTTATTACAATTTTGTAATATCTAAAATTTAAATTAGTTGGAATTTATTAGATTAAAGTTTATTTATCTCTTCGTTACGATTTACTTATTTTATGGAATCTTTTTATTATTCTGGTATATGTTGCTGTACATTCAATGTTTTTTTTTTCAATGCTGTGTTAGAGCAAAGTAATTTTTTATTTAATTAGAAATAATATAATTTGCATTGAAACAAAGACCTAAATATATTTCGTTGTTTTTGGCTATTATTAACCATGAGCGAGATCTCGTCTCGTTCTCGTTTCTCGTGAGAAATAGGACTTCTCGTGAGAAACGAGAAATATAAAATTCTCGCGAGAAGTAAAACGAGACTTAAATATTATATTGTTTTCCAAATTAAAAAATTATTATAATTTACAAAATGCTTAATAATTTGTTTTTTTAATTAATTAAAATTTTGAATCCGTGATTTTAATAAATCTAATTAAAAATTTAATTTGTTTTTGACAAAAACAAATTAGATTTTAAAAAGATTTTTTAATTAGATTTTTTTTTAAATCTAATTAAAAAATTTTAATTAGATATTAAATATTTTTAATTAGATTTTAAATACAAAAAGTTTTTGTATAAATTGGTGCACTTTCGACTTAATTTCATTAGTTTACCAGTAGAATTCAACTTGACACATATTGTTCATATTGAAAAGAAATATTCTTGCCTCATTTCAACGATCAAAAATGTCACCTCGAAAAAAAAACACGACCAAGATTACGTTGAGTATTCTGAAAAAACTGACGACTCTCCTCTTCCTCCTCCTACGAAGAAACAACGAACCATGGTCGAAATGCTTGAAACAAAGTCCAAATATGACAATTCCATTCAAAAGCAGTTTGACTTAGTTTGGATTACTTTTGCACTGATCTGGCATCCTTTTTAGCAGTCGAAGGAAGAGGTTTCAAGAAATTGTTTGACATTGCAAACCCTAAACTGAGCCTTCATCACAGAACAACATATTCAAGAAAGCTTTCAATTCGGTCAAGAAAAGTTCAAGCTGGATTGAAGAGCATAATAACGGAGATTACGCCAAATCTAAAAAGTGCTGCATTTACTTCTGACCTTTGGACTTCTAGAGCTCCGGACAGCTACATCTCTTGGACTTTTCATGCTATTGACGAAAATTGGAGACTACATCACTGGACACCCCATGTCCAACAGTTCCCAGGCAGACACACAGGTATCTTAATTGAAGGAAAGCTGGATTCTTTTTTAGAAGAACTAAATTTACCTGCTGATTTGCCAATGTACTGCGTGAAACTTGCAGTCAAATTGTCAAAGCGCCTTGACCAACACTTGTGCAACAATCATATTTTGCAATGTGCAGTTCGAGACTCATTTGAAATGGATGCTGGAATGGATGATGCGTTGCAAACATGCAAAGATTTGGCTTCTTTAACTCACCAGTCAACAGTTGCAGCTGAGTTGCTTGAATCAGAATCAGACGCTCAAGGAATCAATTTTAGACAGTTACGCCAATCTGTTGACACAAGATGGAATAGTGAACTGGATTGCATGGCTTCTGTCCTACATCTAAAGAGTGCAATCAGCTTATGTGCAAATGAAGATACTTTTTCTTCAAAGACCATCAGTGCATCACAGTGGAAATCAATTGAGGGAGCAGTAGAAATTTTGGCACCACTTAAAGAAGCTACAGAAACGTGGTCGGCTGAGTCTAATCCAACAATTAACACTGTCGCCGATTCTCTTCATTTAATCTATGACAAAATTGATCAATTTATTGAGACGGATGGAAAAAATGGCTACGGTGTCTACTATGCAAAAAACTTGAAAAGCTGGATTGAGAAAGGATTTCCTCTTAGTCACACTGGAAACTTATTGAGTGCTGCAGCAAACTACTTAAATTCTGCTTTAAAGGGACTTCACTTAAAGCTCTTCAAAAATTTCAAACAACAAAAAAATGGTTAGCCTCACAGGTTAAGGATAATGTTGAGTGCCAACCTGTTGCCAGAGTCCTTTCAGCAGATTTGTCCCCTAAATCAAAACTGAAGCGCAAGTTAAACGTCAGACTTGAAACACAAGAGCCAACATATGAACTGAATCCTATTTTGAGCGAAATGTGCCAGTATGAATATCTCCCTGATGCCAAAAAAGACTTTCCGATTCTTGATTGGTGGAAATTGCATTCAAATATATTGCCAGAACTCTCTTCATTAGCTAGACAAATTTTTGCTAGTTCAACTAAATTCCAGCAAATTCAACTAAATCAGAGAGATTTTTTAGCTCATGTGGAAATGTTGTCCGATCATCCAGACACAACTTACACCCAAAATAAGTAGAACAAATCATCTTAATCAGATAAAACATTGTCTTGTTGGAAAAGTTTGGCAAAAAAATTCTGAATTAATATTTGAAAAAGTTGTTTACATTTGACAAATGTCATTTGTGTCTATTTGTCAAAACCATGTTTTCATTTTTTTTTTTACTTGGATTTTAATAAATTTGTTTTCAAAAATTGTTAAGTTTCTCGTCTCGTCTCGTTCTCGGTCTCACGAGAAGTACTAACTTCTCGTCTCGGTCTCGTCTCGGTTTGAAAAAATCTAGTCTCACTCATGGTTAGCTATTATTATAACTTTTTTGGATATTTATTAGCCCTCGGGTACAGCGATGTACATCGGGTACAGCGGTGGTACGGCTATAAACAATGATGAAAGTATATATCTAACTATACCTAATCAATTATAATAATAAATCTAAAGTAATAAATGAGCAAATGAGCAGTAAAAATGTTTTCATTTTGAAAAATAAATAGTATTTGATTAGCGTTGGTTTTGAAATAAAAAAAATGCGCTACCCAGTGGACACAAGTACGTTTTGCAAACGTTTAGTAAATGTTTAATGGTCGCTTGAATAACGATTGTTTAAGTAATACGTTCAAAAAACGTTTTTTCTAAGCTAAAAACGGCGCCCTGCGCATGTGTAACTTTACTTAAATATGGAGTATTTTCATAGTCAAATAACAGATTGTATTTTATGACTACGGTACAGGTTGTATTATGACTATGGTATTTTCAAGTTTCTCTACAAACTTATACGACTGTAAATAATCTTTTTAAAAGAAAAATATAAATTTATAAGTTCTATGATAACTCTTACTAAGATCATACATAAATACAACAATGTTTGTGTGTATATAAATATATATGGGGATTTCCATTTCTGCGCGTAATTTTTATTTTTCTTTGTTTCAGCAATTAAAAGCCGAGACTTAAAGCAGAATGCAAACTATTATGATTTTCTTAAAAAACTTTTATAACAAATACATTTTTATCATATTTTAGGCTACCTAAATAAATTAAATATATATACTTTGATCACTTTTTTTTTTTTTGCGAAATAATATTGCTACTGTTTGAAAATAAACAACAATTTTCAAAACGCTAAACTTTAGCTAGAAATAATTGATAACAGCCATTTCTCATTGAAAATATAGTAAATATGAGTCGCAGAAGTATAATATTTCACTTATACTCACAAGCAAATTATTTTCTTAAAAATATCTTCATGAAATTAACCAATTCGCAACTTCCGTGCGTGACTTCCGTGCGTGATCATTCATGAACTGTATTTAAACGATTGTTTTGACTCTATGATACATAGCGTAACCCTGTAACTTTCTGGAAAGTTTTACTAATGTTTAAAACATCATTTAAAAAAATATACATAACGCTAAAACTTATATTTTTTGAGGAATTGAAGTTTATTTATCTAGTAACTAAAATTTGAGTTTTTCTGTTCTGTGCGTGATTCCGTTTCAAACTTAATTTATTCTTTGCTAACGTTACTAATGTATAACGTTTTTTGTTTACAAAATATTTATATAGGTTAGAATTAGATGAGAGCAAATTGAAGATCGCGAGTTTTATTATCATGAAAATAATAGACAAAACATATACGAGTTTCCGTGCGTGATTTTTTGGAAATGCCCATATATGTGTATATATAATATATATATATATATATATATATATATATATATATATATATATATATATATATATATATATATATATATATATATATATATATATATATATATATATATATATATATATATATATATATATATATGTATATAGATTTATTTTATATGTATTTTGTTTATTTTATTTTTTTTTGTTTATGTATGTAAAATTATTTTTTATGTATACTAAAAAAAATTAAACTACCATTCTCAATTATGAGTAACAAAGATGCGAGCATAGTTACAATGAAATGATCAAAACCTAAAACAAAGTAAGTTTAGGTTAGAATCATTTCATAAGTAAATCTTTTAATAAATTTATAAAGCTATTTCTATTATTTCTACTCCAGCTAGCAATTGCTCTACATTATTTATACAAGTAAAACTTCTAGTAGAAATAACTTTGTATACATAATATTGAGCAATGATTTTTTTTAGCTTAACTGGAAGACTTTATTCAGTGGTAACAATGATCGATTATAATAACAATTAAGTAAGCGACTGTACGTTAAGTAAAAAAATACAAAAACATTAACTTCATAATGGAAATCATAAATATTGACAAACCTAAATCTTGACGAAAAAGCTAAAGAGATAAAGTGATTCAGAGTCTTCAAGTTCTAAACTTCAAGAACCAGGTTGTTTCTTTAAATTTAGCTTATATATGCAAGCTTTTAAATAATTTTTCAAAATTGGTGTTATATTTAATATTCTTAACTAAAAACTTCAAAGTAAGTCTATTTAAAAGATTGGAGTGTGCAATCTTTTGTATTTGTTTTTTAATACCAATTTTAGAACGATAAGTGCAATATATCACAATTATTTGCACATTAGAGAAGCAAGTCCTGATATTACAGTGCAAAAATTTTCTAAATGTTAGTTCAAATGTTTTTATTTTAAATTTTAGTTTAAAAATGTGTATGTGTTTTTAACAAGTTAATAAATAATACACAAAACATTTTTTCAACAATTTAAAAAAGACTTCCAGAGAAGCATCGCTGCAGTTTATAGTTATGATGAACTGCCATCAAGTTTTAAACCTATTAGTGGAACACGTATATTTATAAATGCTGTCTTTTCATTTTTTAAAAGATGTTATGGTATTTTCAATTTTCAGTTTTCCACAACAGTTTTTAATTAATATTTTACTCTGTTCTAATTTTTTTTTATATAATAGGTATTCAATGTTTTTATGAAACTACCATGCCTAAAGTCTGAAATCAAAAATTCTTTATCTGCAGTGAATATCCTGGGGAAAAAACTCCTTTTGAAGATTCATTTTTTTTATGATAAAATAAATGATATAACAAGGTTTGATGAAAATGAAATAATTTTAAATAATATTTTAAATAAATATTATTTTTAATAATAAAGTAAAGTTTTATTTTTTATTATATTTTTTTATTTTTTATTTTATTTATATTCTTGCTTACATTTATGTATAAAAATTTCCTAAATAAAGTAATATGCGATCAAACTAAATATATTCTATGATTTTTTCAGCTTTTGCTAATAATATTTTGATAAAATTATGTCAAAATGTGATGTAGCATTGTTTAAGAAAGCTGGAATTTATGGAAATAAATCATTTAAAAAAAATTTTATTGTGTAAAGTAATTATGAGTAATTTTTAAATAAATGTGGTGTGCATGTCGTTTATATTGTTTCTTTTATATGCTGTGTGAAATTTTACATTTCTTTTTTCTTATTATTGCTTACATTTTGTTGCACTTTTTTACATGCAATGTATGAAAGATTTATGTGGCATTTTTCTTTTTAGGAACATTTGTGTCACATACAGCAAAATGCAATTTGGTCGATAAGTTGATAAGCGATCGTTTGAAGAGAGCTCTAATAGAATAACATAAAAATTATTTTTATTGTGTTTTTGTATGCTTAAATTGTAATTAAGCGAAAAATGTTTAAAATTTTAGTTATTTATCTGATCTAGGCTGTTAGACCTAAGTTTTCATTTGTAAAAAGGGTTTTTTTTCTGTATAACATAAGCAGACGCGGATTAACCATTTGTGGGGCCTGAAACTAAGTGAATTTTTGGGCCCAAAAAGCTTATTACCAAAATATAAGTAAAACGTAATGAAACACAAATAAACTTTGGAAAAACTATAAATTCATTTTAACTCATAAAAATTACAATAAACTTAATAAAATTTAAATTTTTTGTTTGCGGCATTTTTTATTTGCAAATTCTCTTATTACTTCATCATAAGATACTGATTTTGTTAAGTCATTTTCAATTGACAAAATTGAAAGATAATTAAGTCTGACTTCCAGCGTTGTGGTGCGATATTTTTATTTTAATAAACGTTAATTTTGAAAATGCTCTTTCGGCCCCACAACTGGTTATTAGTAAAGTTAGAAATATCTTTAATGCAGTATATAAATTTGGAAAAACATCTATCAAGTTTCTCTCGTATATTAATTTAAGCATACTGGAACATTTTGTTTGTTTTTCTTTATTTGTAATTTGAAGATATTCCCTAAATTGTGTACATTCATTTATTAGTCCAGCATCTACGCCATTATTGTAGAATGAAATGACATAATTAATGCTTTCCATGTCTATATGAGAATGATCTTTTTTTCCTATATTCAAAAGAAATTTCTTATTTGTTTCTTTGTATACTCTTCCTCTTTTTGATAATTCGTTTGCTAAAGAATCAAAAAGGACATTGTACACCTCTACCCGAAACTTGTCCTTGCCATTAAAAATGTGTGTCTTTCGCCGCTTGTTTAAATCATTATATTTTCCTCTAATTTCTTCACTCAAATTTTTAGCTTTTTTTTCAAACTCGTTCATTTTTTCTTGTGAATTTTTTCGCAATTCTTTTACAAATAATTCTAATAAGAAAATTAATTTATAGCCTTCAGAAACATCGAGCCCGGGGGTTTGTAAAATTCGGCTGACTTTATTAAAACGTTCAAGAACCTCCTCCCAAATTATTGTCAAAATTGCTTTTTCAAGCTTTATTAATTTCTTAAATAAAATATTTGCCTCTCTTTTACAATCAAGCTTTTCTTCGATTTCTTCATGAATATAATTAAGAGTTTTCAAAATATCACTGTAGCCATTTTTTAATGCTTTAACTGAATCATGATGCATTGACCATCTTGTAATACTTAAACTTTTTAAAGAAAATTGTAAATTAGCATATTTCTTTAAAAAGTCCCACCTGTGTGGCGATGCAGAAAAAAATACGTATAATCGTTGCAAAAACCTAAAATAATCAATAATTGGTGTTACTATACTAACTGCTTCTACCCCTACCAAATTTAGAGAATGTGCTGCACAAGGTACAAAATCAGCATACTTGTTTATCGTCCTTGTCAAACGTCCTTGTAGTCCGCTATATTATTCGCTCATATTTGCTGCGTTATCGTAAGACTGTTCACGAAATTTTTTGATTGTATTAAATAATGACTGAGCTGTATGATTTGTAATAGGTATAAAAGTTAAAAATTTTTCATATGGCTGTCCATTATAAACATATCTTACAGTTACAGCCAATTGGTTGACGGGTGACATATCACTATTATTAATTTGAGCTACTATTTCTTTTGGGACTCGTTTTCCCATTATTTCTATTAATTCCTCATACACAGTTTTCGATAAATATGAAATGTTTCTTTTTTCAGATTGACATTTTGTAAGATGTTCGCGTAAAAACGGATCAAATTCTGAAATTAGTTCAATAAGTCCCGTGAAGTTTCCATTTCGCGGTGAACCCCACACCCACATTTCATCGTGTCCTCTTAGACTCATTGCTCTCTCACTTAAAAATTTAATTATAGCAACTACTCTGATTAATACATTATAATAATATTCAATGGACTTTCTGATTTGACTTTCTAAGTTCTTATCGATTACGTTTATGTTATTTTTTCTGGTAAGCAAAATAAGCATATTATTTCATGATCTACAGTTTCATCATGACTTTCTAATGCTCTCAAAATGTTCATCCAGTCAGAAAATCCAGAAGTTGCCAGCAAAGAAGAAACATTAGAAAACATCTTACAAACTAAACAATACACGTAACCTTTTAATTTAGAATAGCATAACCTTGATATGATAACGGTCTGTCCATTTTTTAAAGTCATTTTAAAATACTTATTAGAAAAGTATCTTTTTTAATCTTTGTACATCCTTGCCGATTCTAAATATAAATTATTACTATCACAGTTATGGAAAAAGGAAGTTTCTTTAGTTAAGCAGTTGTTAATAAATTCTGTGCAAACTAAATCTGGCCAAGATGCTAAATCACTATAGTTATCAAAATTTTCATTTTCGAAATTCGTTTCTGTGGCAATAATGTCACTAATATCACCATCATTCTTATCAGATTTTTCTTCAGCTACATCGTTGTCTTCGTTTAAAGTACTTTTATTGTTAGAAACTTACGCAGATACTCTAGCTTCAATCAAAAAGGAATTTTTGGACATTTTGCTGCTTCATTTTTTTCTTGTAATTTTCGTTTCTGGCTTCCTTTCTGCCAGTCATAATTTAATTTTTTTTTTCTACAATTTAAATTATATATTCAAGAATACTTAATAAATATTAACATAACATAAGGAATGATTGAGGAAAACAGCAATTTGAGATAAATTTAATCGAAGTGTTAAATTTAATCAAAATGTAACTTGCTTGTGCTAAGTATAATCAAAGTGTAACTTGAACGTGCTGAGTATAATCTGCATCACAGCAAGATGAAAATATATCACAACAAAAATCTCTACATAATAACATTCAACAAAATAAGCTCACAATAACAACCAACATCATGATGTTGGTTGATATCAACCCAGTTTATGAAGTAAAAGTTAACTGTATTTTTAAACAATCAAAGCTAGTATACTTTAATTATAAATATAAAAATTTTAATGAAAATGAAATAAAACTGATCAAAACTTGCAACAAAAACCCTAAATTACTTAAATTTACAAACAAATTCTTACTTAATTTGTTGTAAATAAATAAAAGTAAATAAAATACAACTAACTAAATGAAAATTACATTTAAAAAATTAGCGTTATAGTCCAGAATAAATATATTCTAAAACAGTGTGTGGAAATAAAGACAGCTTGTGATACTTACTGTATAGAACAAATCTAGCACAACACAACAAAGTTACAAAAAAGAAAGTAAAAAAAAACATTCTCTCCGAAAAATATCTTATTATATAATTAAAAAATATATATATTACAAACATGTAACTACATATTAAAAAAGGCTTTCTTTCTAAGAAAGGCTTTTTTTATTTCTTTAAAATCTAAGTTCTCTTCGGGGATATTTTCTTGCTTAAATATTTTAACTAACTATTAAAAAAATTTATTATTTCAAAATATAAATGTAAACATTTAAATACTTGGGTAACTAAACATTAAAATGCTTTCTTTATCTAAGAAAAATCTTTTTTTATCCATTTCCATAACAAACTAAACTAACCAAAATCTCTCTTTGGTGATATTTTCGCGCTTAAAGAAATCCATAATTTTAATAACTCTCTAAAAATTTCCGTGTCAAATCGCACGAAGGGAATAAAAAAAATCTAGTACAACAGAAAATAAATAAAAAAAACATTTTTTTTCTTCTTATTTTCAATTTCTTTAATTTTTTTTTAATTTTCTAGAATTATATTTGATATAAAATTGAAAGTGTTCGGGGCCCTCTTTTTGCCGGGGCCCTGAAACTTCAGCTTCATTAGCGTACAGGTGGATCCGCGCCTGAACATAAGTTATTTACTTAAATAACTTTTACGTAAAAAAAGGTTTTTAGGAACAACGTTAAAAACGATATAACGTTTCATTTAGACTTAATAAAAATCAAAAAAAAAAGGCTTTTTAAAAAACGTCACCGCTTCATATAGACGTTCAAAAAACCATTAAAAAACGTTTTTGTAGGACCGTTAAAAAACGTTCACAAAACGTTTTTAAAAAAACGTCCGGTCTCTGTTTCATATGGACGTTTAAAAAACCAATAAAAACGTTTTTACGGGACCATAAAGAAATTTTTGCAAAACGTTTTTGTGTCCACAGGGTACAAACAAAAAATTATTCATTAACATTAGTTTCACTGCTTGTTGAGTTTATTGAGTTTTATATGGAGACAGCATAACTTTCTTCTCAGTGAGAAATTCATTTTAAAAAATGTTTATTTATTTAATTCGATTAAAAGTCTCGTGATTTTAACAGAGATCACAGGAAGATTTATAGCTTAAACGCATAAAAAATACTCATATTTTTAAATTTTCTATGAGTAAAAAATTCTTCATAAAACAAAATATATTTTAACAATCAATAACATAAAATATATAAGTTTAGAATTATTATATCTCTTGCCAGTGTCCTGTGACAATTATTCCCTCCATATTTTTCTCCTACTGGAAAATATGTACTGAGACAAACTTTGCCGACGGAAAGTTTGTTCTAGAATAAGAACGAAAGGGGGATAGGTAGAGCGTGATGTGACAAAGAACATTTATATTTGTATCACAGTGTTTTAGGTTTCATCGCTAACTCGTTTTTTTTTCATTATTAGTTAGTATTTTGTTTTTAGATATTTTTCCCGGGATTTTCTCATTCATTGAAACTCGGTATCACTGAAAGTTTCAAAAATTAAATGTCTTGAACAGCTTTATCAATTTATGAAGAATATTTTTAAATTGTTATGATAAAGCAAATTAAAATGGTCTGAGAAAAAAAAAAGTTTTTTTTTGTATTTGTATATTATTTTGTCAATAAACAAATAATTTTATAATGTACTTGTAAAAAAATATATATATTCTTTAAATTCTGACTGGAGCAAGCAGAAGACAATACATCTCATCACCTTGCTCCTTAGGTAGCGAAATAGTTTACTTTACTAAGACGTTTAATTTTATAAAATATTTGAGTATAAAATTAGTTTTTACATATTTAAGAGTTAAACATACACATACATATTAGTAAATATCTAACAAGATAAATAAATACATAACAAAACGAATTAAAAATACAAAAAAATGTTTTTATTGGCTAGATGTAAGAAATGTTGTTTCACAGTTTTTTTAAAAGCTTTAATTGTGGTTATAGATTTTATATCATTATTCAGGATCGAGTTCCACAGACGAGGACCATGACAAGTAATTAAGTAGTTCCATTTTTTGACTGTTGTTGACGGAATGTAAAAATTGTTAATAGAATGTCTGGTTAAGCATCTGTGATTAATTAAGCAGAAATGTGGCTGAAAATATGACGAAAGCATGTTATTGTGAAGTTTAAACATTACCAATAAATTTTTTAATGAAGACGACTGATTACTTGCCCAAGCTATGTTATAAATGAAAACGAGTTAACTGTAGAAGTTGAAAAAAACTTGAAGAGATTTTATTTTATTGGGTACGAAAGCTTGTGAGCAAATTTAAACTTGCTCCTAATGATGTGACTTACAATAAAAACAGAAAGTGAAAAATTTCGAGAAAATCTTATGTGTCAAAATTTTAACAAAACAAGTTTTAAATCAAGAAAATTAGAAAATTATATTTTTATTTAACAAAAAGATATTTCATATCCGACTTTCTTTTATTTTTTTATTATTGTTAGAATCTTTATACAAGTATATAAAAACAAAATAAGGTAATGTTATAATAATAAAACTCGCAAACTCGAATGAGGTCACACCGAGACCGCTAAAAATAAAATTTAAATAATTTCTCTTTTTCTTTACTTGTTTGTAAAAGATTTATGCTAAGATTTAAATTAATAAAATTTCGAATACATACATGTTTTGATTCATTAAAGCTGTTAAATTTTAAGTTAAACCTGTTACAATATATTGATAAAAAACTTTGATAAACTCATTGCTAAAGAATTATTAAAGGACCATTAAAATTCATATGGCTTCTACGTAAATCCGTTAATGCCAAAATTTTTTGCATATGTGATGTCACCGAGAACCACTAAGGTAATGGGGATTTAATTCTGAGAACGTTTATTATTTGAATTTAAATTACCAAAAAATGGAAATGAAAAATTTAAAATTGTTAGTGAGCTTTTCCTTTGTTGGTTTGTTTATGGTGGGGCTCATTGTAGTCAAACTGTTAAGTCTTTCATGAACTGTAACAAACTTCACACTAAAATCATTAAAACTGGAAAACTAGAGATTTATTTTACCTGCAAAAACTAAAAGTCATCAACATAAATATTCCATCAACATAAGTCTAAACATCAACGAAAAGATTATTGAGGAACCTTTTTCCACTGCGGGAGCTGTAAATATAAAATATAATTAAAGGAGTGTTTGAAAAAGATTTTTCTTTTATAAAATCTCACAGACAAAAAAATTGTCAAGAAACTTTTTATTATTCAAAAGACAATTTACAATTTTATGGTAACAACACAATGGAACCAATTTTGTGGCCAAGGACATAAATTCATTAAGTTGCCCAGAATTACACCCTATTGAACTATTTTAGGCAATCGCAAAAAACATTGTAAGAAGCTAAAAGCATTGATGGCTTCAAGAAAAATAAGGAAACAAGCAGCAAGAAATCAACGATAAAATTATGCAGGCGTTGATGGTAAAACGTCAAATCCGCTAGTTTTAGCGTCAACAAGCCAAAAATTATCTTTAATTTTTAATTTAGTTAGTTAAAATTAATTAGTTAAGTGTGTTAGGACACTATTAAAAAGCAACAACAACAACAACAACAACAACAAAAACATTTTTTCAATTATAAATTTTTAAAGTAATATAATTAAATATGAATTTCGAGTTAAATACGAATTTCGAGGAAAAAAAAAGCTGACATCATTAAAAATCATTTTGTAACAAAGCGGGATGAGCAACTTTTTTATTTTTATGTAGCAACGCTACATAAAAATAAAATTCTTATTCCGTCGCTAGACAAGCTTCTACTTATAGTTGCTGTTTTCTGTACCATTCTACATTTATCTTATCACTTTGATTAAATAATACTTGCAGTAATTGGAAAAAAAGACAATAGAAATAATATATATTAAGAAACTCTATGAAGAGACTCACAAAAGCTTAAGACGAAACCAAAATCAAACATTGCAGCTGAAGAAAGTGTAACTAATTTGCATGAACTAGAATTTGAATGTAGCATAGCAAAAAATAAAATAAAAAATGAACATGCGTACATTCAGTACCAGCTGTTAATCTTCTGTAAAAGTTGTAAACAATGACTTTGTAAATGAAAATAATAGTTCTGCTCATGGCCTACTTAAATACACGGCCTTCTATTCTGCTTAAACCGGAAAAAAATAGAAGGCCAGTTAAAAAAACGCATATTTTGTCGGATGGACGATCTTTCTCAAAATATTTTAATTATTGAGCTATAAATTTCAAGTAAGTAAATCTGGCACAGGATAAAAAATTTTGCGTTGACTTAATCGAAGTATTTACTATACTTAACTAAACTTTGTAAAATTTTAGGCTTTTTTTTAGGTTTCTTTTTAGTAATAAATAGTAATCATGATTAATAAATGTTTTTATTGTAAAAAACACAACATTTATTAACCTTCATAATTATATATTACTTAAATGATTAATAAGAAGATTATCAAGAAATAAGAATACACAAATTCTCGAAAGTAAGCTTTAAAAGTATTTTAAAAATTTTTACACAAACTGTTTAAAAATATAAAACAAAAGATTCTTATTTTTTTCTCTGTCTTTTTTTAAAGGCATTAATGTTATCTGAAACAATGGAATCACTGACTCTCTTTCTGATGTTATTAAAATAAATATTTGAAATAATAGTGTGTATAATTTCCTTTCCACAATTTTGGTGATTTAAACATAAAAATGGTTGGTAACTTTCTCCATTGCCAAGAACTAACTTTGCTGCTTTACGGTGTTGCATTTGAGATCGATAAATAACATCAAATACATGATCTAACATAGCAAAACTATCACAGACATATTCTAAAAGGGCTAGTGATGGAGTTGTTAGCCCACCTCTGGACAATTTATTTAAATAACTATAGTCATTCGACTCCTGTTGACAATGTTGACTACAAAGCAACTTGCAACATATTTTTAACTTCTTAATCAGTTTTTTGGCAATAAAACCAGCAATATAAGTAGCAACTTCACGTGAACCATCTGATAAAATCACACAATCATAATCTCTTTCTTTCATCTGATCCATCAAGGATCTAGCATGTTGTGTATCTTGAACATCATTAATATCATTTTCAAATATTTTAATTCCTTCCTTTATTAGACTTTTTATTTGGATTATCTTCTCACTATAGATAACATCTTTCAAACTGACAAGAAACCTGCCACCACTCATTTGGTGGTATTGTCCAAATCTTCTTTCTAACAGATCACTTTGAAAATGAGCAGTCAATATAAATTTATAATTATCTTCCAATAGATCTTCTATTAAAGAAGCTTGACATAATAAAGTTCTTTGTAGTGCTGATGATGTTTGAGGAGATAATGTATATTTCTCAAAATTTGGAATTTTGGTGTTTTTCTATTTATTTAACCATTCAGCGGAAGCTCGAAAAAACTCAGGTTTTTATCATTAATAATAGCAGCATTTCCAAGACAGTTATTAGAAAACTGATTTTTCGAACTTGTAATTGTCCACCATTTATTAAAAAGTTTTAGGAAAGATGCAATATCTAAATGGTTGGGAAAATATGATTTTATTGCTGCTGCTGTAGTTTCATGGAAGATACCTAAAGCAACAGTGACATTTTGCTTGTAGTTTCCAGGATGGAAAACTTTGCTATTTATTTTTGGTGCTTTTTTTAAACTTGCATCCAACAGGCTGTCATTTTCTAATAAATCATGAAATATTTTCCACGATATTTCTCCTGGTTGAACGTGAATTTCATCTTTAAAAGCTTAAAAATGAAATTCTGGAAAAATAAACTTTTTTTTATTTAGTAAGTTGTTTCAAATGTTTTTAATCAGATGCACTATGTCAAAGAATAGGTAAATTTTTTGTGATTGTACATTAATAAACAAATCATCTGGTTTTTTACCATATGCATCAAGCAATTTTGTAAAAGAAGAAACATTTGAAGCATGATTGTCACAAACAACACCTTGAACATTAAAACTATATTTTATTAAAGATTGAATCAAGCTGAGAATTTCAGTTTTCAACCAATCACTGTTTAATTTTATAATTGGAATTGCTTTAATGACACAAGAGGTATTTTCTTTTAAACCAACTACCATGAAAGAAACAATGCTTCTATAACATTCATTTTCTTCACTAATCCCAATTACATCTCCACCAGAATATTCTGCACATTTTTGCAAATACATTTCATCAAAAATTATTATAAGATCATTTGATAAGCTTCCATTTTCATGTAACAATTTCAAAACTTTCATAGAATTAATTTCACCTGTTTTAAACTTGCCTAACAGTGATATAGATGTAAGAGGGAATTCCTTCAGCAGTAAATGATAAGTTTGCAATGATGTGTAATGCAACATCAAGACAAATTGAAGCATATTTGAAGAATAAATTTGATTTTTTTTTATTTGGTGACTTTTATGTTCTTCAAGAATGGAAGACAACTTTTCTTCTTCGATGCTAAAATGTGAATCAAAGTTTTCCAGCATACTCTTTCTTTTTAACATACATTGACTGGTTACTCTGAGCCAAGGTGGCTAAGAAACTGGAAGCTTTTTGTAAAAAAGTTTGACATGAAGATTTTTGTCAATACGAATACATTCAGCAACTTCAGGTATGTGTAGTTCATTTTGAATAATTTTATGGAACACGACACAATCATCGAATTAGGAAAATGAATATCCTGTTGGTGAATCAGCAACTGTAAGAGAATTAAGATCTTCAATAATATCATTTGATAAAAACTTCTGATGTTCATCTTCTTGAAAAATTCTTTTAGTTGGTGATTTTCTTGGTATAAACATAGCTGGAAGTGAAGCTGTTGCAATGCTGGTCGGGTATATTGTAGGAACAGGCTTCAAATTATACAACAAACAAAATCGTTTTTCTGATGCTCCTTTGTATACTAAACTTTCATCAAAATGTTTAAAGCAGATCACAGATGATTTAGTAACAGTTCAACAATTTCTATTTACAAATCTAACCCATAACTTTCTCAAGTCATCATCTTTTGGAAAACCAAAGACTGGTATTACTTCACCACCATTATAATTGGAGGTACAACCGACAACACAGCATTTATTAACCATGATTATTATTAACAATTAAAAAGTAGCCACAAATAACAATACTAAGTTGTTGAAGTTTAGTAGAGATGTCAATTATCTAACGCGAAAATTTTTATCCTGTTCCAGATATACTTACTTAACATTGATAGCGCAATATTTAAAATATTTTGAGAAAGTTAGTCCATATAAGGGAATATTCGTTTTTTCAACTGGCCTTCTATTTTTTTTCGATTTAAGCAGAATAGAAGGCCGTGTATTTAAGTAGGCCATGGTTCTGCTTATGACCAGAAGTTTTATTCTACAAAAAATTTAAGCAAACCAGCAGCAATGAGCTTTTTATGTTTATTAATGAGCATATATAGTTTTTTAAAAAATTATAACTATAATTGAAGAGCCAATTTGTTATAATTTCTGATTTGCAAAACGCTCCGCTATCCGAAATAATTGATTTTGAGAAAACGACACAAAACTTAATTACTCATAGTTGCGCATTAACAGAAATTAAAATTTTCTGTCTACTTTTAAAACAAAAAATTTTTTTAATTAGTTTAAAATCTATATATATGATAGATTTTAGTACATAGAATCTGGAAATAGAACCAACTCAAAATTTTTATTTTTGTGACTTAGCGCGTTATGCAGATGGGTTCCTCAATTGTTAGTGTTTAGCTGTGTAATGTTAGTATTCGGCTATGTAACTGCGTTATTACAGTTACACACCAGAAACTAGCATGAATACCGAAGCTGAAGTTCTGAAAATACGTTTAAAAAAAAATTATAATGAACATACTACTGTGATCAAAAAGTAAGGTGAATTTTTGATTTAAACTTCCCGCCTTATTCGAATCGTCCAATCTTTTTTATTTTTAAGTTGGTAGGAATGTCATTAACATTTGCGCCAAATGTCAAACTCATAATTATTTTTTTTTTGTTTACGCTTGTTTCTGAAGTACCAAAAGTGCATTCGGCGATTTTCACGATGTCTAATTTTGTTGAGCAAAGAAGTGCTATTAAATTTTGTTTGCGGAATGATATTTCTGCTGCTGAAACGTATCGAATGTTGCAAAAGGCCTTCGGTGAAAAGACTATGTCTCAAAAAAATGTTTACAAGTGGTACAAAGACTTCAAAGAAGGCCGAGAACGTGTCGATGACTTGGAACGCTCCAGACGACCATCGACTTAGATTGATGATCGCCACATCAACAAAATCAAAGAATTGGTGCTTGAAAATCGTCAGTTAACCATTCAAGACCTTGTTGACATGGTTGGAATATCATTTGGGTCGGTGCAAGCGATTTTGAAGGATCGTTTGGGCCTCAGAAGACTCAAATCACGTTTGGTGCCGAAATTTCTCAATTTCTTTGAAAAAGAGCGTCGCGTTAAAACGTGTGAAGCAATGCTTTCTGACTATCAAGACGTCTACAAACAAATTATTACTGGCGATGAGACTTGGGTCTACGCATACGACCCTGAAACAACCGACCAATCGAGTGAATACCGTGAAAAAGGCGAGCCGAGACCGAAGCAACCACGTCAAAGTCGCTCTAAAATCAAGGTCATGTTGACTGTTTTCTTTGATTATTGTGGTGTCGTGCACTATGAATTCCTTCCAACTGGCCAAACTGTCAACAAGGAATATTATTTAAGCGTTATGCGACGTTTGCGTGAAGCTATTCGCAAAAAGAGACCGGAATTATGGGCCAATAACTCTTGGATTTTGCACCACGATAAGCGCCTTCGCACACAGCACTGGTTCTTCGTGAGTTTTTCGCCAAAAACTCTACCCATGTTGCTCCACAACCACCGTATTCGCCCGACTTAGCACCGTGTGACTTCTGGCTGTTCCCAAAGCTCAAGAGACCACTCCGGGGAAATCGTTTTGAGTCCATTGTATTGTATCACCTTCAATAAAAATTTTTGAATTCACAAATTCTTAATCCACCTTTTGATCAAATTTATTGAATTCAGTGTTAGCATATCCATAATCATTATCAGGTTCAACACACTAAAGCAAAGTAAACTAATTCATATACATATATATAGTTTAGTTTGTAAAGGGTCATGTTTAAAAATTATAGTGTGAAGAAATATCTATATGTGAAAATATATATATATATATATATATATATATATATATATATATATATATATATATATATATATATATATATATATATATATATATATATATATATATATAAATACATATATATATATATATATATATATATATATATATATATATATATATATATATATATATATATATATATATATATTCGGCACCCTTTTTTTTATATTTATAAACATTTTTTTCTCCTCGTATTATTATGATAATGCAAATGTGGGTTGTAAAGATCAAGTAAAAAATATTTTTATAATTAAGATTAAGTAAATAATATAAGTATAACACATATGAAAACATTACCGCATTGTCTTTTAGAATCTATTTTTTCTTAGTAAAAACTAAATTTGTTTAAGAAGAATTTACTTTAACTTATTTTTTTGTTTATTTTGTTCATTTTTATGATACCAAATTGTTTTTTGTCCAAATATCAATTCCACAACCATTTGCGTTTCTAAGAAATTCTATTGTTTCTGCGCAATGTTTGTCCAAATATCTCATAATGCCTTACAATGATTTTTTAGAACACAAGCTTTACACTATTTGCAACAATAATATAAAAATATTAATTTAAAAAAATAACACAAAACTAAGTATGAAAAAAACCACCAGTTTCTTCTTGGTTGACTCTCCGGTTCAGAAATAAAACAAACCTTATCAAATATTTGCCTATTTAAACTGTAAATTAAATTTTTAACTATTATGTAAGAAATTTGTTTGTCTAAAGAAGAAAATAGGCTAAAAAGTTTTGAATCTGACCAAAAGAGGACGAACGTATTACTAAAAATGCCACTCAACTTACATCATACAAATACAAGGTAAAAAAATTGCTTCATTTTTTAGTTCAGATTTCTGCAAATCTGAGTGATTTTTCATAACATTTATAAAAGTTATCAAATCGATAACAGTTTTTTCTGCAAGACCAAGAGCAACTTTAAAAAATAACTTTTTATTAATTATAGTGATTTTGAGTCCAAGAGATCCAACGTGAATCGGCACGCGCATTGAAGGCTATCCCTACCGAGGACTTTTCGGCATGCTTCGAAGACTGGAAAAAACGTTGGCAAAAGTGCATTGGGGCGGGGGAGGGGGATTATTTTGAGGGGGACGATACAGATTTGGAAGAATAAATAAAGATTTTTCATTTTATAAAAAAATTCACCTTACTTTTTGATCACAGTAGTTAATTTGTTATGGTGCATAATAATTTTAGTTTGTATGTGCTTGATATTTATTTACCAGACCAATTGTTTACGTAAAACTGATAGGAGTTTTTCATTGAAACTAAGGGTGGAATGCAAGAAGCGAACTTGAGTCAAGTTTGACTTGAACTTTACATTGTAACCAATAGCGGCAGAGTATTTTTAGAGGGAAAACCCATACTCTGCCGCTATTGGTTAGCCTATATTACAAATCGAAATTGAGACAATTTTATTTTTTAAATAAAGTTTAATTTTGAAAGTATTATTCTGTCTGTTAATGTAAAGAATCTTTTGAAACAATTTTTATTATAATTCGCTTTACTTTTACTCCATAACTTTTTTATTATAACATAATATTTGTCAATAGGCCTTTTAGGTGAGTTTTTTTAATTTTTATTTGAAGAATTTTAATTAATTTTGTCTAAACACGTTTTTCTAAGTTCTCTAAAATTTTATGACTTTGCTGTGAATATCTCTAAATTTTCTTAACCGATTTCCATTAAGAATTTAGGAATTGTTCTTTTTGTTGTAATAGATATCCCCTACTACTTTAATGACATGATAATCCAATTTAATCTATAAGTGTTTTTCTTATATAAAAAAATGTTTATATACTGTAACAAAATATGGTTTTGGTTCTTAATTAAATAGTAAATAAAGAAAATTTCAAATTAATAGGCCGGGTGAATAAAAAAAGCATTAGCGTTTTTAGAGTAATTGTTCAGCTTAAACGAGAATAAAAATTTGGGCTTAAATTCTAAGGCTTTTAATCACGTAAAGCTGACCAATTACTGAGTAAAAGCAATTTCTTTTTTATTCATCCGGCCTAATAGCATAAATATTTTTGGCACCGCAACAAAATGGCGGTATTAGGGGTATACGGAACCGAATTTGTCAAATTGTTGAATTTTATCATTTAAAAGCAAATTTTAATCAATTTAATGTCTAAAATACAATTCTTATTTTATTAGTAGTCTACCACTTTCAACAACAACAGTAGTAAAAAACAACAAAAAGTATAGCCTTCTTCGTTTTTGTATGCTGTTGTCAATAGAATATTTAGTCATTAGCAGATTAGTTTCATAAGGTAGAAACATCAATACCAGCGTTAAGTTCATTAATGTATACTAAAAAAGATGATGAATACTGAAAAAGCAGCTAAGGAAAGATCTTTGAGAGATTCCTATATTTACAGGTTTCTCGTTAGCATAAAAAAATTTGTTTGTGGTAATCAACTGTGTACTGTTCTTAAGATTTAAAAGATTAAAAAAAAAAATTCGTTTCTTAACCATTTTTTGTTTAGAAACAAACGTAAAACTTGTTTTTGTAACGAGCATATCACATCTTATCGGAATAATCAATTGTGCATATGCTATAGAATGGCTTTTCATTAAAACGGAATTGTTATTTTTGTATACAGCTGATTTCAGAAAAGTAGTAGTTTCTCATGAAATATAATTATTACAGCCAAAATAAATGAAAGTACTATATAAAGAGTTAAAATTATATATAATAAATGGATTACTTGATGTTTAAAATTTTGTTTTAACCAACAAATTAAGTAAATAACTTAATATAAAACTAAACAAGATTTCTTGATATAACTAGATACTATAGATAAAGAATACAAAGAATTGTAAAAATTAAATTTGAACACTTCGTCGTTGATTACTAGAGCGATCTAAAATAAACAATGATTATAATTAAAGTAAAAGAATAAATTACCTAATTTTCTACTAAAGTAGAAGACAATTTCTTAATTTCTAATGAATAATTTAACAATAGTTTAAACACCAAAAAAATTTTAAGTTTTATAGAACATAATAATAAAAAATGCCTTGATTTTTCTCTTATTTCGCTTTTTAAGTCATTTAGTTCAATCATTTTAAGTTTTTTAAAAGTTATTTATTTCAATCATCTTTTGCTTTAGTAAAAATTTTGAATCAACTCCACAGCTATCGCGAATATAGCACGGGCTTTAACGTTTTGCTTTAAAATAAAAGCAGTTCAAAATATCGGCGATAAGTGAAACCTGTAACCAGTAACGTTGACAACAATTCAACTTTATACCGTTAAAAACTAGACGTTATGTAGCTAACTACATAACGCTAATCAAAAAGTGAAGCTAAAATTTTTTTTGCGCAGTTCACATTTGCTTTTGCATTTATTTTATAATTTTAACTACGATGCATACAACTGCACAGAAAGAAATAAAACTGGTGCAAATATATCATTTCACAAGTCAGAGTTTGTACTCATTACAATGGTAATTTAAAAAAGTTTTAAAGAAATAACTTAGCAATTGATGTATTTAGTATTTATTAAAATATATCTAATAAAAATATATCATACTTTTTTAATTGAGGTAATTTTTCTAAAAAAAGTATAAATAAAATCTATTTATATGAAATAAATTTCTAGTTTGTTTTTTTGCTACAAAGTGACGTCACATACTCAAAACCTTTGACTTCAACGATATACGAAGAAGCAGGGTTTATCAATTTTAATAGTCAACAAAACATCACTACAAACCTACTTAAATAACGCTAAACAAAAAAGAATATAATTCTATAACTTACATACTATTCATAAAACTCCTGAGAATCTTAAGTTAAATGTTTAAGTTTTTGTCATATATAAAAATATATAACATATTATCACAAATTAATAATATAAATAATAACTTAGCTTGGCCATTTAATAAACAAGTATTTCTTGTGAATAGAAAAGGGATCAGGAAAAAGATTTTAAAATACTTATATCACTCTAAATAAATATAAGTCATTTATGTTTTTTTTCAAAATATTTCTTTTTAAGCACAAACATATTTGTTTATTAATTTAAAAACTTTTCTGTGCCACTTTCCGAGGATACATTTCAGATGCATAAGGCTGCGCAGAGCTCAACTTACTATCATTTCTTGGTTTGCGACTATCTGGTTTTCGTACATCTTTATTGAAGATAGGTCCATACTTAAAATCGAGTATTCTTTCATGGTGTTCTACTAACGTATTCAACTAATGACAAAATAAGCATCAAATAGCATTAACAATTAAGAAGCATTAATAACAAAAATTTAAAAAGTTATATTTTTTCAAACCTTTATACATGAATGGTGTTAAATACAAGGGAACCAGCGTCAACTTTGCTCTAAATTTTAGTTTATATTCTAATGGAACTAAAACACACTATATATTTTAGAAGCATTAATAACAAAAAAAAAATTAAAAAGTTATTTTTGGTATAATTTTTCAAACATTTATAAATGGTGTTGAATACAAGGGAACCGGCATTACATTTGCTCTAAAATTCAGTTTATGTTCTAATGGAACTAAAACTACATACTTTGTAAAAATCATAAGTGAGCGTCACACAGTGAGTCAAAATCCACAAAAAACGGCAAAAAAACCCCCATAAAAAAAGTATTGCTGGAAATTAATTAATTTAATTATAATGTTACTAAATACCACTAAAAGTCAATAATTAACTTTTTTGTGAACAATTTTCAAAAAAATCTAGCTATTGTTCGTTCAAAAAAATCTAGCTATTGTGTCACTCTTTTAAGATTGACATGGGTAAAAACAGTTCAAAATTTAATTTGAAGTCATATGTTTAAGATGTTTGCCAACTACTAACAACATTTTTGACAATAAATTTTGTTTTTAGTTTTTCATTACTGAGATCTCAAAAATGTGTCATAAATTGATTTTTTTAAATTAGTTTAATTATGAGTTTCGTTTAAAAACTAAACGAATCCACTAGATTCCATGGTAGTTTTAATATTTTCCCATTAATAGGTATTTATGAAAGCAGAAAAAATAAAAATCATTTGCCCAAACCTGCCCCAATTAAAATAAGACCTTTCAAATACTTCGGTTTTTTTGTGTTTTTTTTTTCGTTTTTAATTAAAACTTGCCGTATAAAGTAGCGAATATTAGTTCATTGCTTTCATTCATTATACAAATTATACATTTAGTTCCTATTAGTAAAAAAACTCATGCTCATGCAGATGGTGCTAATTATCAAACCTCAAAAACCAATATATGCAACGTTTGATGGCATAGTACATATTTTAAAATTAAAACTTGTGTATAAAATAACTTAAAATAGTTCATTGCTTACATTCAACATGAAAAGAATACATTTAGTTCCTATAACTCAAGAGTTAAGAATTAATCATGATAACTTACTCGAGGCTCTTCTACGTGAGTTTTGAAGACTGGAGGGTCTATACTATGAAAGTGTTGAAAAACCTGAAATGATAAATCTAAAGAAAACTCTAATAATATTTAAATGTAAATTCCGATCAAAGTTGCGGAAGTATGCAAGAACCTTCTCTAAACTTTTAGAACACGAGCGAACTAGGTTGAACAAAGATATTACTGTTAACAAAAAAAATGTTGCATCAGGTTCAGGTAGAAAGTGCAAGAACTGGGAAGATTTAGGTGATAGAAGCAGAAGATCTAAGATATTACTAAATAAATTAAATTCAACCCAGTTAAAAAAATAGTTTACAAGTTTAAATATTAAATATTATCTTGTTTAAGGTTGCCAAATTGGCTGAACATCCTGCTGAAGCATTGGCATTAACTTCAATAAAAAAAAGCCACTAGAGATCCTAGCAAAAAAGACTTCGTTGATCTTGTGAAAAATGCTACAAACTCTGAAAAAGATAAAATCAAAAAGATAAATTTTCCGATAAAAATGAAAACCGAAGATGCCATGAGCTTAAAAATTCAGTGTGACCTTTCTGATGAACAGTATCAAATTATTAGAAATTCATCGATAATACATAATGCAGATATTTATCCTTCACTTCATGAAATTAAGAATGAGAGACACAAATGTTATCCTGAGGGTTTAATTGTGACAGAAACATCTGCTTCAACTTCTCTACAGGGTATGTTTAATCATACTCTGACAAGGATATTAACTTTTACGGAATGCCAAGACTCTATGAGAGTTTTTGCTGAAATTGGGGGGAGGTTTAAAGGTCTACTTCATTTTAAAGGTTGTTTTGATGGTGCCTCCAGTCAAAGTGTCTATAAACAAAAATACACTGATACAAATATTGGTGAAGCCCAAGTTAATGAACAGTTTTTTCCAGACAGCTTTTGAAAAAGTCTTTTCCAGACAGCTGTTGTTCCACTTAAATTAATCATCATGAACAAAAATGTATGGTTAAATAAAAAGCCCTCTAGTACACATTACTGTAGACCCCTCCATCTCCAATATCAAAAAGAAACGGAAGAATTGATAAGAAATGAATATGAACTTTTAAAAGCAGAAATAAATAGACTAGTCAAGTTTGAAGTAAAGTTAGAAGTAGAGAAAGGCAAACCGGATACGACTATCACATTTAAGTTCAAACTAGATTTAACCATGTTTGATGGTAAAGTGGTTAATGCCCTCACTAACACTTTGTCCTCGCAATCATGTAATGTTTGCGGAGCTAAGCCCAGTGAACTTAATAACCCAGCATTGATCAGATCTAAACCAATCAATGAAAAAGCTTCATCTTTGGGTCTTTCTACTCTGCATTGCTGGCTCAGATGTTTTGAATATATTTTACATTTAGGATATAAATTAGACATTAAAAAATACTTTGCCCAACCCCCTGCTGAAAAAGCATTAGTAAAAAGTAAAAAAACGAACATTCAACTGAGGTTTAGAGAAGAGCTAAGTCTTATAGTTGATATGCCCAAACAGAGTTTTGGCAACACTAACGATGGAAACACTGCCAGAAGAGCATTTGAAAATGCTGAAACTTTCACTGATATAACGGGAGTGGCAGTAGATGTAATTATTAGATTGAGGATAATCCTAATAGCAGTATGCTCCTGTTATGAGTTGAACTCTAAAAGTTTTGGCCAGTATTGCTATGAAACTACAGCTCTTATACTCAAAAACTGTTGCTGGTATGTGATTCCCCCAACTGTTCATAAACTCTTGAAACATGGTGTGCAGATATCTGAGGCATTAGAACTGCCAATTGGTTACTTTTCTGAAGAGTCACAAGAGGCTCTAAATAAAGAAATTCGCAAAGCTAGATTAAACCATACAGCCAAGATATCTAGAAAGAATGTTATTTGAAACCAGTACCAATACTTGTTGGTTAGAAGTGATCCTGTAATATCAAACACTTGTTTTAAAAAATACAAGATTGAAAATGGAAAAACACTTACCCCTGAAGTTTTATCTTTGTTAATGCTGTAATAATGATATAAAGCCTTTTTATTAGTATTAGGTTTTCTTTTTTTGTTTTCTTCAAAGAAAAATTAGATAAGATAAATATTTATTTTGTTTTTAATATATTTTAATATTATATACTATTAAAATATTTTTCGAACCAGTTTTTCTTTTTAATTAATAAATGTTTTGGTTTGAGGAATTTAATTTTTTTAAATTAAGTCAGTCATTGTGCGCGTAAAAGTCTCTAACGCGTATACGCGTAAGTAGTACGAGCCTTAGGCACAAGAAATATTTAGATTAAAAAATATGTGGTATTCTTTTATATGGTATTTTGGATCAAGGAATTCAATTTTTTTATTTAGGTTATATTTTACGCGCGTAAAAGACAGTTACACGCGTATGCCCGCGCCTTACGCGTCATAGGTACGCGTAAAAATTATTTCTAATAGAAAATTTAAATTTTTTGACCCAAAATACAATAATATTGATGTATCACATAATTATATATGATAGTTATATAATTTTTGCCGTTTTTTCACCTTTCTGACTCACTGTGCGTCATTCTGTGACTAAGAAACCAACTTATTTATTGGGAATTTACTCGGCAAAAATTTTACTATTTTCCTCTAAACTATTTTAAGGTTGGTTCACTTGTGTTAAACACCATCCAAATAAAGCAAATCAATAAAACATATCGTTCTTTTAGTTATTAAAAAGCGTTTTCAATTATAATGTTTTTTAATAGGCTATCTACAGCTAAAGACTAAATTTGACTTTAAACAACAAATAAAAAAAACAACAGTTTTTTAATTGATGCATTGATTTCTTTAAAGCAATATATATCATATGTATGACATTTTACCAGCATTTCTAACTGTTACAGAAAGTATCCAAAAGTGACTTTAAATTTGTTAAAATAACCATGTGTTTTATAAGTGATTGAAGTTTATCAAACTGCTATTAAATACCAAAAAAAGTCATTTGTTAGTAAGATACTCTGATTTTTTTTTTTTTTAAAAAAAAAAAGTCAATTTTACATCAGCAAGAGAAAATTTTAAGCTTGTTCTAGGTGAACTTAAGGAAGTTTGTAAAAAAATGCTAATAATTCGTTCAGATAATGTTAGGTTTCATTGCTTACAAGAATATTGGAAAAAAAAAAAAAGAAGCTGAGTAATTAAGTCCAAATATTAAAGCTAAAAAAGAAAAAAAAAAAAAAACTTTTGTGAAGAAATTGAACAACTTTGTGACATTTTATTGTTAAATGCATATGAAGCACTACTGATATCACAAAAATCAAAATGGATTTGATATTTTATCAAGATCAGAAAAGCAGAAAATATAACATGACCACTTATCTATTTTAAAATTATTAAAAGACCAAGAAGCAAGACTAAGCAAAGATTTTAGGAAAAGGTTAACCAAAGATAAAAAACTGAGTGACTTTGAGGTCAGTGAATTACTTGATAGGACTGATGAAGAAAATCAAAGTTGTACAAAAATTACTCCTTTACCTTAAAAATTATGAAACAAATTCACTTTAACTATTGGCAAAGCAGTTCTCAAAGATCCATGGCAGTTGCTTAACAGTTTGCCAACAACTTGTTTCATTCCTATTATTTGCATAAGCGGAGGCTTAATTAATGTTACGTCAGTGCATTGACCTTTTTAAAATACATTAAATCCTCATTTAAAATACATTACATCCTCAAAGACAATATAAATGCAAGAAAACAGTTCGATCAATTACTGCTAACTAGAAAACTAAACCCGAAAATCAATGTTGTACTAGGATTCTAAGCTTTTTCAATTAGCCACAGTTCATGAAGAATGTAGCAGTTTTTATGAGCGGATCTCATAACATACTTTATATATACATTATCATAGTTTTCTTAGAATCTGCAGGTCAAATTTAACTGTTGACTTATAGTCCAAATGTTTTGGTGTACCTAATAAAGAATCAACTGGTTTTAGCAAGAAAAGAAAACAAAATGCATATTACTCAAAAACATCTTTTAATGTTTTAAATTTCTATATTTGTCATACAAAGAATTTTTCTGAAGTGAGAAAAAATTTTCAAAATTCAAAATTCTAGATCCTGAAAATTACTTTTTCTGACAACTGCAAAGTTAAGCTCTGTAAGTATGTTGGTTCAGCACCATGACGAAGGACAAGAGTTTCAGTGGGTTCATCCCAAGACGCCTATAAAATTAAAAAAACCACTTAAAATGTTCAAACTCAAATAATAATTTAGTAATATTATTAGATAAATATCTGAGTAATTACTAATTTATAATTAAATACAGTAATCTAACATTAATTAAGTATTTAGGTTAATACAAAAAATTTACAGTTATAAACAGATTAGGCAGAGGGGGCTTTGGGGAATCCATAAAATGTAAATCCAGTAAAACCACTTTAAGTGTTTAACCGCAGTAAAACCACTTTAAGACCCTCTTCCCCGTTGTACACACATGTATGCTTTCAACAAGCCCCCTCCCCCTCCTTCCCCAATGCATTAATTTTCAAAACATTAAAAACAAAAAAACTTTAGTTAATTTGACACTTCTAAAAGTTAATTTGATACTTCTATGTTACATAACATAGAAGTGTCAAATTAACTTTTAGAAGATGTTACATAATATTTATTTATTTTTATAACATGTTACATAATATTTATTTTTTTAAACTTGTTAAGTTTGATGCTTTAGTTAAACAAAAATAATTAATTTTTATAATAAAAGATCAAACTGTGTACATAATTGCTGTTTTTAACATTACCTTTTGTACACATTCATACATTTTTGAGTAATCCCCTTCCACAAAACTGCATATGTACTTTATGGAAAACTAAAATCTCATAACTTTACTTTTGCATTATATAGGACAATATGAAGAAAATAAATTTTAAAATACATTCTATTTTAACATTTTTTAAAGCATGATTTGTTTGATTGCCATCACAAATAACCAAAATATTTTTACTACTTAGTTGATAGCATTAATAACAAAGCATACTTGCTATAGTAAATTAATTGTTTTATACTTTGTTTTTCAAAATTAAAAAGATTTTAACAAAGGTAAAATATCACTTAAAAACGAATAAGCAATTCACCATAATTTTAACAACTTATCTTGTTTTGTTAGCAATTGTAAATGCAACCCTAGACCTTTAACTATATCACAACCAGTTAATAAAATGATAGTTAAAAAGAACAAAACAAGTCCGAAAAAATGTATAAGTATTCTTTTTGTTGTTACATATGTTACCATAATAGTTATGTAATTGTTGTTTCAATCCAAGCAACTTTTTTATTTTATCACTCAATTGAAAACAACTTCTCTTTTTTTTCTCAAAGCTCTCTGTTAAAGTGTTTGCGAACTTTATCAAATCTTTAAGGTTGACTTGAAACTTTGAATATAAATATTCAATGATCATTTTCATTTGAAAACAGCATGGTGATGCTGCAAGTTAAATTCAGTTATGATGGCTGTGGTGAGCACAAGATTTGCAGTTAACTACACTATTTTAACATTCAGAGATTATCCAGGTCATATTTTAAAAACCTGGAAAATGTTTTCCAGAAAAATGTTATATGAAATTTTTTTTCCAAGTCATTGGAGTAATTAACAGGAATAGCCCCTATTAAAATTTGAGGACTTTTTTTTTACAGCAAATATTGTTTTCGCGAAAAAAATGCTGATTTTCTACTTAAGTTTGCTGGAGCGAGGGGGTACCGCCACCCAAATTTTTTTCCTAGAATAGGCCCTGAATAAGAATTTTTCATTTGTTTGAAAAGAAGTTCATTATTTGTAGGCAC
This sequence comes from Hydra vulgaris, assembly GCF_038396675.1. Lineage (NCBI taxonomy): Eukaryota > Metazoa > Cnidaria > Hydrozoa > Anthoathecata > Hydridae > Hydra > Hydra vulgaris. The sequence continues at coordinate 9,024,011 of NC_088929.1, forward strand.
ATATATAATGGAAATATTATTTGCAGGCAGTCATGGTTTAAATAATTTAATTTATCACTTAAGAAACAAAGCAGCGTGGATGTTACATGGCTTGGATTGGTAGATTCGACTGACATAGTTCTTAGTCATCTTCCTCAGGGTACTTTTTCAAATTTTTTTTGGAAAAAAATTTCATTTTGAAGTAGTTTTGTTTTTAATTATTATTGCTGTTTATTTATAGATATGTTTATTATTTATTTTTATTTTTATAAGTTTCTAGAATAAGTGCATCGGAATAAATGGACAGAGAGAGAGCACATAGAGAGCATCATACATCAACTTAAATAGGGATAGGTGCAGTGGATTGTACTATATCGACTGAGGGTTTAGATTTTAGCAGGCATTCATGCAATTACAAGAAAAATATTTTACGTTTATTTAAATAGGGTTTATAAATTAATTTAATATACCCTAAAATTGCCTAAATTCTGCAACTTAAGTCTTGAACATTCACATCAAAAATTATGAAAACTAGTTTTTTAATGTTATTTTATAATATCTACTGACATTATAATTTATTTAAGTGTTTTTAATTCTGAAGAGTTTTAGTTTAGTATATGACATCATTGTAGAATTTTGATAAGAAATTTAGAAATTATTTTTTTCTTCAAATTATAGACTTTTTTTTTCCTATTAAAGGTTTTGAAAGAATTTGTTACTTAATATTTAAAAGAAAAAAAAAAATTTTATTAATCATAAACGACTAAAAAATTTCTTAAGTTATTTCATATTTTTTGTCAGACTCACATTAAAAATATGAATAAATATTTCCTATATTTTAAGGTTTCTATTGCTATAAATTAGTTTTGTGTTATATTTATTGTTATTAAATGATTATTAACCTTATTAAGATTCTGTTTAAAAAATAATTTTGTATTATTCAACTGTAAAATTTAATTAACAGTATTTATTTACTAAACTTTTCATTGGGTACAAATATTTTTAGTATTCTTATTTAGTCGTGCATATTTAATGAAATTGATTTTGTGAACCTTACATATTTCACAAAACAAATTCTATTAAATATATTTTGCATGGCTAAATCAGAATTTTGAGTATATTTGCTTCTTTTATTTTAAAATTTGAATAACTATTGCTGAAGATTGCAAAAAAGTGTATTATCCGGTCAGTTTTTAAAATTGAAATTGTTAAATGAAAAGCATTTAAAAATTTAAAATTTCATTTAAAATTTTTTAATACCGCATACGTTAGATAATATTCTTTTAAATGTTACTTGGAGATATTTATTTTTAACGCAACAAAGTCTTTCTTAAGTGGCATAGTTTTCACATTTGGCATAGTATCCATATTTGCGCCATTGTTGATTGCCAACATTCAAACGATTTAATTTATTAAACATCAAAATTCAAAGCTGATATGATTTGTCAGTTATTATTAATAGGTTCTAATTGGTATGGATTTGGTATCAACATTTTAACCATTTAGTTATGAAAATCCAAAAGATATAATCAAGATTTTCTATACTTAGTGAAAACACTTAAAGTATCCATATTTAAAATATTTTTATTAGTGATATTATAAAAATAATAAGCACAAAATAAATAACTTTATTGAATCGTAAACCTTGTTGTATGTAAATAAGTATGTGCGAAGACTCTCTTCCAGGATTTTTTTTAAAAAATAATAAAAAAAATTTTTAATTATATTTTTCTCATATAATTATATTTTTTAGGTAAAAAAAATTTCCCTGAAAATTGAACACTCATTAAATACCAATGCACATTAGTTTTAAGATTTTAAAAAACTCAACAACAAAACAAAATTGGCAAAAATTATTAAAAAAAAAACAATTAATTAGATAGATGAAGCTAATGTATATGTTGTCTGATTAAAATTCAAATTGATTTTAAAGATCTTGATCTTAAAATCTAGATTAAAAATTGCTAAAAATCAAAGTTGTTGATTTACTCATGGTGAATAAACATATCTATATTATTATAAATTGGTGTAAAGTTAATGGGACAACAACCTGGCAACTTTTCACTCTTGTTGTTTATATTTAAAAAGATAACAAACTAGGTAGTCACAGTTACTGTTATATCAGAGCATCTGAAACACAGGCAAATGCTGTTTATTGCTTTATCAATTAACTATTGATAAAGCAATGATTAATTTTTGTTTTCATCACAAAATAAGAAAATTGCTGAGGTATTGATATTTTTTGCTACATAAATAAGATTTCAGTATTACTGCAGGTAACTTTTTCAAAACAAAGTCAAAGGACTTGTGAGTTGGTGAGACGGTAAAATGTCTTTATGCACAACCCAGTCTTCAGTTGCTTAACAACCCTATTAACGTAATTGGTGAATCAACTTCTCAAAAGAACATCTTTAACTAAAATTATTAATAATAGTTAACTAATAACCCTAACCTTAACATCCATATCACTATGCTATTTACTTATTCAAAAAAATAATGTATTTAGACATTACGCATACAAATGTTTCTATTAGCACATTCTTTGTACACGGGTAAAAATAATGAATTTTTTTTCAAAAAATAAGATATACTTAGTTACATAAAATGCATTTATATTGCTGTATTTTTTTTGGGATATTTTTTAAAAATTTTTTCGAAATATTTTTAGGAAAACACATTTTTAGGATTTCAAAATATAACCTGGATAATTACTGAATAAAAGCAGAAGCAACTACAGTTTTAAAAATATTAGATTAAGCAGATTAAACAAAAATTCTTTTTATTCAAACAACTTCCATATCTTCTGCACTACCAACATGATTTATTGAACAAACAGAGTTTCTTTCCAGTTGTTACATAAATCTAAATTAACCTTTTTTTAGTTCCCACATTTCTCACAGTTAACATTTTTTAGATAAAAACTTCAGTGTCAATGTATTTTTCCTTCAAAATTAAAGTCATGACACCATTCATGAATAAGCTCTTTCTAAATAAGAGCCTCATGTGTAAATTTCAAATAATGTCATTTCTTTTTAAATTTTTAATAACAATGTCTCATGTTTAACCGGCTGCATTGGTTCTTCTTTAGCAATCAAGTTTCTATTCATTTCTTTAAGGATTACTTATAGACTCAGGTACCATTTAAGGTTCTTCATTTAAATTCAGCATGTCAGGCTCAACTGATGCTCTTAGTATAGCATGATTAGAAACGTTTAATCTTTCTAGCAACTCTACCAAGCGTTTTTGACATTTAAATGAAGAAGTCACTAATTATTCTATCATTGACTTTAATTGAGCTTTGACCATTTCACAGGTAAGTCCACTCATATCAGTTCAGCCTTCATGATAGTAATGATAACAATTGAATTACTAATAATTAATAACAACAGAATAACTAACAATAGTAGCGATAGTGAAAAAAAGTATTTATTCTGCCCTCAACCCTAGCGCTGCTTTGCGTTAAGGGGGGAGTATAAAATTATATCTTTTGTACATAAGTTCGAATTGTTATTTTAACATATTATCTCCCATATTTAAGTATTATATTATAGTTTTCTCATTTGGCAGAGCTTAAAATAGCATAAGTTACTGTTAAAATTTACAGCTTAAGTTATAATTTAAGGTTTAAGTTGCAGTTATAATGTAATAAGCAAGTAACGTATTTAATACTATTAAGATATTACTTTTAGTAATATATATAGTAAGATATTACTTTTTTGTTTTTACTTAACATAATACTTAAAAAAGTAAAAGTAAAAAAGTAAGATTAAAAACGCAAATGTTACAGTATTTTAACCACTGTAATTAGTCATAGTAAACTATTTAATACCTTCATGCTTACGATAAAACATGTTATTTTTGAAGAGTATTTAATTGTTATTGTAAAAAGCTATAAAACAACAATAAAAAAGCTGCAAAGTTGTATTAACAATATAAAGAGCTTGTGTTAATGTAAAATAACTTTGTGACGCTTTTTTATTGTTGTTTTATACAATTTATAACCTTAATAACATAAATTGTGTTTAAAATAAAACAGTAAAAGTAAATAAAAATTGTTTTAATTTATAAATTAAAACATTATCATCATAAAACTTTACATTAGATACCATGTTTTTTATAATTTATTGTTTCTTGATCTAGCGTACTATTAAAAGTTTAAGTATTATTAAGTTTTTTATTCAAATGGTTTTTAAGTTGATGTTTTCATTCAATTTTTTGATTCAAATGGTTTTTAAGTTGATATTTTCATTCAATTTTTTGATTCAAATGGTTTTTAAGTTGATGTTTTCATTCAATTTTTTTTTATTCAAATTGTTTTGCAATAAAAAATGAAACAAAATAATTTGGTTCAATAAATTAAATTATATTTCCTTAAGTCTAAAAATATGCTTAAATTATTTTTTCAGAAAAAAATTTCTTAGAACAGAAGTAAAATAATTTATTAATTTTAATTTAAATTTTTTATAATTTAATTTTTATTTTAACTTTTGCAATCACTGGTTAAATGTTTGCAATAGAATTTTTCTACTTTCAAAACTATTTTTAAGAAACAAAATATAATTAACTATTAAAAACATTTACGATTTAAATAAAACTTTCTACCACACTTGCATTATGTTCTAAATCTGATATTGTTACTGTAGCTAGATTAGTGATGTGCGAAACTAAGATTTTAAGTTCGAAACGATTCGAAACGAAACTAAGCCACTTTCGTTCGAATTTGATTCGAAAGTATGCTGCACTGATATTGAAATTTGGTATTTAAATAGTAATAATTTATAGTGTGTGACAGAACACAGAACAGAAATGAAACATACATTTTATATTTAATAACCAATCATATTGTAGTTTTATAATGTAAACAAAATACTAAGCAACACAGACTAGACTCTAGAGTCAACTAAAAGTGAATGAAATCAAATGAGACTAGTATCATACAATACAACTACAATGTGTAATAATTCAAGTTAAAAAAAATCAAGTCAAGTACTTGCAATGCAGTGCATAGAATAAAGACTAGGACTAGTATTATATTTACAGTTAAAGTTTAACAGATAATACAATACAAGTAAAAGTACAATGCTATAATGAATGCAAATGCTATAAAGTTATGTAAAGTAGTAGTACATGCATAGGCAATTGTTCCAGAAAGTCCGAGACCTTAATCTACAGTGTACTGTACTGACTGTGGCTGGCAGGGCAGTCTGGCTTCGGTATGCTACTGCTATGTGCTATACTACAAATTTTCGTGAATAAAAGTTAGTTCAGCCACATGCTCAGAGAGTAAATTACATAAAGCAGGAGCGGGAGCACCAGCACTAGCAGATGTTCCTACAAAGTATTATATAACATAAATAGATGTAAAACTAAAATAGCAAACAGAAATGAAAACCTATGCATTATTGTTTTATTATTCATCTGTAATTAAATTAAACCACAATGCAGTAAATCTGAAAGTTAAATCTGAACTGCAAGCCATTACCATTACCATCAAGTCTTAATCTGTGTTAATCACGTAACATAAAACGTAATTGAATTGTACCTTGAATTAAGTTCGTGTCATGATCGCTCAAGGCACAATGCCAGCCTCCACCAACACCAGTACCGCCACAAGATCGGAAATCCTTAGAGTACTGATGAAGACTGTCTACAACAGTAGCTTGCTGTTGTTTAGAGAAGAAGATGGATTTGTAGCGTGGATCAAGAAATGTACATGCTGCATCAGGCAAAGCTGATATGATTTGCGGAAATCGTCGGTCTAGTTTTAACTTTAATTTTTGAGCAATAAGTACACTACAACCCTTATGTGAAGGATCATTGATAAATCGCTGCAATTGCTGATTTAAGCCATGCAAAGCCGGAATTTTCATAGACAACGTTGGGTAGTTCTTGCCACATAATTCTCTACTTGCTTGTTCAAATGGAGCAAGAATTGTGTGACAGCCTTCAGCAAGCTTCCAGTCTGCATTAGTCAAGCTATCAATTTTTTCACTTATTGCTAGCTCTGCAGATATAGCATCTTTTTCTTCGTATAATCTCTTCAGCATAAAGTAATCCGAGTTCAACCTAGCAGCAACATTGATTGTCAGTTCTTGTTCTACCTTTCCTAGTCGCTTCTGCTCACTGTGCAAATTCTGTGTAGCCTGGCAGCTATGGTGATAATGTGACACAATACGACAGCTTTTAGAAAGGACAGTCTGCATTCCATCAATTTCACTCACGGCATCATTGATGGTTAATTGTAAAGTGTGATCAAAACAAGAAAGATCATAAAATGGTTTTGAGATATTCATGGCGCTTTTCATATTACTGCCATTATCACGCAACGCATAAATTGGAACAGTCCGAGGAAGCTCCTAATTATCAATAGTCTTGTCTAAAGATTCAAGAATGCATTCGTCGGTATGTTCTCCTGGAAACAGCTTGTTTTCTAATGAAAATGTCTTAGCTCAAATTCAGGGCTTACATATGACAGACAGAAATAAATAAATGGATCTTGCTCCCTCGAAGTCCACAGGTCAGTCGTGAATGAATATGAAGAAATATCTTCAAAATCTCGATATATTTCATTAGCGGTTTTCTGTTTCACACTACAATATAACTCAGGTACAACTGATCTTGAAAACGTAGTTCTGCTTGGCACCAGATATTGTGGTTCCATTAATTTCATCAGTTCTTTGAATCCTCTGCCTTCTACAAAGTCGTATGGCAACATGTCTAGAGCAAGCATGCGACCAACCGAATTCGTCATAGCGATGGCATTTGGATGACTTGATGACCAATGTGCTTTCTTATTAAAAAGGTCATCAACTTTACTTTGCTTCTTATTTTCATTTTTCAGTTCTTGTTCTGCAAGTTTTCTTTTACAATTCTCTTCATTTCTCGCTACACACTCTTTATGCGTTTTCGGATGAGCAGCACATAAGTGAGCATAAAGACCTGTTGTTGCTCCAGTTGGACACTGAACAGGTAACTTGCAAATGCCTATAATTCTATTGCCATTCATTTTTTGTCTACTAAAAAATTCCCAGACAATACTTCGACAATTACCATCGTTACTATCCGCCATTGTGGAACTGTATAACTTTTTTCTTTCACTTTTAAACGATAAAATTCGATTAACTTTGGGTTTGCTTCGAAACAAAGATACTATACTTCGAAAATTCGAATTATCGAAACTAAAAAAAAACTCCAATTCGAAACAAAACTGAAAGTCAGTTTCGAATTCGCAATCGAAGTTTCGAATTTTGCACATCATTAAGCTAGATATACGTTTAATTTTAAGCAACTATTCTTGCTGAATTAAATTTATTATTGAGCGTTAAAATTCTTTTAATTTTTTCCAATTTTTTTAATTTATTTTAAATTTCAATTGCAAAATTATTTGAATAAGAGAATTTTAGAAGAGTAAAATTCTTTTGTTCAAATAGATTTCTTTTTAAATAAAATTTCTAAAAGCAACTTGCATATTTATAGAAAATGTTTGATCTTGATATCGCTTTAAATAAAATATTAAAAAAATGATATAACGTTTTCATATTCTATTTGAGATTTCTCGTTAAAATAACTTTTAGTTAAAAGCTTATATTATGTGTTAACAAGATATAAGATATAAATAGAAACATTTATATGGCTAACTTTTGCAAGTCTTTGAGTATATTAAGTAAATTTAATAGTTTAGTAACTGTAAGTTACTGCAATAACTTTACATTTAGTTTAAAGGTAAATCTACTGTGATGTACTTTATCCATTCAGGAAATCAAACTAAATATAACTTTAAAATAATATTGGCTTCCACGCAGAGATTTAAAGTAATTTTAAATTCAAAAATGCTTTATGTTGAAGGAATCTCTGCGCAGGAGAGCAAAGATTTTTCTATTCAAAAGAAAAATTTAGCTTGACATACTTTATAACCCTTAATAAAAAAATTAGACAGAAATATTACTTTTAAGAATGGCCAAAAAAAATGCTAAATTATAAAAGAAAAAAAATTAGCAAAAAAAAAAAAATTGTACAAACATCTATTTTTAAGAAAAACTAATTGCGAAGGTCTGAAAAGCATAAAGCGTATCTCGATTTGTGATTGCGATATGCTTAATTCGAGCCCTGTAAGCTATTAACAAATTTAACCATAATTGTCTACATGTTATGCATAAATCCACAAATGTTATACTATTATTTAGTTTTTTATTCTAGGCTTATTAAATTTTTAATTTTAAGCTTATTTAATTTTTAATTTTAAGAGTCTACCTTATAAGAGTTAAAAAAAATTTTTCAGTTTGAAAAAGTTTATTTTGCAGAATTACAGAGCAGAACAAAATTGATAACAATAGTAACTAAGCTATTAAAAAAATTTAAGTACCTCGAATATTTACAAATTATTTATGTAAATACTTTTTTTACAAACAACATAAATTCGTAGGGAATTTCAGGATTGCAATTGCTTGATGCTCGTTTGTTGGTAGCTGCTTTCATTGTTTTCAGGTGTTTTTATTGCCCTAAAACGTTGACCAATCTAATCTTATTCTCTCTAAATGCAGCAACTGCATATTTATTTCAAGAATGTTTCTTCCTGATATATGCTTTGATCTACTGCACTCTTTTTAAGAACAAATTGTTAATTTATAATGATATTCAGTGTAGGAAATATTAAACTAGATAATACCCATTTTCTTGGATAAAAAATGTTCAATTTTTATAGCTGCATTCAACCATATTCATAAAAGACAAGAAAAGATCACTTTCTATAAAAAATTCCATCCAGAGGTGACAATTAGGCGCCTTTTAGTAAATGAAATAATTCCTTTTTTCCACATGCTGATTAATTTGCATTCAATTCATTGTTTACTATTGTTGATGTATTGTTGGCATTTTAAATTAACAATGTATTGTTGGCATTTTAAGGTAGAAAATCCTTTCTTTTTCTAGATCATAATTTATTATATTTTTTTTTGAAAAAATATATTTAGCTGGCCATTGTGGAAAAAAATTGAATTTTAGATTTTAAGTTTTTTGTTTTTTGTAAAAATCTAAATAACATATTTCCTATGTAAAAAAAGTTGAGGTATAAAACTAACATGATCAAAAGTTGTTAAAAACCATGATAAAATTTTTTTTCCTTGAAAAGGTGAATTTGATCCACTATTTAAACAGTGTTTTCTTAAGGACTGTATTATTTATTGACTCAAAGTTTTTAAAACATGTACATACATATCTATGTTTTTTTTTAATATTTGTATAAAATCAAAAAGTTTCAGGAAATTTGGAGATAATCCATTAAAGGTCCAGTGTGTCAATTTACATGGAATGACCCAAAACATTGTTTAGAGCATGTAGAACAAATTATTATTTTATAAAACTTTTTCTAAGCATTTTAAATATCTAAAAAATTATTTATATTTTACAAAACAAAAATATCATTATATGTTTGTATTTACAAAATTTATTTTATTTACAAAACCGTATTTATTTTTAAATATATATATTTTTGTATTTGTATGATGTTTCTATAAACAAATTAAGTTTATATGAAAACCATAGTAATAAGTTTCTCTTTATTTTTCAAGGTTGTTTACTGATCCTTTTTCTATTCGTTGAGTTTTTCAACGTGCTATACAAATAAGTTTTGAGCAACCTGAGCAAATACTTGCAGCATTTATTTAGTTTGGGCGACGATATAGTTGGTTGTTTTTCTAGCTTTACTTAGTATGTTTATGTTGTTATATATCGATATTACAGCTTCTGGTTATAACTATATTAGGCCATTTTTTATGAGAGTGGTAGTTGATATACAGGGTGTTAGATTATGCCCATTACAGTTGATGACAGAAAAGATTAGGAAAAAATGGGCATAAGAGGTCATCCTCCCTCCCCATTGGAACATAATGTAATTTATGGGCGACCCCTAAGGCAAAATAGCATATGTCATTTATTTAAGTTTTTAGTAATGTATTTTTAATGTTTTTAATTTCAAAATTGTTTAGATATTCTGAAATATCACTGTTGTGATTTTTTTAGAATACCCAATTTATGTAGATTCTAATTTGTGAAAAAATAATGTTAATATATTTTTAATTTAAATGTTAATATATTTTTGTATATAATAAATAATCAAATACATTTAATATATTGATATATCTTTCAATGCAGGTCAGTTGAACATACAACATTTTGCCCTATTTTAGGCAATTTAATAACAAATTAGTTTCTGGAAAAAGCATTTGGTAAAAATGCACATATGCTTTTTTGCCCTATACTCATAGAACAAAGGTTTGTTCTATGAGTATAAGTCATTAAAATTGTTTTCAATAAGTTAAAAGTTTGCTTATGTAAGGGGCATGCTGACTCAGAATAGCATGAAAAAAAGTTAAGTTAACTTAAATTAGTAATAGGCTGAAGTTAAAGTTAATTAATTAAATTAGGATTTCAAAAAGCAATCAAAAAAGTAGTTTTATATATGTGTTTATACATATAAGTGTGGACACACATATATACACAATACATACCATTTTCTAGAAAAAAGGGTTACAGGTATATTTATACTAAAGCGTAAATATATATGATATTCCTTACTTCTTTTGTCTGCCTAAATCCATACGTTTTTTTAAGAAAAATTTTTCCCTGCTCCTACCCAAATCTTCAGTCGAAGTAGTTGCAACTCCTTTGCATTTTCTCATTATATCAGTTGATGTGTGTAGTGAAGTTTTCGGCAGTTCCCTTTTTTGGCATGATATCAGAGTGTGTGTGTGTGTGTGTGTGTATATATATATATATTTATATTAGGGTGTTTAAAGAAAGGTCCTGTCATCTGCCCAGACCATGGTTTAGTACTAAAAAATTTTTTTTAATTTTTAAAAATTCTAAGGGGGTAAAAGTGGCAATTTTCAGGGCATTTTTTACCATTTTTAAAACAGTTTGTAGGAAGTATAAAAATTAGTATTTTTTATTTTTTATTTTTTTTTAACATTTATGTTTGTAAAGACTTATTTAATCAAAATAAAATGGGCTCTATTCTGATAAAAAATTTTAAACTTATAAAAATTGTTTCAAAAAACGCTAAAATCCATAAATATTTAGCAAAGCACATAAGTACAAAATATTTTTTAAATATTCTTAAAACTCATAAAAGTGCATTAAATTTTCGATTTATTTTTAATTAAGTACCATATTAATTTTTCAATTATAATCAGCTTTTTTTTTATGGAAATTATGTAAAAGAGTGAGCCTGGACAGGGAATGAAGCATTATTATTAAGCAATATTTTCTGTAATTAATAGTTAAAACAGTTTTTACTTAATTATATAAAAATATATAAAATATATAAAACTAGAAAAGTTTTTAAATTGATAGGAAAAATTGTTTTAAATTAAAATAATGCGATCCCAGTAAATTTATGGTTCTCTCTATTCTTTCTTAAAAAATTGTTATTTACAAAAAAACGTAAGAAACTACCTTAATTGCTTTAGCAACTTTTTTGTAATCTGTTTTTTCTGCCGTTTCTGTTTTTCTTATAGTTATTATTTTTCTTCAAAATAAACAATACTTGCCAAAAAACATAAAAAAGTGCTCAACTTTTAAATTTGGGTGGGACACAAAATTTGCACAAAATTGCTTAAAGTCAGTATCTGTTTCCTCACCTAATTTGTCACTGGTGTAACTAGCAGAATTTAGATAATATAAGTCAACTCTGCTGATAGATTTTTATTTAACTTTGATATGCTTCATTTAATACAGAACACTCGTATATTTTATCTTTAAGTCTTCTTTTTCTTTCACCAAGCTGGTCTTTTAAGAAAGCAGTATCTTCTTCCCTGTCTTTCATTTTTCTCATTTTATCTTTTAATATTTCCTCAAGCATAACATGAAAATGTTCTCCAATCCAAAATACTTTTTTAATTTACTATTTAAATGTTTTTTTTTCTTCACTTCAGTAAAACTTGTTCTGTATCTTTGACCTTTTAATTTCATCCACTCCTTCTGCAATTTCTCAATTTTTATCCTGTAAAAATATTATTAAATAGTATAAAAGTTTATGAATTGAAATGATTTAGAACTCATTAAAAAAATTACCTAATCTTTTGTATTATAAACACTTTAAATCCACCACGCATTTAAGGTATCATAAGTTTGTATAATATGCAGCAGTCAGACTGATCAACTGGACAATTAGGTTTAAAAGCAGAACTTATGCTAAGACAACCTACTAAGACCTTCATTTTTACTTCACTATTTGTAGAGATAATATTGAATTATCTCTTTAGCAGTTGCAATTTTTTTTGCAGGAATTTTTTTAATTAACTTTTTAACTAAAAATATTTTATCCTATCTAATACATTAAAAAAAAAAATTTCATTAGCATTTTAGTAATTTTTTTAAATATATAATCCAAAGAAAAAAATTTAATACAAATTATATTTCAAGAAAACATTTTATTTACTGAAAAACTTAATTTATAAAAATGTAAAAAAATTGTACAGTGTGTCATTTATGGTTTTTAGGGTTTTTTAAAATGATTTTATAAGTTGAAATTAGTTTTTAAAAATAGACCCTTTTTTATTTTGATTAAATAAGTCTAAACAAACATAAATATAAAAAAAATATTAAGATTTTAATTTTTAGACTCTACAGTTTTGAAAATGGTACGAAATGCCCTAAAAATTGCCCTTTTTACCCCATTGAATTTTCAAAAATTAAAAAAAAAATCTTTACTACTAAATAATGGTATTGATAGACTAGGGCTCTTTTTTTTTCAGACAACCTTTTTTTGAAACACTTTTATATATATATATATATATATATATATATATATATATATATATATATATATATATATATATATATATATATATATATATATATATATATATATATATATGTATATATATATATATATATATGAATGTGTATATGTGTGTGTATATATATATATATATATATATATATATATATATATATATATATATATATATATATATATATATATATGAATGTGTATATGTGTGTGTATATATATCTATATATATATATATATATATATATATATATATATATATATATATATAAATATAATTTGTATGTTTTTAGGCTCTCTGACAGAGCTTGATGATGCTCAGCAGAAAGGGGATGTACAAATGTTTAAAATTAAAGAGAAAAAAGAAAAGGTATTAAAAACTCTTTAAAATTTTTAATACTAAAAAATTTTTTAATTTTTTTAAATCATGTATTTTAAGGAAGCTTTAAATCACAGGCCTTGTTATGAAATTTTGCTGCATAACGAAAACGCATAACACATTTCTAAGTAACTCAACTCAGAAAATAAATTTTGCATTGTTAGAAGTTATTAGCGTCACTAGCGTCTCTTCAAGTACCGCATTGTAATAAAAGTTATTTTATTAACGCGTTAAAAATCACACAGTTTTTTTTTTCTCACTATATCAAAAGCTACAAATAAAATCTTAGTTCCTATTCACATTGAAAACTTTGTTCAAAAATTTAGTTCAAATATGAACTAAATTTTATTTTGAAAAAATTTTTTTTTTATAAAACGTAAAATAATATTTGTTTTTTTTCTTATGTTTTACTGTTGGTTTTTGGTTATTTTATTAACTGTTAATAAATTTTTTCTTATTTATTTTGTGAAATCTTTTTATGTTTTTGTTATGTTATTTAATGTTTTTAAACAATAAAGACTTTTTTTGTTATTTATCAGTTACCGATAACATATTCGTGATCATAATTTATTTTCCTTAATTAAACGAACGTCATTAAAACTTTACGTTATTGAATTAACAATAAACAAAATATCTTAATAACAAAATATTTACATCAAAATGAATCGTGCATTTTTTAAACTATTATGACAAAAAATAATTTTTATATTTAAAAGGAATTTATATATTTAATTCCTAAAGATAAAACTTAAAACACTTTATTTCTTTTAACTAATTTTTAGGAACATTAACAAAAAAATATTAAGCAAACTGTTTCTTTAACAAAAAATCTATTAGTTTACAATTGCGGTTAAATGCTTAAATGCGGTTAAAAACTTACGACTCTATTTCTTCTGAAATAACTGTCATGTTAACGGCGTCAAAAGATAATTTAAATTCTAAAAGATAAAAGTTTTTGTGAAGCTCAAAACTGCTGAGCGCGTAGGCAAATCGCCTTTTCGCAGGCAAAATGCGAGCTGTGTAACGCTTCTTAACAAGGCCTGAAATCATCCACCAGAGAACATCGTTAAGAACCTTAAGAAAGATCAAGTAAAGGTTGTTACTTTTTTTTAGTAGTTTAAGTTATTTGAGGTGTTGCACAGTTTTGTACTTTTATGTTGCAAATATGCATTAGAGCAGTTCCAGAAATTTTTTTAAAAACAAAAAATGACATGGGTCCATCAGATTTATATTAGTGCTTAGGATTTTATGTGTAAAGCAGTTAAAAAGTAGAATAAAAAAAGAATCTGATTTTGGACAATATTTAAACACTGACAAAATTGGAGATTGTTGTGCAAATGTATAAACTTTAAACTATAGTTGAATAAAGCATGTTGCTCTTTAAAATTAGCTGTGAACATTTTTAATGTTTAAAGTATTAATTTCAAGGAACTAATGACAGTTATCCAATAAAAGCAAGATATAAATTACGTTAGATACATATTTTTCAATCTACAAAATAGGGTGTCCAAAAAAATAAAATTTTTGAAAAATATCTGCGAGTTTCCCTTAATGTTCCTCTAATGTGTTCTATATAAAAAAATAACACTGGATTTAAAAATTTATTGAATAAAAAATATATTTAGGGGTCATTATTTTCAGCCACATGTGAGCAACCTCTGACGATAAGATTTAGTTGACCTGAAAACAAAGGAAATAGAGAAGAAATCCAGTAAATCTTTTATGAAACATTTAAGCAACTTCAAATAAATCTTGACCTTTTAAAGAGAGGATCTAGAAAACTGATTTCTACTCTAAACAGGGCTGCTGGAAAGCTAAAGATGTTTCTGAAACATGAATATATAAAACAAATTTTTCATTCTCCAGCTAAATACATTGAGTTTTTATTTTGCGTGGGATTTAAAATTGGCTAACATGATTATGTGCTTATCTGGCCATGGTGGAATTTATGCATGTTTATATTGTAAAATTGAAAAGACTGTAAAAGAGAGGTAAATACTGTTTTTATTCTTTGGCCAAACTTTAATCGTTGGCTGTCTGAAAATAAATTCTCAAACATGGCTATCAAGGAGGAAAGTTTGATAGGGTTAAGGTGGTTTAGTGATAGAACCCTCACTTCATATGCAAGAAGTTCTGAGTTCAATTCCCACCACTCCCTGGTAGTACCACACTTAAATTGTTTCTCTGTGCAGCGACCTAGTTCATCAAGGTTCGTATTTCAGAGTTATAAAGTTGAGAAAGAGTTGTAACCACAATTAGCCTCCTCATCTGTAATGGCCTTCTTGTCCTTGGGAAGGTGAATTAAATTACATTTAAAAAAAATGGTATTCTTTTACTAGATTAAAAGACTCATACAATTACTTAATAGAGTTAAAGATCCACATCATGTAAGGTCCACATTATTCCTTTTTGTAAAAAAATTACCAAGAGGCCAGTAACGTAGCATTAGATGCACACCTAATGATAGCATTGGATGCACATCTTATTTTGGTTTGCTAAAGTTAATATTAGAAAAACAGATATAATATTTTCTAGCAGGAAAAGGGTAATGGTTTTCTAAAAAAAAAAATACCCTAAAAGTGAACCCTAGAATTTTAAAAGGGTTCAATTTTAAATTTAAAAATAATAAATATTCAAATGATTGCATATTTTTTTAGTTGTATAAATAATGATTTGTGAGTTAATTTATGACACAGTGCCCAAGACTCTAGAACATTTTTTTTGTCCTTGATATTATCAAAAAATAAAGTTTTTCAAAAGTGTATTATGCTGGGTCTTAAAGAAGTAAAATTATATGAAAATTTCGAAAATTACAATTATATCATATAAAAACTTATTCAATTTTAATGCAAAAAAAATTACATTTATTAACTAAAACTAAAAAAGTGCATTTTTACCAATTTTTTGCCAATACTCTTTTTTTCAATAAGTTTATTATAAATAAGCGAAAAACAAAAAGCAAAAAAATAAATTGTATAAAAATAAAATTACAGGTGAAACCTCAACATTCAAATTACAGATATAACAAAACCTCAACATTCAAATTACAGATATAACAAAACCTCTAAAATTAAATAATTCTTTAAACATAAGCTTCAGTGTTTTGTTTATGTTTTCTCTTTAATTTTATTAAAAATTATTTTTTATTAAAAGTTTTTTAATATTAATTAAAAATTGTTTATTATTAATTAAAAATTATTTTATTATTTTAAAAATTATTTTATTTAATTGGAAATTCGTTTTTTAGCTCTTTGGTCTTTTAAATACTTTCATTAACTGATGATTAAAAAGACTTATGGTATTTGCCGTAATTAATGTACTTTAAAAATAGACTTTGTTATAATCTTAAAAATAAACTCCTAAATACCTTTTTTCTTTATCACAAATGCACAAAATATGTTTTTTTCTGCAGCCTTCAACTTCACATCTAATTAATTGTTTTCATTAAATAGTAGAATATTATTGCATTCAAGAATTAAGTATGCAAATAGTTTACTCAAAAAAGGTTAAGATGGCCAATAACTTATTTAAATTTCAAACTTGAGAAATAATTTTTGCTATACCTGTTATTACACAAGCTATAGATAGTTTATATTTGCATGCAGATAAATAAAACAATAAATCTGTGTTTTTTTTCCCGAATAAACAATACTGGATTTGGTCCCTTTTAGGTTTTTGTGCTTAGCACATAAAACTCTTTTAATAAGTGTCTCAAGTTTTTTTTTTTAAACTTCTTTCATAAAGTAAATTTATTTTTTCACATTACTCAACAAATTTAATGCTTAATTGTGAAATATTTTGTTAAGCTTTTTTAGCAGTTGTTTTGTTGAGCTTGTATATGAACATTTTTTTTTTTTTTTAAACTCTTTTAAATGTGATTGGTAACAAAAACATTATATGGTAGTCCTAAAAACCAAGACCTTGTGAGGCGAGACTTTTAAGTGACAAGATCTGGTGAGGTGAGTTTTACTTTTAAGTGACAAATGGCAATTTCCCATTTTAATTATTATCTTGCACAAAAATTCAGTTGCTTTGTTTTAAATATAAACAAAGCGTTAATAAATTTTATTATTTAATGATATAGATAATATCAAGAGAATGTATTTCTTAGTTTTATGCTTTTTAAACTTTATTATACTTAAATATAAAGTATTTTCTTTTTTCTTTTTGTGTTGGAAATTTAATAAAATTTAATTCAATAAATTTGTGTTTCTTTTGTTGATAATGTGTAACTTTTTTTATTTCTTAAAAAGATTTAAATTACATATTATTATGGTTTGTTTAATAATTTTTTAGTATTTTAGTATGTTTAATTACTATGGTAGTTTGTTTACTACTTTGGTTATTTAAGCTTATTGTTTTTCATTAATTTTTTTTTTTTAAATCACATAACAGAATAAACTCTCATGATAAACACTGTTAGTAGTTTCAAGTTGTGTGGATCTTTGTTTTTTAATACATGCTCAGATAGGGTTTCCAAAAACCGCATTTATAAAAAACTGTGGTTTCGGTTTTACTTTTGAAAAAAATCGTGATTAACCGTAGTTTTCGGTTTTACTTGTTAAATAATAAAACTTATGTAAGTTTATCTTGCATTATTTATTAAAAAGGTTATTTAAACAAAGTGTTCTAATATTATCTTTATATTTCAAAATAAAACTTACAATGACTTTTTTTTATTGTAAATAAATTTTAAGAAAACTAAAGATTTTAACGATTTATCAGATAATCGTGATCTTACTTTTGTGCAGAAACTAGTGCGGCTCTAAAAAATGTGTTCAACATCTGTTGAGGTGGGCTTTATAGAGAGTACTGCATTGTAAATTTTTTTTTGGTCTTTTACCCATATTTCGGTTCAACAAAAACTTTTGTTTGAGCCATTTGAATTGATTTGTAGATTTAGGCAAGTGTGTGATGCTATCTTTCTTGAGAAGTGCGTTTAATTCATCCTTTTAAAGAAACAGGTGAACTTTCTGATGTTATACATGTTGCTTCAGCTAGTAGTGGTTCCTCATCATTAAAAGTAAATCCAAAAAGCCTAAATGCTAATTTTCCAGCAAAATTTAAAGTATTTTTTAATGGGACAACTGAGGTATCTTTTTAGCACCTTAACAATTGCATAACATTTCCGTTAATTCTTTCATCGATGCAATTTTTTAAATTTGAATGCAATAAAAATGCAATTTCTGTATTCGTAGCAAATAGTTTTGCAAGCATGAATTCAAGAACAGTATCTTCTGTCAATAACATTGCATCTTCTCTGCTAAGGAATTCCACTTCTAGTTTTGCTGGCTCTAAAACATCATGTAAGCGACTCAAAATCTAGCTTGTTAATTACATCAAGAGCATTTAATTTAGTAAATATCTGGAATAAACATTTTTGAGTTTTTAACAAAGGTGTAGTCATTGAAAAAAGTAAATCCCAACAATGACGAGCATTAAGATGCAGTTCGATTTCTTTACCGAAATCCTCAGTAACTATCTTCTGAAGAATTTAATTACGAACTGATAAAATTTTTATGAATTTCGCTACTTTTCGTGCATTCATCAAAATTTCAGGGTAATTAACATTAATCTCATAGTTTACTGATTCAAAACTAAAATTATCCTCGTAAATTTCATGTTCATCTTCTTCTAAATCACTGTTTCCTTTGAGCTAATACGTTTGTATCTTTATTTTTCTTTTATAACGTGTTGCATACACCAAGATAAACTGCATGATTAAAACAAAATGGATCAATAATGTCAAAATGGATCAATAAGGTTTCACCACCCATGGTTTGAGCAAAAATTTATCATCTTATATTAGTAAGGAGAGTTTTTATTATCATGTGAAAAGGGAGATGGTGATGGAAGATGCAAAGTTTAATCTGGCTATTAACAGAATTTTTTTATCAATAAACACTCATCCTATATTAATAAGAAAGTTCTATATTATTAAGAAAAATAATATGGAACTAACACTTAATATTTGAGCATTTCTGTTAGTGACCCGTGATGTTAGTGACGTCCTTAACTTATACTAAGGAGGTATAATTGACTGGACGGAGAACGAAGTTAAAGTACGTCATTTACCAAGGAACAGTCTTAGTAGTAACATAATTTTCTATTAAACACTACGTAATTATCATAATTTAAAGTTATCCTATCACATTCCACTTTTATCAAAAATTATCTAATAGTATTGTTTCAAAACGTCATAAACAGTTGAAGCATTGCAAGTAAAAGATGGAAGTTTAAAAAATGCCATCTTTTACTTGCAACGAAAAAATTCTATCTTTTACAAATAAACAATATTTAAAGTTAGTGTATTGTTGTTTTTTTATGTTGTGCTTTTTGAACGACTGATATTACATTTTTAGATTAGTATTGAATTAATTAATGTCTAGATAATAATTGGAAGTATTTTTGCCAGATTTATAAAAAGATAATTTATATTTTTATATTTAGAATATAACAATTTGCTTTTAAATCTACCAAAAATACTACAACACAAAATAAAATCCTGGTGAGATAATTAGTTCCTTACCAAAAAAACCTTCTTTATGAACGTTAAAAGTCTATAGCTAAACGGGGACGCAAAAGATTTCAACCAAGTAGTGGAGATTGTCAAAACTTTTATATTTATACCTAATATCGAGATATTCAAAAAGCAATTACTTTACGTAGATCATGATTTTTGTTATGATTACTACTTAATAGTTCGAACAGCTGTTGAAAACTTATCCAATTTTTAATAGAGCAATCCATTTTGGTTGCAGCTTACAAAGGTTCAAATAATTATACAACAAAGACTGTATTACATTTTTAAACAACGGCTTCGTTCTCCCTCCATTCTATTATACCTCCTTACTCATATCAAATCAATTAATAATTTTGTAAGTACATGATATATTTAACCAACTCGTAAGAACTTCGCAAATAACTTGTAATTAAAAAATTGGTTATTAAAAAGAAAATATATTTACATAGATATTTTTTTGTTGTTTAGAAAGTACTGATTAAGCCAATTTATTGAAAAATGTGAGATGTTTAAATTTTGTTCTTTGACGAGGAAAATCAAAAAGAATAGAATTGTGGGACTTCTAATTTTTATAATTTTTTCATCTTATTGATTTTACTGTTCACTGATAAAAGTTTTCTAATTAATGAATAAAATATTTAGGGCCGGCGCTAGTAGGTGTCTAATGCCTTAGAACTTTCGCCGACTTAAAAAAAGGTTCTCAAACTCCCTAATTTTTAGATTAGAGATAAATAGTCCCCTTTTACTGAATGAATTCATCTATAAAAAAGTTCTAATTTACCGACTTATTCCACCAACCGCCCCCACCCCCACCTTTTTAGCGCCGGCATTAAAAGTATTTAATTTAAATGTTTCTTAGTATTTTTTGAATGTCAGAATTGAAAAATGTTATATATGTAAGATTTTTGTAAGATGTATTTTATTGCATTTCATATACCAAGTTTTAAAAATATTTAGCGCACAAATATTTATATTGTTATAATAAATACTTCGTGATAATAAGAGTTTATGTTTTCTGTATTAAATAGTAACGCAATTTTGACTGACGGATTTTAAGCAGCAGTAGATAATTATGCAACCGAGAAAGTTTGTTATATACTTTTGTTTAATGATAATAATTATATTATTAAATTATATTGTGATCTTACGTAGTTATAAACAATGAGTTTGTTGTGATATTGTAAATAAATATCTATAAATAAAAAATATATATATATAATTATTACATATAATTGTAATAAATTGCTATCATTTTAATAGATAATTATATATTGAAATGGGGTGTTCATGTTTCTTATTTAATATGTACCTTTATTGTTGCTTATATAATTTTAATAGATATTTTTTAATAAAAAAGTGTCAAAAATGTTTCCGTTTATTATTACCCTTATTCGGTGCTTTGTGCAATGCTGCGATGCTGAAACTTGGTACTAAAAGAGTTTAAAACCTGCTAAATCCAAAAACTTTTGTTTTGTATCTCTCGAAAAAAATGTTTTGTATCGCTCAAAACGTTTTAGTTTTGTATCTCTCGATTCATAAAATGTACTTAATAAAGACAATAAAAAAAGACTCCTATCCACCACTTTTTCTCATAGGAAACAGGCATAATCACCTGGTACTAAGTTTACAATTGTTACATGGATGTCATGAATGAAAGCCTTTTCAAAGTCATGAATGAAAGACTTAAGTGACATTAAAGACAGCCTAAATTTCAAGAAAATAACATCTCGGAAAAATATCACAAATAAAGAAATACTATGACAAAGAAGTCAATTCAAAAAATCCATAGATCTAGAAAATCGATCGAAAAGAAACAACTTAAGATCAGATGAACTACAAGAAACACTAGGCGAAAGTTGGGAAGACTGCGAAAAAGCTGTTGAATAAATTTTCAAAACAAAACTGAAAATACAATGCGAAGTGGTGGTTGAACGAGCTCATTGTATTGGACAATTCGAAGACAACAAACCAAGAACATTAGTCTTAAAACTTTTATATTTCCAAGACAAAAACGAAATTCTCAATGCTGTAAAGTATCTTAAAGGAACTGGCCTATACATAAATGAAGACTTCGCTCAAGAAACAATATATCATCGAAGAATGCTATGGGAAGAAGTTAAAAAACTAAGAAGCGAAGGAAATACGCCATTTTAAAATACGATAAAATATTTACACGAGATTTTAAAAATTTTTTCAAATGGATAACTTTAATTCTCGATATTTTGAAACAGAAACTTTTTAAAACTGAACTTGAAGCTTATAAAAATAATTTTACGGTAATTCACATAAATATAAGAAGCATAAATCAAAATTTTGCCAAACTTAGACATTTCCTAATTGATTGCAATTATTTGTTCAGTATGATTTGCCTAACAGAAACTTGGTGTTCTGATGAATCAATCCAAAATAACTCTAACTTTCAAATTCCCAATTATAAGTTATCTTCTTAAAGGAAAGCATACAAAAAAGGAGGAGGGATCGCAACTCAGTAAGCACAGATTGTTTTTAAAACACTTAAAAAACGTTAATATCCGTTTTAATAAGTTTTTTAAATGTTTTAAAAACTGATGTTCGGAATGATCAAGTGATAAAAGTGATAAAATATCACTCCATTTCTAATCCCGATAGTAAGGTCTTTACAATAGAGATCATCAGCTCCAAGTTTTAAAATATTATAGTCTCTACCTGTTATAGACCACCTGAAGATGATATTAAAAAATGTTTTGATTATCTGGAAGAAATTTTTCTCAAAATCAATAAAGAGCAAAAAAAGTTGTTCTGTATCGGGGACTTGAACATAGATTGTTTAAAATACAAAGAGTATCATTACTAAATTATTTTTTGATAACATGTTTCAACATTGTATTTTACCAATTATTAATAAATTCACATGGGTAACCTCAAATTCTATTTCTGCTATAGATAACATACTAACAAACTCATTTCTAGATACCTCCTTAAAAGCAGAAATAATAAAAATTGATATAACAGATCATTTTCCAATTTACTTTACAATAAAACATGATTCAAAAACAAATAATAACTTGAAAAAAAAAATTATAAATGAAAAATAAATAAAAACTCAATGTTTTAATTATTATTATTAAAAATAAATAAAAACTCAATGTTTTATTCAATGTTTTAAAAACACACTACCGGCAATAGATTGGGTTAAAGTGTATTAAGAATGTAACTTTGGGAACACAAACTCTGCATATAATACTTTCACAGATACTTTTCTAAAACACTATAATAATCATTTTCCAATCAAAGAAAAAGAAATCAAAGTAAAACATTTGATTAATGGAGAAAATTTTGGTCCAGATTAGAGCTTTAAAAAAACCGAAAAATTTCAAAAAACCGGTTTTCGGTTTTTTCAAATTGTAAAATCGGATAACCGGTTTTACACTGGTTTTTTATTATGAATGATGAGGTGCACGATTTTGAAATTGTTATTTAACAATCTCAAATTAAAATAATTAAACAACAATAATAAAAAGTTTAGCAACAAACGAAATAAAACAACGAACGAAAATATCTAAAAGTTAATGTTAGATAAAGTTAGTGGTACTTGTCTTTTCTGGATTGTTTTGATTATTATAAGTATTTCAAAATTTAAAAATTGTTGAAAGATTCTGTCAGTATGTAATCTAAAAATAACTGGTAAAAAAAAATGAAATAAATAAAATACCAAGGAGGTATAATAGATTAGAGGAAGAACGGCAATTTTTAAAGCCTGTTTACACTGAAAGTTTTTGTTTTTATCTTGAAGATTTTTCTAATGCTAATTTACGTGCAGTTCGAGCTACATAGTTTGCTACGTGCAATATATCAGAAACTTTTTTTACTGACCAGTCAGTCAGGAGCAAGCGTTGTTAATTGTATTTTTTTTAGATGTTGCTATAGACTGTGCAATTTAATTAATTAACAATATGTAATATTAATTCTATATTTGTTTTTCTCACACACTTTGTAAATATCTTTACTCAATATATATACATTTGCAAATACCCCCGAGGGTATAATAAACATTATAAACGTTATATACAATGTAATAAATGACACACCCACAACGTTCCTTCTGTCGCAATACAACAATAGTTTATATATAATACAGTTATTTACACTAATTACAACACCCCTTGATCTCTAGATCACAAAGTCCGCATACTTATTCGGAAACCTCCGCACTCGCGTCGATCTTCGGAGATTTAGGTTATCCGCGATGGGTTCTTCCGATTCTCTGATAGACAAGTCAGCTACAATGGGAGCAGGACGGACGTCCGACATGTGTCTCGGCAATCCATTGATTTCTACCGAAACTCCTCGTCCTTCATCTGAGACTCTTCCTCTGTTCCATTCGCTCGTGCATTTTGAGTCAGGTGGTTTTACAAATACTTTTTGTCCTTGTGTATAGTTGTGGAGAACTTCCGCGTTAGTTTTGGCAGAAATTGTGTGTGGTTTCCACTCGTAGGAAAATATAGCTTTGTAGGGGAGCGATGTTTCCTCGCCATTTTTTCTGGGAGCTATGTTATACCAATATACCATTTTAAACGGGTCTTTGCCACTTCTGGCTGCCATGCGCTTGATTGTGCGATGATGACGTTCAACAATTCCATTTCCAGATGGCCTGTAAGCGCAACGAAACAAGATGGACACTCCCCAATCTGCGCATAATTCACCAACGAGTTTTGAGCGAAAAGTCTTGCTGTTGTCAAGTAGAACTTGCCACGGAGGTCCTCTTTCTCGGAATATTTCTTCTAAATGGAAGCACACTGTTGTTTCTTTCTCGTTCTGTAGCCTTCTCCAAATTGCAAACTTGCTCCTTTTTCCACAGTCAATAATAGACAAGTAAATCTCTGATTTGTAGTGGGTTATGTCAATAGCCAAACGATGCCAGCTCTTTCCAACTTCAAGATTTCCTTCTTCCCATCTAATCGGCGCAGGATCCACCGATAAACATCTTTCGCAACTTTTCACGACTGATTCAACGTCTTTTCTGCAAACTTTCTCCTTCGGATATGTTTGTTTCATCAAATAAAGTGTTCGATTGACTCCAAAGTGATGAAGATTATGAAACGACTTCACATCAGGCGGTACAACGTTTGCTGTCATTGCAGAATGGTTTGCATGCAGCCAGTTCTGTGGTACTCTCGTAAGAGCATCGGCTTTGTTTTCTGCTGACTTTACCAGGAAAAGTTTTAATTTTATATTGCACTCCTTCACAAGGTCTTCAATTAATGACAACCGGCGACGGACAAGTGGTTCTCCAAGACCGTGTACTCGAACGGGTTTGTCACCGATAATTAAGGATCTCAACCAACCGACAACAGTAGCCGAATCACACTTTATGTTAATACATTCGAATCCCCATTTTGTTGCTAGATTAATTCCTTTTATCACGGCTTCTAACTCTGCAAGATTAATGTGAGCCGTATCATCTTGTTTCCTCAGCCACGAACAGTCTTCTACTATTTCCCCAGCCACTTCCAAAACTATGCCAACAGCTAAACTGCTTGCATCGCACCACACTGTTGCTTCAGAAATGTTTTTGACGTTCCATGACCCATGAACGGGATCTTCTTTTGTAAGTCTTTCATTCAAACTGCTTACTAATTTAACAACTCGTTCGTTCACCAAAGAGTCCCATCCACAACTACTCGAAACTCTTTTTAGATAGCTGCACGAAGGGCAAAGCCAATTTGCTATTGGAAAATGTCCGGTCAGCTGTCCGCACCAAGAAAAGATTTACCGACGTGTCATTTTTCCTTCCGGAACTTTGGGTATGTTGTCACGTTTCCAACGGACTTGGTTGCATTGTTTGTACACTCGCAATCCAAGCACACGACCACCGACAAGTTTTTCTGGCAACTTAGAATCCAAGCCATATTTTTTCAAGAGTTCTTGAACTCTGCAACTTGACACTATGTTATTATTGACAATGATATCATCAATAAATGAATCCGTCCCAGACTCGACAAATTTATCTAAGGATAATACCTTTTTTAAGATTTTAGTCATAATTATGGGCGCCACATTTAAACCAAAACCCAATCTTGTTAGACAGTAACGCTGCCCTTCATATTCCACAACTTGATATTTCCATAATGCTTCGTCGACACGAATTTGCAGGTACGCTTTCTTTAAGTCGATTATCTCAAGATTTTCTCCCAACTTTCTCCAGTTGCGAAGTTTGGTACTGCAAACATCGCCATCTGCAGTATGACTGGATACAAATTGATTCAACTCCCGGTAGTCCATCACCGGACGTATTTTTAACTTATTTCGTTGAGTTACTGCCATCAATGGAATGATGCCATTACATCTCCCTTCAAATGGTTTCAGCCATCCCTGTGCTATCCATTCACTTATTTCCATTGCGTACTCACTTTTAACGTCCTCAGAGATATGATAGTTTGGAATTTTGTTAGTTAACGTTGGTGGTTCCATCAGCCATTTCCAAGACACGCTCCAACTGCCATTTTTGAATTCTGCTACGAAGTCTTTATCAATCAGCTTTAGAATAGTAGACGAGGATACTTCACTCGTTTTTTCTTGAGAAACAGCAGTAGCACCGATAGTTAGTTGTTCCACATTGAAGTTTATGGTTTCGCCGTCCCTCCCGACTTGGACACCTCCAAGCAGTCGTATTGCGTCCATACCAAGTAGCATTTGATATTCGGGAACAATGTCTGCCACCAGGCATTCTAAATCGATGGTGGTATCATTTATAGAAAGATTAACAACAATCTGGTGTTTTATTTCAATTGAGTTTCCATTCATCATAACAACCTTTTCTTTTGCGAGTTTGACATTTTTTTCGTTTATAATTTCCCGACTTAAAATGGATTTGGAGCATCCAGTATCCAACAATGCTTTTATTTTTCTTCCATTAACATATACGCAGAGAGTTGGCGGTTTTAAATTTTGTGGGAAGCCGCTCGCACAAAAACGGGTGGCTTCCCTTCCACGTTTTTTGAGTTTGTACACTTTTTATAGCAGTACAGGGCCAGGTGATTGTCCATTCCACACACAAAGCACCTCTTCTTGTCAATTTCTTCGCTACAATTTCGACTGATATGTCCATCCTCACCGCAACGGTAGCAAGTTACGGTCTTTCTTCCGCGTCCTTGAGGAACCTGCCTTGGACTGATGGCAACAGGATTCACGCAACTAACAAAACATGATTCTTTACGACGTAAAATTACCAAACTTCTTGATTTTTCAGCGATCTGGTACAGCGACATTGTTGATATTGAGCATGCGGTTTGCAGCTGTTTTCTTGCTTCGTCAGGTAACCCGAGAATGAATGCGCACCTTATCCACTCTTCGCTTACGTGAGTTGATATTAGCTTGCTCAGCCTCGTTAATTCTGCGAGATATACGTCAACAGACTCGTTCTCTTTAAGACGGCGATTTACGAATTCTTCGTATGCTGTTAGCGGAGAAGCAGAGAAGGCAGTAGTCAGTGCATTTTTCACTTCTTTGTAGTCTTCTTTTATTTCATCACTAAGACCTTGATAAACGGCAAACGCTCCGCCAGAGAGAAATAAGGGGAGCACCACATGCAACTCGTCAACTTTTTGAAGTTTTGCAACCAGTTCCAATTTCTGTATCCATTCTGAAAACTCACCCGAACCATCGTATTGCGACACCAAATCTGCAAACTTTATCACTATACTCATTGCCGAAATAGCTTGTAATATTAATTCTATATTTGTTTTTCTCACACACTTTGTAAATATCTTTACTCAATATATATACATTTGCAAATACCCCCGAGGGTATAATAAACATTATAAACGTTATATACAATGTAATAAATGACACACCCACAACGTTCCTTCTGTCGCAATACAACAATAGTTTATATATAATACAGTTATTTACACTAATTACACAATAGCATCATGTTTTCAAACAAGTTTGCTTTTTCCATATACTCATTTCCGAAACTTGGCTGTTCTTCAAAACCTTCTTCTGATATATTAAGGGAAGATCTTGGGATAGTATGCGAACATTTTTTGAAACCAAAATTGCTGTACTCAGAAACCTGAAACCGAGAAAAGTCAACCAACCGCTAACAAAGACCTTCTTATCGGTGCTATTCTGAAGGAAGTATTAAAAACGCTCAATAGAAAGTTATCTAAAATAGAATTCTTTTTCAAAAATCCGTATATCACTTGCTAAAAGTTGAAACTAGCACCTCTCACCAACCTAGGGTGTGAATCAGAACTCATAAAAACTTGAAAACCGAGTCATAATATGTAGTGGCTCCACAACCGTCAATACGTTACCCAGAAAAAGTGTAGTGATGACAAATGGTCAACTGAGAGATTCATCTTTTACCGAGCTCGCATGCGAGGACAAGAGAAAGAAATCGAAAATGGGCGAGAAAGTCTGGTGAAACAGGCCAAAAAACTAGATAAGGACTTTATAACAACCTTCAGGCCGCCCGAAGCCATTCTATTATACAAACTGAGGCTTATTAAAAATTGTAATTATAGCGGCCATTTTGAAAAATGGCCGCGATCAGACATCAAACAATATAGTGCAGCAATATTCTTGGTGGATTCGTGTTCAGCATAGAATTTGAACACAGAAAATGCTCGTTCAGTAAGACTAACTCCGAAAAAGTCCTCATGTACCCTCACCTTATATTATATTTCCAATATAATATGTATAATTATATAACATTTATAATTTAATAAATCAAATACAAAATCAAATATTTATTTTGTGATTAACGAAAACTTATTCTAGTACGGTTAGCTAGAAGGTTAACAAGGTTAGTTACACGACTAACTATATTTAAGTGGGTTTAATTATGTTTAAGTTAAGGTCAGCGTTTTCTGGAGAAATATAATTAACTTATTATTATGTACATAGTTCTCAAAATATATATATATATATATATATATATATATATATATATATATATATATATATATATATATATATATCTATATATATATGTATATATATATATATATATATAATATATATATATATATATATATATATATATATATATATATATATATATATATATATATTTATATATATATATATATATATATATTTATATATATATATATATATTTAAAATACAATTATGGTCGGGTGCCAGTAGGTTAGATATAATGGCATCGGCTCTTTCAAAACATGGCTCTTTCATACACACTCTCCCTTACTTAAATATGGTTAACTTTTCCAAAAATGTCTTTTACGTGCTACATAGAGTACTACGACGCCCTTCTTTTCCACAAATAATATTAGATAAAAGTTTCGGTAAAAAATGTTTAACTCAAGGTTATATTAATGCTGACAAAACCGAGTTTTTGGTCACCGGAAGAGTTGACCGGAGTCACCGGTCAACTCTTTTAAAACCTGGCTCTTTCACACTCTCCCTTACCTGAATATAGTTAACTTTCCCAAAAATGTCTTTCACGTGCTACATTGAGTACATGTTTTAGATTTTATATGATTTAAATTTAATCTACTGATGAATTGGATATTTTAAATATTACATGATCCAGAAGGCATTATTTTATAACAATAACAATTATTCAATAACTATTTTTATGGCAAATATTAGAAAATTTCATCGATTTATGCAAAACATCTTAACAGTTTAAAAATTGAGATGTTTTGCAATCGTTTTTTCTTCGTTTTGCAAAGCTGTTACAACCTTTTTCCTTGAGCACGCAAATTTGAAATTGTTTTGACCCCAAGAGTTGTCCGAAGAAGAAGATAAGAAAATGACGCAAATAAATTGAAAAATATAAAAAGTGTTAAAAGTACTTTATAAAAGTTTTTTCAATTTTGAGAACTATGTACATAATAATAAGTTAATTATATTTCTCCAGAAAACGCTGACCTTAACTTAAACATAATTAAACCCACTTAAATATAGTTAGTCGTGTAACTAACCTTGTTAACCTTCTAGCTAACCGTACTAGAATAAGTTTTCGTTAATCACAAAATAAATATTTGATTTTGTATTTGATTTATTAAATTATAAATGTTATATAATTATACATATTATATTGGAAATATAATATAAGGTGAGGGTACATGAGGACTTTTTCGGAGTTAGTCTTACTGAACGAGCATTTTCTGTGTTCAAATTCTATGCTGAACACGAATCCACCAAGAATATTGCTGCACTATATTGTTTGATGTCTGATCGCGGCCATTTTTCAAAATGGCCGCTATAATTACAATTTTTAATAAGCCTCAGTTTGTATAATAGAATGGCTTCGGGCGGCCTGAAGGTTGTTATAAAGTCCTTATCTAGTTTTTTGGCCTGTTTCACCAGACTTTCTCGCCCATTTTCGATTTCTTTCTCTTGTCCTCGCATGCGAGCTCGGTAAAAGATGAATCTCTCAGTTGACCATTTGTCATCACTACACTTTTTCTGGGTAACGTATTGACGGTTGTGGAGCCACTACATATTATGACTCGGTTTTCAAGTTTTTATGAGTTCTGATTCACACCCTAGGTTGGTGAGAGGTGCTAGTTTCAACTTTTAGCAAGTGATATACGGATTTTTGAAAAAGAATTCTATTTTAGATAACTTTCTATTGAGCGTTTTTAATACTTCCTTCAGAATAGCACCGATAAGAAGGTCTTTGTTAGCGGTTGGTTGACTTTTCTCGGTTTCAGGTTTCTGAGTACAGCAATTTTGGTTTCAAAAAATGTTCGCATACTATCCCAAGATCTTCCCTTAATATATCAGAAGAAGGTTTTGAAGAACAGCCAAGTTTCGGAAATGAGTATATGGAAAAAGCAAACTTGTTTGAAAACATGATGCTATTGTGTAATTAGTGTAAATAACTGTATTATATATAAACTATTGTTGTATTGCGACAGAAGGAACGTTGTGGGTGTGTCATTTATTACATTGTATATAACGTTTATAATGTTTATTATACCCTCGGGGGTATTTGCAAATGTATATATATTGAGTAAAGATATTTACAAAGTGTGTGAGAAAAACAAATATAGAATTAATATTACAAGCTATTTCGGCAATGAGTATAGTGATAAAGTTTGCAGATTTGGTGTCGCAATACGATGGTTCGGGTGAGTTTTCAGAATGGATACAGAAATTGGAACTGGTTGCAAAACTTCAAAAAGTTGACGAGTTGCATGTGGTGCTCCCCTTATTTCTCTCTGGCGGAGCGTTTGCCGTTTATCAAGGTCTTAGTGATGAAATAAAAGAAGACTACAAAGAAGTGAAAAATGCACTGACTACTGCCTTCTCTGCTTCTCCGCTAACAGCATACGAAGAATTCGTAAATCGCCGTCTTAAAGAGAACGAGTCTGTTGACGTATATCTCGCAGAATTAACGAGGCTGAGCAAGCTAATATCAACTCACGTAAGCGAAGAGTGGATAAGGTGCGCATTCATTCTCGGGTTACCTGACGAAGCAAGAAAACAGCTGCAAACCGCATGCTCAATATCAACAATGTCGCTGTACCAGATCGCTGAAAAATCAAGAAGTTTGGTAATTTTACGTCGTAAAGAATCATGTTTTGTTAGTTGCGTGAATCCTGTTGCCATCAGTCCAAGGCAGGTTCCTCAAGGACGCGGAAGAAAGACCGTAACTTGCTACCGTTGCGGTGAGGATGGACATATCAGTCGAAATTGTAGCGAAGAAATTGACAAGAAGAGGTGCTTTGTGTGTGGAATGGACAATCACCTGGCCCTGTACTGCTATAAAAAGTGTACAAACTCAAAAAACGTGGAAGGGAAGCCACCCGTTTTTGTGCGAGCGGCTTCCCACAAAATTTAAAACCGCCAACTCTCTGCGTATATGTTAATGGAAGAAAAATAAAAGCATTGTTGGATACTGGATGCTCCAAATCCATTTTAAGTCGGGAAATTATAAACGAAAAAAATGTCAAACTCGCAAAAGAAAAGGTTGTTATGATGAATGGAAACTCAATTGAAATAAAACACCAGATTGTTGTTAATCTTTCTATAAATGATACCACCATCGATTTAGAATGCCTGGTGGCAGACATTGTTCCCGAATATCAAATGCTACTTGGTATGGACGCAATACGACTGCTTGGAGGTGTCCAAGTCGGGAGGGACGGCGAAACCATAAACTTCAATGTGGAACAACTAACTATCGGTGCTACTGCTGTTTCTCAAGAAAAAACGAGTGAAGTATCCTCGTCTACTATTCTAAAGCTGATTGATAAAGACTTCGTAGCAGAATTCAAAAATGGCAGTTGGAGCGTGTCTTGGAAATGGCTGATGGAACCACCAACGTTAACTAACAAAATTCCAAACTATCATATCTCTGAGGACGTTAAAAGTGAGTACGCAATGGAAATAAGTGAATGGATAGCACAGGGATGGCTGAAACCATTTGAAGGGAGATGTAATGGCATCATTCCATTGATGGCAGTAACTCAACGAAATAAGTTAAAAATACGTCCGGTGATGGACTACCGGGAGTTGAATCAATTTGTATCCAGTCATACTGCAGATGGCGATGTTTGCAGTACCAAACTTCGCAACTGGAGAAAGTTGGGAGAAAATCTTGAGATAATCGACTTAAAGAAAGCGTACCTGCAAATTCGTGTCGACGAAGCATTATGGAAATATCAAGTTGTGGAATATGAAGGGCAGCGTTACTGTCTAACAAGATTGGGTTTTGGTTTAAATGTGGCGCCCATAATTATGACTAAAATCTTAAAAAAGGTATTATCCTTAGATAAATTTGTCGAGTCTGGGACGGATTCATTTATTGATGATATCATTGTCAATAATAACATAGTGTCAAGTTGCAGAGTTCAAGAACTCTTGAAAAAATATGGCTTGGATTCTAAGTTGCCAGAAAAACTTGTCGGTGGTCGTGTGCTTGGATTGCGAGTGTACAAACAATGCAACCAAGTCCGTTGGAAACGTGACAACATACCCAAAGTTCCGGAAGGAAAAATGACACGTCGGTAAATCTTTTCTTGGTGCGGACAGCTGACCGGACATTTTCCAATAGCAAATTGGCTTTGCCCTTCGTGCAGCTATCTAAAAAGAGTTTCGAGTAGTTGTGGATGGGACTCTTTGGTGAACGAACGAGTTGTTAAATTAGTAAGCAGTTTGAATGAAAGACTTACAAAAGAAGATCCCGTTCATGGGTCATGGAACGTCAAAAACATTTCTGAAGCAACAGTGTGGTGCGATGCAAGCAGTTTAGCTGTTGGCATAGTTTTGGAAGTGGCTGGGGAAATAGTAGAAGACTGTTCGTGGCTGAGGAAACAAGATGATACGGCTCACATTAATCTTGCAGAGTTAGAAGCCGTGATAAAAGGAATTAATCTAGCAACAAAATGGGGATTCGAATGTATTAACATAAAGTGTGATTCGGCTACTGTTGTCGGTTGGTTGAGATCCTTAATTATCGGTGACAAACCCGTTCGAGTACACGGTCTTGGAGAACCACTTGTCCGTCGCCGGTTGTCATTAATTGAAGACCTTGTGAAGGAGTGCAATATAAAATTAAAACTTTTCCTGGTAAAGTCAGCAGAAAACAAAGCCGATGCTCTTACGAGAGTACCACAGAACTGGCTGCATGCAAACCATTCTGCAATGACAGCAAACGTTGTACCGCCTGATGTGAAGTCGTTTCATAATCTTCATCACTTTGGAGTCAATCGAACACTTTATTTGATGAAACAAACATATCCGAAGGAGAAAGTTTGCAGAAAAGACGTTGAATCAGTCGTGAAAAGTTGCGAAAGATGTTTATCGGTGGATCCTGCGCCGATTAGATGGGAAGAAGGAAATCTTGAAGTTGGAAAGAGCTGGCATCGTTTGGCTATTGACATAACCCACTACAAATCAGAGATTTACTTGTCTATTATTGACTGTGGAAAAAGGAGCAAGTTTGCAATTTGGAGAAGGCTACAGAACGAGAAAGAAACAACAGTGTGCTTCCATTTAGAAGAAATATTCCGAGAAAGAGGACCTCCGTGGCAAGTTCTACTTGACAACAGCAAGACTTTTCGCTCAAAACTCGTTGGTGAATTATGCGCAGATTGGGGAGTGTCCATCTTGTTTCGTTGCGCTTACAGGCCATCTGGAAATGGAATTGTTGAACGTCATCATCGCACAATCAAGCGCATGGCAGCCAGAAGTGGCAAAGACCCGTTTAAAATGGTATATTGGTATAACATAGCTCCCAGAAAAAATGGCGAGGAAACATCGCTCCCCTACAAAGCTATATTTTCCTACGAGTGGAAACCACACACAATTTCTGCCAAAACTAACGCGGAAGTTCTCCACAACTATACACAAGGACAAAAAGTATTTGTAAAACCACCTGACTCAAAATGCACGAGCGAATGGAACAGAGGAAGAGTCTCAGATGAAGGACGAGGAGTTTCGGTAGAAATCAATGGATTGCCGAGACACATGTCGGACGTCCGTCCTGCTCCCATTGTAGCTGACTTGTCTATCAGAGAATCGGAAGAACCCATCGCGGATAACCTAAATCTCCGAAGATCGACGCGAGTGCGGAGGTTTCCGAATAAGTATGCGGACTTTGTGATCTAGAGATCAAGGGGTGTTGTAATTAGTGTAAATAACTGTATTATATATAAACTATTGTTGTATTGCGACAGAAGGAACGTTGTGGGTGTGTCATTTATTACATTGTATATAACGTTTATAATGTTTATTATACCCTCGGGGGTATTTGCAAATGTATATATATTGAGTAAAGATATTTACAAAGTGTGTGAGAAAAACAAATATAGAATTAATATTACATATTGTTAATTAATTAAATTGCACAGTCTATAGCAACATCTAAAAAAAATACAATTAACAACGCTTGCTCCTGACTGACTGGTCAGTAAAAAAAGTTTCTGATATATTGCACGTAGCAAACTATGTAGCTCGAACTGCACGTAAATTAGCATTAGAAAAATCTTCAAGATAAAAACAAAAACTTTCAGTGTAAACAGGCTTTAAAAATTGCCGTTCTTCCTCTAATCTATTATACCTCCTTGGTATTTTATTTATTTCATTTTTTTTTACCAGTTATTTTTAGATTACATACTGACAGAATCTTTCAACAATTTTTAAATTTTGAAATACTTATAATAATCAAAACAATCCAGAAAAGACAAGTACCACTAACTTTATCTAACATTAACTTTTAGATATTTTCGTTCGTTGTTTTATTTCGTTTGTTGCTAAACTTTTTATTATTGTTGTTTAATTATTTTAATTTGAGATTGTTAAATAACAATTTCAAAATCGTGCACCTCATCATTCATAATAAAAAACCAGTGTAAAACCGGTTATCCGATTTTACAATTTGAAAAAACCGAAAACCGGTTTTTTGAAATTTTTCGGTTTTTTTAAAGCTCTAATCTGGACCAAAATTTTCTCCATTAATCAAATGTTTTACTTTGATTTCTTTTTCTTTGATTGGAAAATGATTATTATAGTGTTTTAGAAAAGTATCTGTGAAAGTATTATATGCAGAGTTTGTGTTCCCAAAGTTACATTCTTAATACACTTTAACCCAATCTATTGCCGGTAGTGTGTTTTTAAAACATTGAATAAAACATTGAGTTTTTATTTATTTTTAATAATAATAATTAAAACATTGAGTTTTTATTTATTTTTCATTTATAATTTTTTTTTTCAAGTTATTATTTGTTTTTGAATCATGTTTTATTGTAAAGTAAATTGGAAAATGATCTGTTATATCAATTTTTATTATTTCTGCTTTTAAGGAGGTATCTAGAAATGAGTTTGTTAGTATGTTATCTATAGCAGAAATAGAATTTGAGGTTACCCATGTGAATTTATTAATAATTGGTAAAATACAATGTTGAAACATGTTATCAAAAAATAATTTAGTAATGATACTCTTTGTATTTTAAACAATCTATGTTCAAGTCCCCGATACAGAACAACTTTTTTTGCTCTTTATTGATTTTGAGAAAAATTTCTTCCAGATAATCAAAACATTTTTTAATATCATCTTCAGGTGGTCTATAACAGGTAGAGACTATAATATTTTAAAACTTGGAGCTGATGATCTCTATTGTAAAGACCTTACTATCGGGATTAGAAATGGAGTGATATTTTATCACTTTTATCACTTGATCATTCCGAACATCAGTTTTTAAAACATTTAAAAAACTTATTAAAACGGATATTAACGTTTTTTAAGTGTTTTAAAAACAATCTGTGCTTACTGAGTTGCGATCCCTCCTCCTTTTTTGTATGCTTTCCTTTAAGAAGATAACTTATAATTGGGAATTTGAAAGTTAGAGTTATTTTGGATTGATTCATCAGAACACCAAGTTTCTGTTAGGCAAATCATACTGAACAAATAATTGCAATCAATTAGGAAATGTCTAAGTTTGGCAAAATTTTGATTTATGCTTCTTATATTTATGTGAATTACCGTAAAATTATTTTTATAAGCTTCAAGTTCAGTTTTAAAAAGTTTCTGTTTCAAAATATCGAGAATTAAAGTTATCCATTTGAAAAAATTTTTAAAATCTCGTGTAAATATTTTATCGTATTTTAAAATGGCGTATTTCCTTCGCTTCTTAGTTTTTTAACTTCTTCCCATAGCATTCTTCGATGATATATTGTTTCTTGAGCGAAGTCTTCATTTATGTATAGGCCAGTTCCTTTAAGATACTTTACAGCATTGAGAATTTCGTTTTTGTCTTGGAAATATAAAAGTTTTAAGACTAATGTTCTTGGTTTGTTGTCTTCGAATTGTCCAATACAATGAGCTCGTTCAACCACCACTTCGCATTGTATTTTCAGTTTTGTTTTGAAAATTTATTCAACAGCTTTTTCGCAGTCTTCCCAACTTTCGCCTAGTGTTTCTTGTAGTTCATCTGATCTTAAGTTGTTTCTTTTCGATCGATTTTCTAGATCTATGGATTTTTTGAATTGACTTCTTTGTCATAGTATTTCTTTATTTGTGATATTTTTCCGAGATGTTATTTTCTTGAAATTTAGGCTGTCTTTAATGTCACTTAAGTCTTTCATTCATGACTTTGAAAAGGCTTTCATTCATGACATCCATGTAACAATTGTAAACTTAGTACCAGGTGATTATGCCTGTTTCCTATGAGAAAAAGTGGTGGATAGGAGTCTTTTTTTATTGTCTTTATTAAGTACATTTTATGAATCGAGAGATACAAAACTAAAACGTTTTGAGCGATACAAAACATTTTTTTCGAGAGATACAAAACAAAAGTTTTTGGATTTAGCAGGTTTTAAACTCTTTTAGTACCAAGTTTCAGCATCGCAGCATTGCACAAAGCACCGAATAAGGGTAATAATAAACGGAAACATTTTTGACACTTTTTTATTAAAAAATATCTATTAAAATTATATAAGCAACAATAAAGGTACATATTAAATAAGAAACATGAACACCCCATTTCAATATATAATTATCTATTAAAATGATAGCAATTTATTACAATTATATGTAATAATTATATATATATATTTTTTATTTATAGATATTTATTTACAATATCACAACAAACTCATTGTTTATAACTACGTAAGATCACAATATAATTTAATAATATAATTATTATCATTAAACAAAAGTATATAACAAACTTTCTCGGTTGCATAATTATCTACTGCTGCTTAAAATCCGTCAGTCAAAATTGCGTTACTATTTAATACAGAAAACATAAACTCTTATTATCACGAAGTATTTATTATAACAATATAAATATTTGTGCGCTAAATATTTTTAAAACTTGGTATATGAAATGCAATAAAATACATCTTACAAAAATCTTACATATATAACATTTTTCAATTCTGACATTCAAAAAATACTAAGAAACATTTAAATTAAATACTTTTAATGCCGGCGCTAAAAAGGTGGGGGTGGGGGCGGTTGGTGGAATAAGTCGGTAAATTAGAACTTTTTTATAGATGAATTCATTCAGTAAAAGGGGACTATTTATCTCTAATCTAAAAATTAGGGAGTTTGAGAACCTTTTTTTAAGTCGGCGAAAGTTCTAAGGCATTAGACACCTACTAGCGCCGGCCCTAAATATTTTATTCATTAATTAGAAAACTTTTATCAGTGAACAGTAAAATCAATAAGATGAAAAAATTATAAAAATTAGAAGTCCCACAATTCTATTCTTTTTGATTTTCCTCGTCAAAGAACAAAATTTAAACATCTCACATTTTTCAATAAATTGGCTTAATCAGTACTTTCTAAACAACAAAAAAATATCTATGTAAATATATTTTCTTTTTAATAACCAATTTTTTAATTACAAGTTATTTGCGAAGTTCTTACGAGTTGGTTAAATATATCATGTACTTACAAAATTATTAATTGATTTGATATGAGTAAGGAGGTATAATAGAATGGAGGGAGAACGAAGCCGTTGTTTAAAAATGTAATACAGTCTTTGTTGTATAATTATTTGAACCTTTGTAAGCTGCAACCAAAATGGATTGCTCTATTAAAAATTGGATAAGTTTTCAACAGCTGTTCGAACTATTAAGTAGTAATCATAACAAAAATCATGATCTACGTAAAGTAATTGCTTTTTGAATATCTCGATATTAGGTATAAATATAAAAGTTTTGACAATCTCCACTACTTGGTTGAAATCTTTTGCGTCCCCGTTTAGCTATAGACTTTTAACGTTCATAAAGAAGGTTTTTTTGGTAAGGAACTAATTATCTCACCAGGATTTTATTTTGTGTTGTAGTATTTTTGGTAGATTTAAAAGCAAATTGTTATATTCTAAATATAAAAATATAAATTATCTTTTTATAAATCTGGCAAAAATACTTCCAATTATTATCTAGACATTAATTAATTCAATACTAATCTAAAAATGTAATATCAGTCGTTCAAAAAGCACAACATAAAAAAACAACAATACACTAACTTTAAATATTGTTTATTTGTAAAAGATAGAATTTTTTCGTTGCAAGTAAAAGATGGCATTTTTTAAACTTCCATCTTTTACTTGCAATGCTTCAACTGTTTATGACGTTTTGAAACAATACTATTAGATAATTTTTGATAAAAGTGGAATGTGATAGGATAACTTTAAATTATGATAATTACGTAGTGTTTAATAGAAAATTATGTTACTACTAAGACTGTTCCTTGGTAAATGACGTACTTTAACTTCGTTCTCCGTCCAGTCAATTATACCTCCTTAGTATAAGTTAAGGACGTCACTAACATCACGGGTCACTAACAGAAATGCTCAAATATTAAGTGTTAGTTCCATATTATTTTTCTTAATAATATAGAACTTTCTTATTAATATAGGATGAGTGTTTATTGATAAAAAAATTCTGTTAATAGCCAGATTAAACTTTGCATCTTCCATCACCATCTCCCTTTTCACATGATAATAAAAACTCTCCTTACTAATATAAGATGATAAATTTTTGCTCAAACCATGGGTGGTGAAACTCAAGAAAACATTTGGATGATAAAAGTATCTTTAACTACAATTTTTGGCGTTGTTTTACTATAAAATTTTATGTATTTTATATGTTTACATAATGATAATATATATTTTTATTTATAAAACTTTTCATTGAATAGTTTTATGAAACATAAAACATAAATGTACTTGAATAACCCTCTTTTCCTCTATCTTTCATATTTTACAATCAAACTTAAGATTAATTTCTTGTTGTATATTTATTTTGCCTCAACAACTTTAGAGATTCAAAGACACTCAAATTGAAATCTGAGATATTTTGGTTTACTTAAAAAACTTACAAAAAATTGCTAGGATATTTCAAAGATAAAAATGTAAAAACTGTTTTGATTGCAAATACTATAATAGAGCAGTTAATAAAAAAAAAATTGGAAAGTTGAAACTCCCTCCTTCCCTGTTGCCACGTGTACTTTTGAGCCCCCATCCCCCTAAAAATCACTGTTGCCATACGTACTTTTATTACCCACCCCCTCCCCCACCCTCTTATTTTATGAGTTCAAAAAAATTTTAATTTAGAAAAAATTGTATAAATTAAGAAATATTTTCAATTTAGGGCATACCTACTTACAAAATTGATCATACCCCCTCCCCTCTATTACTTAATTGAAAACCCAGAGGTCCGAGGTTTGACCAATTAGCGACATTTGACCTTTGACCGTACGGACTTCTGGAAGCACCTCAGTAACTACATAAAAAAACATAAAATACATAAAAAGTTATGAACAACGATGAGATGGTTTAAAAAAAAAAGTTGTTTTTTTCAAAAACATTTAGTTATTAAGAAATACTTATTAATTGCGATAAATTAGAAAAACAAACATTACTAAGGAATTTTTTTAATTAGTGGCTAAAAAATTTTTTATTGAACACTCCCCACCCCCCACGCTTTCGTACGCTACAAAGACCTTCTTCTATGAAGAACCTGTTTCACATGAAATCACTGGAGTTTCAACTTTCAAAGCTTTTGTATGAACTACAAGCAAACGTACTTAAGGACTTGAAAGAATAAAGAAAAAAAAAGATACCATCAATATAGTTTTGTTGAATTTGACTAGCAGTTAATGGTGTAGCCCACATTTTAAAGTTATCAACCCAGAAACGCCCATAGGCAGGATTTTCTCCACCTTGAAAGTATGAACCAGTTGATTTAGACCAAGTAGTTAGTGAAACAGTGTCCACTATGAAATAATACAAATTAGAAATTGAATCATATTAGTAAATAAGGTCAGTCAAATAATAAGACCCAAATTTACAATATGCTACCCATTTACCAACTTATATTATAAAAAAATATATATTTATATGTTATATATAAAGACAAGCATATATTATATTTATAAATATATATATATACATATATATATATATATATATATATATATATATATATATATATATATATATATATATATATTATAAATATATTAATAATAACATATATAATCTATATATATATATATATATATATATATATATATATATATATATATATATATATATATTTATATATACATGTATATATATATACATATATATATATATATATATATATATACATTTATATATATATATATATATATATATATATATATATATATATATATAATAAATATATATATAATCTATATGTATATATATTATCATATATGATATATATATATATATATATATATATATATATATATATATATATATATATATATACATACATATATATATACACACACATATATATATATATATACATATATATATATATATATATATATATATATATATATATATATATATATATATATATATATATATATGTATATATATATATATATATATATATATGAGCTAATTGATGTTGTTTTCTTGTACCAAGTTATGTACTTGTACTAAGTCTCTTGTTCTATTAGCTTATTAACTAATCAATTAGCTCCATACATCGAGCACTCTTCTCAAGTCGTCTACACAATGAAAAAAACTAACTTGAATTATTCAATCAAGAACATTCCGATTCCATCAATAAAGAACTACAAAATACAATTACTTGATAAAACCGAAGCATTAATTAAAAGAATGAGATGGAAAGCTTTCTTCTTTCTTAATAAAGATCAAAAAAGTAAGGAAAATAATTTTTATAACATGTCTGCATTTGAAAACGACCTGATAGATCTTATAAAAAACATTAAACTTCGTAAAGTATACAATAATTTTCAAAACAAGTTAAAAGATGACATATCTACCATACGCAATAGTAAACTTACATATACTTTTTCCGATAAAACATCCAACTTATATAATATATCTAAAGAAAATTATACCCATTTGCTTACAAATGCTATCACCTCAACATACAGAAAATCAAATACAAAAATAAAAAATCAAATAAATAAAGGGAAAACGGATATTAAAAAATCACGACTTTATAATAAAATCGACATTAATACTTCTTCAAATTGTTTTATAAAATTAAAAGATCATAAAGAAAACTTTACAAATAATC
Organism: Hydra vulgaris; assembly: GCF_038396675.1. Classification (NCBI taxonomy): domain Eukaryota; kingdom Metazoa; phylum Cnidaria; class Hydrozoa; order Anthoathecata; family Hydridae; genus Hydra; species Hydra vulgaris. Next base: position 9,065,691 of record NC_088929.1, read on the forward strand.
TAACTGTCCGTTTATTAAACCCTGGCAAAAATGAAATCGGAAGAATTAGTAAAGTTATACTTTCCAATATAAACTCTGAACTTGCAAAGAAACTTCATCTCAATCAGTGGAAAAAAACCCAAGATACCACAAACTGGTTTAATTGCATCAGTGATAAACGCCTTTATAAATTCCATATTTTTGATATTGTTGATTTTTACCCTTAACAGAAAAACTACTTAATAACGCCATTCATTTTGCCGAGCAGCATCTAAACATTGACCCTAAAAATAAAGCATTGATCTATCACGCAAGAAAAGCATTATTATTTAATGATGATCAAGTTTGGATTAAAAAATCAAGTGGTTTATTCGATGTTTCAATGGGAGCATTTGACGGTGCTGAAGTTTGCAAACATGTGGGAATTTATCTTTTGTTTCAAATTGCACATTTTTATAATGTGCAATTTGAAACAAAATATAAACCGAAATCATTTTAAAATATAATTTTAAAATGATTTCGGATTATATCGCGATGATGGTTTAGCAATTTTTTAAAAAATGAGTGGCCCCAAAATGGAAAAAATCAAAAAACTTTTTGTTAAAATATATATAAAAAACGAACTCACTATATCAATACAGTGCAATATGAAAATTATAAATTACCTTGACGTCACATTAAATCTCAATGACCATATTTTCCAACCATATTTTAAGCCCGGAAATTCTTTAAATTATATTCATGCTGATTCAAATCACCCGCCTAATATTTTAAAGCAGCTGCATTCAATTGAGTTAAGATTGTCTGCAAATTCGTCAAGTGAAGAAATTTTCCAAAGATCTACTCCTATGTACAATGACGCGCTACTAAGATCCGGTTTTAATCACAAACTTTCATACCACCCTAATTTAAATTTACCTCATACCAAAAACCGTAAACGCAAAATCATATGGTTCAACCCTCTATTCAGCAAAAATGTTAGCACTGATAAAGGAAAAAGCTTTTTTACCTTGATCAACAAACACTTCCCAATAAATCACAGACTTTTAACAGAAACACGATAAAAATAAGCTATAGCTGTATGCCGATTATGAAGTCTTTTTTAAAGGCACACAATCAACAAATTATGAACAACAAAAAAATTCCACCTAAAACCAACAGCAATTGCCTTAATAAAAATACCTGCCCTTTATCAAACCAATGCCTAACAAAAAACATTATATACCAAGCCAATATTAGTTCCAATAATCCTACTAACACTCCTGTCAACAAATCCTACATCGGTATAAGTGAAACATTATTCAAAATTAGATATGTCAACCATATAAAATCATTTAACATTCTAAAATAAAGAAACGACACCGAATTATCAAAAGAATATTGGAAATTAAAAGATGCCAACTTAAACCCAGTTGTTAAATAGAAAATAATTAGGCAATGCAATGCTTACAACCCAACCACGAAGTCCTGCAAACTATGCACAAACGAAAAATATGAAATTCTATTTTCGAAAAATAAAAATCTGCTAAACAAAAAAAAGGGAAATTCTATCCAAGTGCAGGCATTGAAACAAATTTCTTCTCGCCCTATTTTACAGGTGATTGAACAATTTTCTAATTAGTTAAATATTGTTTGTTTGTTTTGACGTCAGAACTCATTCCATTGCTTTGTTATGTTTTTTCTGTCAATTTCTGTATTTTGTATTTTTTAACGGTTTTTTCTTAATTTAAAGAATAAAATATGGCTGATGATTGCTGAAGGGCATGAAACTTTAAGTTCCATCACAAAGTTGTATTTTTTCAAATAATCAAACTCTTTATATATTAATACTGATCTATTTTGTAAACAATTTACTCAATATTGATCACTCTCAAACGAACAAGAGACTTTGTATCATAATTTGGTACAAGAAAACAACAAAAACTGTTCTTCAAAAACTAGGTTGCTCATCAATGCTTCTTTATGGAGATTTTAATCTTAAAGAAACATTTCACAAATCCATTGAAAAAGGAAGTGCTGTAGCAACCATTGCCTATGTAGCCCACAAGCATCCAACCGATCTAAAATTTCAAGAATGTCTCAATGAGCGCCATCTTACTCAGCTGGTTACATTTCCAACATATCGCCAGCATAGGAATGTCCCTTTTAGTAGCACACTTGACCTAATAATCTCAGACAAATAATCAGACAAATCTCTTGACCTAATAATCTCAGACACTACCAGATTCAATTCTGTGCGTGAAATTTACCAGATTCTAGTTAAAAACTACAACGAAGCAGTCATTAAATTCATTCCAACAACAACTTTACCGTTCTATAAAAATCAACCGTTGTGGATTACGCCAGAAGTAATTGAAACTATCCGAAGAAAAGAGAAACTCTGGGGTAATATATTGCAGCTGGTCGCAAAACACATGAGTAACTTCGAGCAAAACATAAACTTGCTTGCAAGTTAGTAAAGAAGGCCATAAATAAGACAGCAACGGACCACGAGGAGAAGCTCATCAAAGATTCAAAATCTTTCTCAAAAAATTTGCATGCTTATGTCAGAAGTAAACATGAAGTCAAAGGTTCTCTTCGTTCAATCGAAGATGACAATGGCACTATTACAACAGATATAAACATAATTTGCTCCACCCTCAATAACTATTTTCAGTCTGTCTTTGAAACTGAACCTGATGGCAGTATGCCAACAATTCACGATCGTACTCAAGCAACATGTAAAATTAATGAAAATTGATTCACAATTGCAGACGTTCAAAATCATCTCAGCAACCTTGAAGAGACTAAATCAATTGGTGCAGACGAAATCCATCCACGACCTTTGGAAAAAATCTAACATTACTCCCATCTTTAAGAAAGGGAGCAAACTTAAAACTCACAATTATTGACCATTCTTCCTCACTTTAATACCGTGCAAAGTAATGGAAAGAATAGTTCACAAACATATTATGGCGCATTGTGTGGAAAACAATCTAATCTCCAAGCATCAACACCGTTTTCTTCGTAAAAAGGGATGTCTGACTAACTCCTCGAAGCTCATGATATACTTACCGAAGCTATACACCAAGGTTACAGTATTATTTACACTGATTTTGCTAAGGCATTCGATAAAGTCTTGCGCAAATGTCTTCTACATAAACTGAAAGCATACAGCATTCACAACAAACTGCTACTTTGGATCGAAATGTGACTAAAAGATCGTAAGCAACATGTTGTCCTTGGAGAACAATTTCTGAGTGGAAGAACGTCACAAGTGGATTTCCTTCAGATTCTGTCTTAGGGCCTCTACTTTTCATTTTGTTTATAAACAATCTTCCTGAAAGTACCGTTCTGAAGATATTACTATACGGTGATGACAGCGAAACTATTGGGATCATAAAGTCAGCATCAGACATCACAACGCTTCAGGCAGACATTGATAACGCGGTTACATGGTCAAATACTTGGCTCATGCACTTTAACATAGATATATGTAAGGTGATGCATGCTGGTTGTCCAAAAGAAACGTTTATCACATGAGTACTCCATGAAAACCGCCGATGGCATGCGCCACACAATTGCAACTACAGCTATTGAAAGTGACCTTGGAATTCTCATCTCAAACAACCTGAAAGTCAGAGCACAAGTTGAAAAAGCAGCATCCACAGCCGATTAAATCAGTCTTTAAATATTACACTAGAATCCTGTTAACTCGGACTTTGAATGGGTATATATATTTTGTCCGACTTGGCGAATATCGAGTTAAGTGAAGCTTTTGGTATGCAGAAAGAATTCAAGGGGAATTTAAAGTTTGTTTGACTTAGTAAAAGTCAGATTTATCCAGGCTTCGAATTAACGGGATTCTACTGTATAATTATTTTAAATACCTGGTCACATAACGTTTTGCATTGATAACTTAGCATCTGTGGGACATGATTTCAACTAATTTTGTCAACAAGCTAACTTCCAGCGAATTCCAACCATTTAAAAGTGTCAAAAATAATTCATCTCATATGCCTAATATAGTATAATATCTAGATTCTAATATAGACCAAAGATTCTTAATTGGATTAATATCAGGCCACTCAAAGGTAGGTATTCCAACCTGTTGTACATATCTTTTTTTTTTCGCTGTATGCTTTGGATTATGGTCTTGCAGAAATATAAAGTTTCCATCTGGAAAGAGATGTGTTTTAGACATGAGGACACTGTATATATGCATATATATATATAAATATATATATATATATATATATATATATATATATATATATATATATATATATATATATATACATACATACATATATATATATATATATATATATATATATATATATATATATATATATATATATATATATATATATATATATATACATACATATATATATATATATATATATATATATATATACATACATATATATATATATATATATATATATATATATATATATATATACATACATACATATATATATATATATATATATATATATATATATATATATATATATATATATATATCTATATATATGTATGTATGTCGATCACAGCCTTGCATTTTCGAGGCATAGATTCGATCAGGTGATCAATGAAACTTTGTGGAATCGCTGCCCAGGCCTTGTTCAAACAGTTGATCCTTATTACGAACACCTTCACGATTAATTCTGCGGTTGACGATCTCCAACAGGTTCTCGATAGGGTTGAGATCCAGAGATTGAGGCGGCCAATCCATCACTGATAGGTAGTTGTCTTGAAACCACTGATTGACTACTTTTGCAGTGTGTTTTGGATCGTTGTCTTGCTGAAAAACCCATTTTATTGGCATATTCCATTCAGCATGAGGTAACATAACATCTTTCAGGATATTTTTATACATGAAACGGTCCATTATTCCATCGTTTCGATGTATTGGACCAAGACCGTTGGCAGAAAAACACCCCCAGACCATTACATTGCCTCCACGATGCTTCACGGTCTTATGGCAGTAACGTAAATCGAGACGTTTTTCGGCCGGTCGACGTACACGGCAAATGTCATCGCTCCCAATGATATTGAACTTCCATTCATCACTGAACAGGACAGTTCGCCATTTCTGCACATTCCAGTCAATATGAGATGTAACAAACAGGAGTCTTTTCTTCTGGTTTTTTAGTGAAATCAGCGGTTTCTTTGCAGGGCGCCGAGAAAACAACCGGCTTCAACAGCACGTCGTCTGATTGTTCGGTCCGATACAGACAGCTCTAATTCCTTTTGTATCTCGACTGATGATATCCAAGGATCCTTCTTGACGGATCTGACGATCATAGAATCCTCTCTAGAAGTGGTGGAGCGCGGTCTTCCACCTTTGTTATCTGCTGCCAACTTCTCCATAGAACGATATTTGGAACATAGTCTTAATACGGTCCATTTTTTCACGCGATATTTATCACAAATACTTTTTTGTGAAATTCCACTTACGTAATCGCCAATAATTTTCTTTCTTAATTCCAATTCAAGACTGTCGGGAGCCATTTTTGCACTTGAAGTCATAAAAATAATAAAAATAAATAATCACGCTTCTCAAGGCTTACCGTGTTACATTTACCTTGTGATGATACAATAAGGCCGGTGGAACACAACGTCTTGGTTGGATGTAGACTGTATTAATGTAATGAAACACTTGTTGTATTTCACTTCTTGTATTGATGTTCTTTGATAAAACACTTTGATAAAACTCACTTTGATAAACTGTCTTGATAATACTGACTGATTGACTTCCATATATTGACTGAATTACATGTCGATTTACATGTCTCTTATATAGTAAAATGAACCTGTGAAACCCTTTTGGAAACTTCTGGAAACTTCTGGATACTTCCTTTGATTATTAAAAAACTTCCGTGACGTTGACACGGACCAAACTTAAGAAAATGAAACAAACCAAAAAAGTTGCACTTGTTTTGTCCGCTGCAAAATGGCACTTGTCAACGAAATTCTGCCTGTGTGCTGTCACCTATCAGCTGATTGCTCATGTCATGGCATGCTATGACTCCAGACTCCTGAACTGTTTGGTGTGCTAGTATAATTCGTTTCGTTTTTAAGACATGTAAAATTAGGAACACCTTTTAGCATTGTTCGATGTTGGTTGCAAATGTTTTGTCCAATACTGCATATACATATATATATATATATATATATATATATATATATATATATATATATATATATGATTTTGAAAACTTGACCACGAGTGGTAATATGTTTAACAAATGCGCATATAATAAAGTTGAAAAAAAAGATTCATAGCAACGCTTTGCAGTAACGTAAACAAAAGAAAAAATAATTAATTTGTTTATTTAAAAATTTGATATAATTTTTTATTTTATTCAAAGACATTTATAATAAAAAATACATACTTATATAAATATAAAAAAATACTATTATTCATTAATATTTTTGTAAAAAATTGTTAGCAATGATTTTTTACTTTAAATGTGTTTTAATAATATAAAAACATAAGATCATAAAAACATAAAGCAGAAATAGCTGATAGACCGGTCTATCTGCTATCTCGGCCTATAATAAAATTGAGTTATCTGCAATCTCCACATAAAACAAAATTAGACTATCTGCATTTTCTGCCAGCTTTATTTTTGAACTATCTGCATTTTCCAGATGTTCAAAATTTTCATTGCGTGAAATTTTGTGACTTGAAAAATGCGATTTCACTACAAATGGGAGATCTAATGATAAAAGTTGTTACTAGTATATTTCAAATAAGAAAACAATAATTTCATTATTTTTCATCATTCCTGTTATATAAATCTGTTTAAGTTTTAACACAAAGTTTAACGTGCCACATTTGATGCAAATGAAAAATTTACAATACTTTTAGAACATCATTTTAGCTGCTAAAAAAAGAACAGACTGAATCTACACTTTAATCTAAATTATGAACTTAATTAGTAAGTGTATACACATCATGAATTGATCAATGTGTAGCTGATAACAAAACCAACTGTATATGTTCAAATAAGAATGCTACTGGATTAAGAAAGCGTTTCAGTTTTACGAGGCTTATTCGAATACGTGAAACATTGTTTGGTGTTTTTCAAATTTGCCTATTTTAAACAGAAAAAATAACAAGTACCGTTACTGTGTTATCTATATTATATAGACATATATAACTATATAGTTAAATATAGTTATTGAAGTATATAGATAAGTTTTCCTGCAATGTCGCATTTTTTTCTAAACAACATGTTCTGAAGAATTGGTTTTAATTGGTAGTAATCAAGCTTTCACTGCATGAAATTTTGCGACTTGAAAAAATGCGATTTCACTACAAATGGTAGATCTAATGATAAAAGTTGTTACTAGTATATTTCAAATAAGAAAACAATAACAATCAACGTTGCATTTTTTTCTAAACAACAGGTTCTGAAGAATTGGTTTTAATTGGTAGTAATCAAACTTCTTACTAGGAAAAAGCTCTTTAGCTTGCTGATATTCCAGTAGTTTCTAAATCTCTGTTGCAATTTTGATATTGATACATAAATAGTAAATTGGTTTAGTTAGGTTTCCTAAAATTTCATCCTTTTTTAAAGTTATTAAGTTTTACTATAGTAGCCAATTGCTAAAATACAAAAATGATATACTAAAAACTTGGAACATAATAAAAGAGGTTATAGGTAAAAAAGATATGAGTATTTGTCGTTTAACAAAAAAACTAATTATAAATGATTTTGAAATTATTAACGACGCAATAATTGCTTATTAGTTTAACCATGCATTTGTTAGCACAGGTCCAAGTATTTTTTTACATCACTTTTTTTGGCGCTAGTCAAAGCCGTCATATATATGTCTTAAAGACATCTTCAGAAAAACTGTAAACCACTTTGAGTTTTTGTAAGACGTCTTTAGCACGTCTATTTTTTGACAATTAAAACTTTAAATGATTCTTAAAATCATCCTTAAAAAGACTGTTTCGGCTTCAAAATATTTTTATCTTTTTACACTATATAGTATATAGCAGTCAGTCATAACAAATACAAAATATGTTGTTTTGGTTAAATGTGAAAATAAGAAGTTGGTTTGTTTTGCTTCAAAATTTAATTAATTCAAGTGTATTATTGCTATCATCAAATAAAACATGTTAGATCTTGAAAATATGTTAGGTCAACAAAGTTATAGATGATTTAGATAAGTTGCATCTGTATGTTAAATTATAATTTCTAAAGTTAATAATTACCTAAATGTTACTATAATTTAAATTCAAGTATTTAATATTGTTTATTAAAAATGTGATGATTTATTATATTGGATATACTGTATAAGTAATAAAAAGCCTGATATTCAGTTAATGTGCAAGTTAAGCATACGTGGGTGAGGGGCTAGACTGTCCCTCACCCAAATCAGGGGGTCCTAACGAATTTAGGGACCCACTTGAAAATTTATGGGTTGTTTTATAATGTTAAAGACTTTTTTTTTAAACATTTAAAAAACATAAAAAATTTAGGCCTTTTAGAGAAAAGGGGGCAGGCTCTTAACCACTATACACAGCACTGCTTATGGAGAAAAACTTGTGTTCAATTAAATTTGACAGAAAATAAGGAGAGTAAGGAGAAACAGTCCACCAAGGTATTAAATGCATCTGGGTTTCATAAATTTAATGTCATATAACATTATTTAAATAACTTACTTTGATTGCAGTATGGCTCAAATAGTTAATGATGATGGTTTAACGGAAAGAAAAAGAGCATTTTTAACAGTTGAACTCCAAAATAACTTTGAACTACCCAATATTTTTGACAAATCAAGTAATGCGTTAAATATTAGGCATGATCTTAACAACGCATTAAAAAAAAGTTAAAAAAAAAGCACTTTTGTGAATGTAAACAAAAGACTGCGCGAGCAAGGTAAAGAATATACTGGTACTAAACTAGTTAATGGGGTTCCAAAAAAACTCAAAAAAATGCCAAAGAAAACTCAAAAAAATGCCAAAGAACTTACTTAAAGATGTGAAAGTACTATGTGATTTCAAAAAAAATCAGCAGTGTTGTGGCATTAATGACGAGACAAGACAACATATTTTAACCGAGTTCTGTCTACTTGATAAGTTTTTAATTGTATGAGTTTTGTTGATTCTTTAGAAAAATTGGAGTCTCATTACTGTCGAAAAGACACCAAAAGATTCTACCTAGTTGATGACTGGACATCTAAGGCTGAAACATTCAGGTACAATACACCTAGATTAAGGTTATATAGCTGTGGGGTCAATATATTCTTTTATACAAAGTTTAATTAAGTTTAGCGTCTTATTTGAACTTTCTGCTCTAATAATAATTCTGGTAATAAATAAATTTTATTCCAGTTGTTAAATTTATATATTTCAGTCGTTCTCAAACTTCTTTAAAGTACGAACGCGATTTGACTTTTATTCTTTATCTCAAAAAAAAAATTCTAAAAAAATTTTTTCTTTTTCCTAAATGCTGTTTTTGTTTTCAATGTTTTAAAAAATTTATGTGCGGAGGAAAAGGGTTTGATTATTGGTAATGCGTATGTACGAAGTGAGTGTGTTTGTGTGTGTGTGTGTGTTATAGTAGAGATGCAAGAATATTTATAACTTTTGATACAGTACTTCCTACATTTACTTCAATACAATGCATTTTTAATAATGCTATTGACAAAATATTTCGACGTTTGCTTAGAAAGAATTCATACTTAAGTTACTTGAAATTTGAGATTGGGGCTCAAAATGTTGCACCACGTTTTTTAAATTCTCAATATACTGTTGTAACTATAAAAATCATTATTACAACAGTACATTGAGTACAATAGTCACATGCTTGGCCTGGGCATTTACATTCGTAAGAATTCACCCATTTGTTATGAAACTAGGTTTGAAGCCACAGACTATTCTTTTGTGTGCTTTTGTTTAGCACCACTTCACTCTATCGCCTTTCTCTTTGCCCTATATATCGCTCTCCTTCATCTCAAGACTGCATTCTTTTTGATGTTATTTCTGATCATATTGACCAAACCCTCTCTTTTTATCCATCAGCTAATATTGTTATTGTTGGTGACTTAAATGCTCACCACTCTGAATGGCTTGGCTCTAGTGTCAGTGATTCTGCAGGCATCAAAGCCCACAACTTTTGCCTTTCTTAATCCCTAACTTAACTTAAAATAGTCAACTTTTCAACTCGCTTTCCAGACAACCTGAATCATTTACCTTCTCTACTCAACTTCTGTCTTGTTTCTGATCCTAGTCAGTGCTCAGTTTCTCCACATTCACCTTTAGGTGCTTCTGATCACAGTTTGATCTCTCTAAAACTAATATCTCATTCTTCTTCATTACCTGAATCCCCCTATTATCATACCTCTTACAACTACCTTAAAGCTGACTGGGATTCTTTCCATGATTTTCTTAGTGATGGCCCTTGGGTAGAAATCTTTCCTCTTCCTGTCGACGAATGTGCTTTTTACATAACTTCATGGATTCAGGCTGGCATGGAATCTTTTATTCCCTCTCAACAATCCCAGGTTAAACCACACTCTCCTCCATGGTTTTCCTCACACTGTGCTGCTGCGATTGCCAATCGAAACCGTTACTTCCATATCTATCAGCAAAACAATTCTCCAGAAAACAGATGTCTGTTAATTACTGCTAGAAACCATTGTAAAATGGTCTTGTCTAACGTCAATTCTCAGGTCATGAAACCTCGTATCTCATCTCAAAAGTTAGGCTCTCGTGACTTCTGAAGAATCTTTAATAGTATTAATAATAAGTGCAAATCTTTAATTCCACCTCTCTTGCATGGTTCAGACTTTGTTTTCTCACATCATCAGAGATTTGTTTTCCAGCCTGCTGGAAAGCGGCATCTGTTATCTCTATCTTCAAAAATTCTAAAGAATGATCTGATTTGTCTAACTACTGTCCCATTAGTATTCTTCCTATCATAAGCAATGTTTTCGAATCTTTAATTAACAAACACTTAGTTTCTCATCTTGAATCTAATAACTTACTTTCTGACCATCAATATGGATTTCGATCCTCTTTCTACAGCTGATTTGCTAACAGTAATAACCGATAGGTTTTATCGTGCATTAGATAAAGGTGGAGAGGTCAAGGCCATCGCTCTTGACATTTCAGAAGCTTTTGATAAAGTTTGGCATGCTGGTCTTCTCCATAAGCCTTCTTCTTATGGTGTATCTGGCAACATCTTTACGATTATTGAATCCTTCCTTTCCGATCGTAGTATAAAAGTTGTCCTGGATGGACAGCACTCTTCTTCTTATTCTGTAACTTCAGGGGTTCCTCAAGGTTCTATCCTTGGCCCTATACTCTTTTTAATTTACATTAACAATCTTCCAGATATTCTCGCAACTAAGGTAGCATTGTTTGCTGATGATACTACCATTTACTCTTGTTGTGATAAGAAACCAACACTCTCTGATTGCTTGGAAGGGGGTATTTGAGCTTGAAAAGGATCTCACTTCTGCTACAGCATGGGGCTCACAGTGGTTGGTGAACTTCAATACAGATAAAACTCAATTTTTTTCAACCAATCGTTATCGCAATAATTTAGATCTTCCTTTATTTATAAACGGTGATGTACTTGATGAGTCATCTACTCTTCATCCTCTAGGATTAACTCTTACTTCCAATCTTTCTTGGAAACCATATATAAAATCAGTTGAAAAATTAGCATCTGCTAAGGTTGCATCTCTTTATCTAGCTAGACACTTTCTTACTTCAGATTCTATTCTCTAACTCTATAAATCTCAAATCCGGCCTTGTATGGAATACTGTTGCCATAACTGGGGCGGATCTTCTAACGATGCCCTTTCTCTTTTAGACAAGGTGCAAAAACGCATTGTAAACATAGTTGGACCTGCTCTTGCAGCCAACCTCCAACCTTTATCACATCGTTGTAATGTTGCTTCTCTTTCTCTTTTCCACAAATACTATAATGGGTACTGCTCTAAAGAGCTAGCGTCTCTTGTGCCATCTACTTAAATTCATTCTCGTATTACTCGTCGTTCAATTAAGTCTCATCTTTTTTCTGTGACTGTTCCTAAGTGCTCCATAAAGGCTTATTCATCTAGTTTTTTTCCTCGAACATCAGCTCTTTGGAATTCGCTTCCTTCATCTTGCTTTCCTGATTCATATAATTTGCAATCCTTTAAGTCGTCCGTCAATCATTATCTTACTCTACAATCTTCATCTTTTCTCATCCAGTAACTTCCAACTTTAATTAGTGGTTGCTTGCAGCCTTGTTGGAAGCAAAGATGTTTAAAAAAAAACAAAAAATGCAATCTCAAAATAGATTTTGATAAAAAAAACGTTGCCTTTAATGAATTAGTTTACCCGATATTATTATTATATATATATATATATATATATATATATATATATATATATATATATATATATATATATATATATATATATATATATTGAAAGTTTTCTACATATATCGAAAGTTTTCTGATAGTTAAACATGAGCATTACTTGCAAAGTAACTTTTACTCTTAATTTGTATTTCTATGTAAATCCACAAGTTGAACAGTTACATTTTCCTATCCTACCCTGTTTTTCCAAAACTGAAAATCCTAATTATACAATCTATTATATACTTTTCGCAAAGTATTTCTGTTTCTATTTGTCACAAAATTAGTTATTTAGTAAAGTTTTTACTAAATTATTCTAAAATAATTAGGAGTTTTGTTGTATGTCAGTAAGTATTGCAAGCATAACTTTTGCATTTGATATGTTAAATTTGCTGTAACACGAAATACAATTCTGTGCAAAAGTCATTGTAACAGTAATATTTTTAAGGTTTTTTTCTATTTTCTTGTAGCGTTACAAATAAAAACGACTGAAAACAATTGATTTGGATTATTTTTTTATTGCAACTGTTCATACAATTTAAAATTACACAGTTTATTAATACTTTGTCTGCCCACCCCTTGATTTGATGACAAACTTGATCCTACGGGGCATAGAGCTAATCAAGTTCTGAACAGTAGCTGGTGAAATATCATTCCATATGTTCTGTAAATGGGCCCAAAGTGCATCCTTATTGCTAGGGTTTGCTCCTTGCAAGTGTTTAAACATTATTTTCCACAGGTGCTCTATGGGGTTGAGGTCTGGACTCTGGGCTGGCCAGTTCAGTACCCGTATATCATGATCCTCCAGATATGCCGTCACAAGCCTTGCTTTATGGCAAGGAGCATTGTCCTGTTGGAACAGGAACTCTTCTCCATTGTCAAAAAGCAAATTGGCTGATGGCAGCATACAGTTCTCGAGGACCCTGACATACTGGTGTTGATTCATGGTATCCTCACACCTGTACAACTGGCCAACCCCTGCCCAGGACATGCAACCCCAAACCATTATGGAACCTCCCCCGTGCTTAACTGTTGGAACAATGCACTGTGGGATGAACTTTTCCCCGGCTTTCCTTCTTACATAAGCCCTTTTAGCACCACAAAACATCTGGAATGAGCTTTCATCGCTCCACAACACCCTTTTCCACTCCTCAACACCCCAGTCCTTATGTCGTTGCGCAAAATCCAATCGAGCTTTCTTGTGGGCAACAGTCAAAAGAGGTTTCTTGGCCGCTACACAACCTTGTAGACCGGCCTTCAGGAGTCTCCTTCTGACTGTGCTTGTAGATATGTCCACTGCCGACTGTTTCCTGATGTCCGATGATGTCATTCGACGATTTTTCATACTCATACGAACTAACATCCGATCCTCTCTGACCGTGGTCTTCTTTGGCCGGCCGTCCCTGGTAAGATCGCGTACGGAGTTGGTTGCGGCATGCTTCTCACAATTCCAAATACAGTCAGGTAGTGGATTTTCATTATTTGTGCCACCTTCCGATACGAATATCCCTCCTTAGCCTTCGCCAACACCTCACATCTCTGTTCCATCGTCAACTTTCTATACGGAGTCATGTTTGAAAAATGTAAACAAAATTTTTAAATAATATAAAATAATAAAAAGAAGTAATAAGTATTAAAAGTGCAATAGTATAAATATAAAATACATAATAAATCATGTTATTACAATTGTTATTTTTACAGAATATGACAATTTTTAAATTTTATTGACCAAAAATTCCAATTTTGTTACATGAAATTAAAAAACAATTTTATGGGCTAAAAAAACCCAAAATCTCATGCTTTCCACATAAATCCATAAGTAAAATACTATAAAACTGCATAAAATGTCATTAAATTACAATTACTAAACTAAACAATAGTTTAGAAATAAATTTTAACATACCTGCTAAATCGCCAAAAATTGAAAATTCACCGATCGCCACGAGAAAACCCGATAAAAATGGATAAATATTAATAAAATAACACAAAATGTGTTTGAAAACAAAGTCAGCTGCTGAAGCAACCATTTAAATAAATAGTTATGAAGTATTCGCCAGATGGCAGGACCCTATGGCGTTTTAAATGCACTGTAAGCTTGTTTTCGACGCTGTTATAATGACTTTTGCACAGCACAGTATATCACTTTTGAATTACGGTCATTTCTTTAGAAAATATCAGCAACTTTTAATAAGTATAGATAAGTTTAATAAGTATAGATAACTTTTAATAAGTATAGATATATATATATATATATATATATATATATATATATATATATATATATATATATATATATATATATATATATATATACACTGCCTTTTATAATAACAGGCCTTGATATCACGCAACAAAGTTGTTTAACTTAAGGCCGATTTCTAATGCTGTATTACATTTTCATCTTTCAGGACGTTAACTTTGTTAGGTTAAAGACATTAAGATTGTAAGGTAATAATATTGTCAAACTAACGATAAGATATTTTAATAATTAAAATACCTTTAAAATGCTGTGTACCTCTTTGCAAGTCTATCACTCAACTACAACAAAAATATGAATTTATAAATTAAAAGATGGAGTGATGCTATCCCAAGAACTGGTTTTATTGTTTCTGACTATACAGCAGTTATGTCGAATGCATTGGCCAGATGATGTACCTTTTGAATGCAAATATGAGAAGCAACGTCCTTTAAACCAACCATCTGTTTTTAAAAATATTCTGCCTAGTTGTTTACCTACACCAGCAAGTAAAGTTAGAAAAACTGTTACTTCAAGCGATTTTCGAAACATTTTACAAGATGAGTTAAATGATTTTCTAAAAGAGGATGAACTTATATTTGACAATATTCAATCTTTGTCAAGTGATAACGATGTTATTGTTTTCCAGCTTAATAAAAGTTTATACATACAATCAAAAATATACAAACTTGGTGTTCCAATTAATTATTTTAGAAATTTTCGATTATTCATTTGTAGCTTACCATAATGGCACAACTTGTAATATTTCATCTTTAACTGTAAACAAATTAAAGTTAATAAAAACAAAATCAGCTTTATTTCAAGGAGTGAGATTTTTAAAAAATAAAGAAAGTTCGGATCAGTCAAATATTCTATTCGAGCACCTTAATGCTATGAGAAAAGTTAATGCTGGTGAAGTATTATATACTCCAGATATTTTATGTAGAGCATATAAGTATTTTGCAATGCGATGAAGTTTATATGATCGTTTGTATTTTGACTACAAGTTGCCAAGTATATGCACTTTAACATGAGTGATTTCAAAAATAAGCTTATTGGAGGAACTAAATTTCGTAAAAAGTATTTTATGAATTTAGATTTATTGAAAAGAACTTCTAATTATGAGGTTTATGTCAAAGCTTTATTACTTCACCAAAAATTTGCTTTGTTTGGTCAAGCAGTAAACTACCCTGAAAAGTTAGCTAAAAAAATTTTATTATTTATGATTAAATGTCTTTTTGGAGGTCCAGAATTTAGACACAGGCAATAATTACTGATAGTAACCGTGTAAATCAAAGGTTTTTTGAAATGTTCAAAACAGTTGATAGTAAAACATGGTTAACAATATCATGTATATATTTATTGTATGATTATGTACATTAAATATATACCTGATGTTGTTAACCATGTATATATTTAATGTACATAATCATACAATAAATGTTTCGTATAGACTTTAAGATGTTGTTAACATCTTAAAATCTATACGAAACAATTGGTTGACAGAAAAAACTGGAGAGCTTCAATTTTTGAACAATAAAGAACTGACTTTGGCTAAATGGAGTGGTTTAGAAACTTTATATAAATCTGAGTGCAATAGTGCAATAGTAAACTAATCTAAACTTACAGTTAAATCAGTTTATCCAAAACCAATAGAGAGACAATCTATAAAGTTTTATTTGTCTGTTTTTTTGCGAAAAAACAGTAGCTGCATGAAGAACGCATCCAGAGATTGAAAATAAAGCATTTGAAGGTATTGCTGCATTTATTGAAAAAATTAATTTTTTTGGAATATTGTTAATGTCAAAGCACAATTATGTGGAGAAATCCACTCAGTTGGTAATCAACAGTTACAACTGCAAGGAGATATTGCTGAACTGTCAAATTTTATGAAACCTATAGATAAGCTTGTAAAACAGCTTACGCTAGATACTAGCAATGCAACAGCGCATGCATGTTATGGCTTCATTGATATCGCAGAAACTTTGTTGAGTATTGGATCAAAATATGTCTTATCAGGTTGGTTTTTAACAGATACACTTGAAAAAGCTTTTTCTAAGCTTCGACAGGGATCTGGAGGTACTTACTTTATAAACGCTAAATCTGTAAGTGAAAAAATTAATATTCAACATAATAAATTGATTTACAACTTGACATTCCTGTTGATCGTATTTATGGTCATCGATGGTATCGATGGTCAAAAAGAACTGCTGGATAATATACATGATCTTGAAAGCTCATTAATTAAATCAACATTAGTGGCTATAAATTACATAGCTGGCTATGTGCAAAAAAGCGAAATAAAAATTTATGATGACACTACCAATTATTATTATAAATATGGAAGTTACCTGAATAGTCTAAATAGGCGGAGGCGGACTTGAAATTCCTTCTAATACTTTTGCAAATGGTCAATATTTTGTTTTTTGTTTTTTCAATTTTTTTATGCATTTTTGTTTTCGGCTTTCATGTATATCTACAAGTATATTTTTTTTTATTGACTTATTTGAATTCTGCACATAACCTTGATATAATTTCACAACATGTGGTTTTATTGTCACAGCACATGCAACCTACAGTTTTGTTAATAATTGGCTTTAATGTAAGGCAAAAATTCAAGTCTTTGGTCTTAAAAATGTTTGCATAGGCCTTGGGCTTGAAACTCTTACTCTTGGCCCTGGCCTTGTAACATGTGGCCTTGTCTTTGGCCTTGTAACTTTTGGCCTTGTTAACAACTCTATAAGAATCTATAGCATTTTTGAAGACTTTTCAAGAAACTTCTTTAGATATTTGTATAATCATGAAGAATTTTCCAGGATTAAATTTTCTGGAATTTCCAGTAGTAGTGAACCTCCTGATGATGTTTATTACTACATTAAATTCCTAAAAGCACCTGCAATTTAATTCAATTTTAGAAAATACATTTATAAGAATATAACATTTATAGAAAGTTAAGTGGACTTCATACGCAGGATGAGTCCACTTAACTTTCTATAAATGATATATTGTTATAAATATACAAGAATTTTATTTGATCTAAAGTTATTAGTAACAACTACAAGCTAACATAAAAAAATTCAAACAAATACCATCTTGGTAAATGACAAAAACATAAATAAAATTAATAAAGTATATATTATGATTTTATTTAGTATGCAACAATGTTTTGTTGCATATGCTATGTCATTATTAACAACATAAGTTATTCTCAGTCTATTTATCTTAATTAAAATTACTTGATTACTCACAAACTAAATCAAGTTATGATCAACGGTTTGTGTATGAATAATCGCTATTAATAAATGTTTAAATAATCGCTATTATTTAAACATTTGAACAATTTTACAAAAAACTTCAAATATTTAAAAAAACACAATCTACAATTTATGCACCCAAAAAACGCAGATAGTCCAAAAATGTATCTGGCAAAAATGCAGATAGTCCAATTTTGTTTTACGCGGAGATCGCAGATAAACCAATTTTGTTTTATACGGAGATAGCAGATAAAGCAATTTTAATTTCAGCAGAGATTGCAGATAGTCTGAATTTGCGCGGAGCCATCGATAAGTAAAGATCAAGATTATTTAATTTAAACGACTTTCAAATAGTTTGTCTTTTTTTCTTCTCAACAAAATACTTAACTTTTTGAGTTAATTAACTTTAATGATTGTTATATAAAGTTTTTTTGAAGAGATCGCTGTTTAAAGTCGTCGCTTATAAAATTTAGTTTTTTTATATAATTTTTACTTTTTTTAATTTACTTATAAAAAATCTTATATAATTAAATAATAAAAATAAAAATTTATACAACTTTCAATGATACTTTAATCAAAATCATTGGCTACTTTGTTTTGCTAATATAAAAACGTTAATAAAGATAAACGTGTTATTTATTTTCATCATAATTAAAAACCAATTTTTTCAGAGCATTTGTTAAAACCGTGGTTAAGTCGTCAAAATAAAATATTATTTGCGTTGTCATATAAAGACTTGAAATCGCACGCCTATATATATATATATATATATATATATATATATATATATATATATATATATATATATATATATATATATATATATATATATATATATATATATATATATATAAATTTATATATATATATATATAAATTTATATATATATATATATATAAATTTATATATATATATATATAAATTTATATATATATATATATAAAATGGGTCTAAACAATCTAAAGATCTTCAAAAGTTAGAGTTTAGAAGTTAAAGAACTCATACTTCTGTATCCAAATGATCTTAGTGAAGACGAATTTATTGATAAGTTCCGACACTTTTTGTCTGTTTGAGGCCATCTACTGACAAATGATTGGCCCTTAGATCTTCTGAATAGCATTTATGCAAAGGGATTTGAAGGAAATTTCCCCGAGACATGCATCTGTCTTCATATCTTTCTTACTTTGCCAGTATCTATGGCTGAAGAATAGAGACCTTTTAGCAAGTTAGCTCTCGTCAAGAACACTCTAAGAACTACCATGGGACAGGATCGTCTTAACAACTGCCTTATCCTTTCAATCAAAACAGATCTTCCGAAGAAAGTTAGTAAAAAGGTTGTAATTTCCATATCTTCGTATAACGCCAGAAAAACTTGATACTAAATTTAGAAAAGTTTTTCTTCTTTGTTGTGTTTAATTGTATATATATATATATATATATATATATATATATATATATATATATATATATATATATATATATATATATATATATATATATATATATATATAATAATTGCATTTAGAATTTGAAAATTTGATTAAAAAACAATGCAATTAAAAGGATAACAAAATACTTGTTTGGTTTCCCATAAACTGTCCATCTAAAAATGCAGAAACATAAAGGCTAGAATAAGCTATTCCAACAATATGATGCCATCTTTCTGCATTGTTTCCAGAAAATTGAACAACTCCAGAAAATCTTCTAAAAATAAAAATGTCAACTTGAAGGCCAAATCTGACTGATTTCGCTTTATTAAAGTTATGAAAACGTTTTATTTAGTTTTAGTGTGTGCGTTTAGGCAAGTAAGGCAGAAAAAAAAAATAGGTATAGAGAATATGTAATAAAACAATAAAAAAGTCTAAACTAAAAGTATCTGAAGAAGTGGTTCTAGAATCAAGTGTTGTGCAAGGTAAAAAAAAAGTGTTATGCAAGAATTGAGTTTACCAAAGGTTGAGTGTACCAACAATGCTGAAATTGAAGTAAAAGAAAAAAAAAATTATGTTAACACAAAATGTAGTAACAAGATTAATATATTGATAATTGTTAGAGTTCCAGAAAACTAAAAAGGCATCAAAAGTAGCCCAAACTCGGCAAAGTTTGAGAACTCCACTAACAACAGGGATTGCATCTTTAAAGATTAAACAAGTACGATATATACAGTATGATATAACTTCTGATAGTGTACGTTTTAAAAGTTCACAAAATACATTGCATAGAAAGAGCTAAAAAGATGTATAACTAAAAGTGTTCGCTGCATTGAAGGAAAACAAGTGACCACTTTAAGATATTTATAATTTGTAATTGTAAACGAGATTGTGTATCAGTTAGATTATGTCAGGGCAAGTTTAGGTAATTTAGAAAAATATAGCAAAGATGCAAAATTGTCACAAGAATTTCAGTGTCAAAATGTCAAAACTAAACAAATTTGGATAAAGTTTTTACAAGGTTACACAACAAAACTAAAAATAACTGGAAAAAAAAAAGACTATCAAACTATATTCATAGAAGAAAACAATGTTCTAGTCAGGGCGTGTTTTAAGATTTACTCTGCAAAAAAAAAAAATTCCTATAGTTGGCAAAACCCCTTTTTTTACAGCCCCACTAACTTCTTTAAAATCTCTTTACGACAGCCCTTGTTGTAGTGCAGAGTTACTAAGGCTATATGTGTCATGTTGCAATTTTGAATGAAGCGTTGCAGCACATTATTTACTGTTTAATTAAATTTTTTACGTAACAGTAAATGTTGTTTTAAAAAAAAATCATAAAAGTAATGTTACTTGTAAAGTTACATTTAGTATTTTATACAGTCTTGTTAACAACTTTTATGTGTTATTGCATGCAACATTTCTTTATGTCAAATGTAAACACTATAATGATAAATTAAGAATATATTTGTTTTGTAGTAAAGCTGTGACTGTATTAAAACAGCTAGTGCAATCTATACATTAAAACAGCGATCCGAAAAAATAAGTTGCCTTATTTATAGTTAATCTTTTGTAGGTGTTTGTCAAGTTTGTTTTTAAACTGATTTAAGCTGTGAGAGTTTACTATTTTCACCGGTAATTTATTCCATGCGGTTGCAACTCGATTAAAGAGATAATTTTGTCTAGAAGCACTTATAGTAAATTCAGCTTGGTATCTAAAGTTGTGTACACGTGTCTGAATCTGATTTTTTTGTATATATTTACGCTCTAAGAAACCGTATCCTTGTAACATTTACACTACCCGATGATTAAGAAATTTTATTAAGTCACCTTTTAAATGCCGAATTGAAAGATATATTAAATTTAAACTTACGAATCTTTCCTCATAAGTCACGTTTTTAAGAGGAGGGATCAGCTTAGTTGCTCATCTCTGTTCTCGTTCAAATATAGATGTATCTTCTTTAAGGCAAGGTAGTATAAAGATCTTTACACATCTGTTTATCTATATAACTAAAGGTTTATCATATCAAGTGCTCGATTTGCTTTAGACGCTGAGCTAATTGCGTTTTGTTTCCACTTAAGATTGGCGAGATATTAATACCGAGATATTAATACCAAGATATTAATACCTAGATATTATTACCTAGATCTTTTTCACATATAAACTTTCAAGTTATTAAACTGTCATTATTAGAATTGGGTATGACGTAATTGTGTTTTGGATTATTTTTCCCAATATGCATAGCATGTCACTTTTTACAGTTAAACTAAAAAAGCCATTTTTTTAACCACTTAAATGTCTTAATTAGATCATTTTGAAGAGCTGGTATAGAGTTGTTGTTGTATATTTAATTGATATTTTCAGTCTCATCAACAAATAATTTAGATGTGTTAGTTAGGTTTTTTGGTAAGTCATTAATATAGATGACAAAAAAAAGTGGATCTAATACAGAACCTTGTTGAGTACCACAAAAAACATCTTTCCAATAGGACTCTATTTGGTTAATTACTATTTTCTAGGAATGATTTGCGACAAGACGATTACAGTTTTACAATTAATTATTTTAATAATTAATAATTTTAATAATTATTATAAGACAATTACTGATAATTTCTTAATTTAAGCAAAAGTCTTTTGGGAGCAACAGTATCAAATGTTTTGGCAGAGTCAAGGTAAATGCTGATATCATAATTTTTATGCTAATATCATAATTTCTTAATTTAAGCAAAAGTCTCTAGTGAATAACAGTGTCAAATGTTTTGGCAAAGTTGAGGTAAATGATATCAGCTAATTTTTTGTTTACCATGCAAGTTGATAGAAGGTCGACAGTCTCTAACAAATTTGTTATACATGATTTTTAAGGAAAAAATCCATGTTGTTGCATATTAATCAGATTATTTATTAAGATTATTTCTTTGCGTATTATTGATTAAAATAGTCAACAGATAACTAACGTCAGCAAAATAGGTCTACAGTTTTTTGGCATAAGTTTATTACCTTTTTAGAAGATAGGAGTAAAATTTGCTTATTTTCAACAACTTTGCTAAGGATTTTTCAAAAATTAGTATAATTAGATATGTTAGTGACCTCAAGCATTCTTTAAGAATTCTAGGGTGAACCTTGTCACTGCCAATAAATTTATTTATATCTACATTATTCAAAAGTTCAAATATTTGGTTATATTTGAATAATACTTTACCTTTATCCATTGCTTTAGAAATGGATATATTTTTATCATAAATTTCAGGAATTAGATTTGTATCCTCTTTGACAAATACCGATTGAAATTGATTATTTAAGATATTAACAATATTAAAAAGCTCATCACAGATAAAATCATTTTTATTTTAAAATGATCGGATAAGGTTATTTGTGTTTTGCATGTTGTTGATATATTGATATAGAAGCTTTGGGCTTTGTTTTGTTCTGGAAACTAGGTTTTTTTCTAATTCATTTTTTGCGTACTTTGCCCCTCGTTTGATAGTTTTTTTAGCACTTTATAATCATTAATTTTGTCTTTTTGCTCCCACCTACTGGCACAACTGAAGTAAAAATTATTTTTCTTTTCTTCCAGTGAGATTGACAATATGTTTGTTGGACCATGGGTTAACGGAAGGATGTCTAACGTAATACGATATAAATTAAAAGCAAATTTTCGGCATTGTTTTGGAACTTAAACTATTGTAAGCTATTGAAAGAACCAACATCCAAGTCAGTACTAGATGACTATCATTACAGTCTCCAAGAATCAGATTATACTTAAAGTTGCCCCAATTGTTTTGTTCAGAAAAAAACAAATCAAGAGTTTCTGTGATGGTGCAACCTTGTATTTAAAAAGTTGGTGCGTCAACGTGTTGAGTTAGAAAACGATCCTCAACTATATTTAGAAATGCGTGGTCTGGTAATCCCTTTTTATTAAAAAATTGATATACACTTCCATTTTTCCATTTTTAGAAAGGCAAAGTCTCCTTTCACAAGTATACAATGGTAATTTTTATTATCAGATTTATTTTTTGCAGAGCGAATAGACTTATTAACATCTATTAAGTTTTGTTGTTCAGAGGTCTGAAAAAGCATTCAAATAATATTATTTGTTTTCCGATTAGTAAAGCTACCCATATTTGTTCAACTTTATCATTGCACAACTTTATATTAATTGTTTGACCTGATTTTAAGTTATTAAAAATGATAGCAACCCCACCAGCTCTTCTATCATCACTTATATTTCGTTTATATAATGAACAGTGATTTAGATTAGAAAAGAGTCTTCTGTAAACCATGTTTCAGTGGTTTTAATAATATATATCAATTGCTAATATAAGTTGTTCGTATTTTAATAGTATAATCAATGTCATATTAAAAAATTAAGTTAGTTGCTAAAACTGTTTGTTTTTTTGTTAACCATTTGTTATTTTTATTTTATTTGTTATTTTTAATATTAAACAAAATAAAACACAGCAAAAATAAAAAAAGACAATACCCCTGTCTTGCAACAACTTGCCAACTTTCTAAGTAATGATCATACTTTATAGACATTCCTTGACCCTAAGGAAAATAGTAACAATAATTTTGTACTCAATAGTGTCCTTGATATTGACTCTGCTTTTATGACCTAATTGTTTAAATAGTATTATTTTTATTTTACCTAAATCATAACCCATAGTTAACTAAAAGTAAATTGTTAAATTATTTTTTGACTGTTTTTAGTTAAAGTGAGGCACATTATTTAATATATATATATATATATATATATATATATATATATATATATATATATATATATATATATATATATATATATATATATATATATATATATATAAATATATATATAAATATATATATATATATATATATATATATATATATATATATATATATATATATATATATATATATATATATATATATATACTATTATTATAATAATATTTATATACTTATGTCCCCATTTGACTATTGCTTTTGCGTTCTAGCTATTTTGCACTTCCCCACATGCCTGCAAAAACATTGGTCAGCGCATTAAAAAACGCTTTTTTTTTAAGTGTAACAAACATTTTCATCAAATACTTTTATAAAAATTATGAAAATACTTTAATATATAATTTATTTTATCTAGAATTTGATTAAAATGTTCGTTTTGTCGTTTTGTTAAAAAAAAAGAGCAGCCTCCTCGACTGAAGTCAATCAGCCTTGGGTACATGAATTTAGTAAAGAAAAAAAGAAAAAAAAAGGAAAGCATGTTTTGTCTTACTAAGTCAATAATCGAAAAGTCTTCGAAGATCATTTACAATATTTATTGAAAAATTTCGAATTGACATTCGAAATTTTTCAATAAACATTGTAAATGATCTTTTGTTCATTTTCTTTTAAAAACATTAAGAGTTGTAAAGATTCCATAACTTAAATTCTCGTTATCACTCCATTTTTAGGTTTTAGATTTTCCCAGATTTTTCCCAACGCAAATCATTATTTTATTAGACAAAAATGTTTTTGTCTTTTGTTTTGTTTTAATAAATAAAAATTACTTTGTTTCACTTGTGTTTTGTCATGTTTTGAAATATGGTTAACTACTACACAAAAAATTTAGGTTTACAAAAAATGATTATGCAAAAATGTACTTTTATTGTTTTTATAAAACTTCTCTTTTAATCAAATGTGTTTTTAAAATCCAAATTTGGCTTTTAGTTTAGTTAGGAATAAAAGTTCAAAAAAAAAAAGTTTCTCAGTTAAATTCAAGGAACACGTATGGCCTATATTCACCAGTTAAATTCAGGTCATAATAAATTGACTTTAATGTGTTAAAGTTTAACATGTTAAAAAGTCAAAAAAACAACCTTACTTTTTCCTTTTTTTTTTTTTATAAGTTTTTGAGATTCCAGTAGGAATCAAGATTTTTGCAAAATCCTAATATTAAAAAAAAAAAACATTTTTCTTGAAACTCTAATTTTAAAAATATTTAGAGAATAAAGGGGTAATGTGAGTCTCCGGGGTAATGTGAGTCTCCGGGGTAATCTGGATTTAATTCATATTTATTGGTTATATTGATAATGGCTTTAAGTATAATCGTTTTAATTTTTACCATAATATATTAAATAATTCATTTTAAAACATAACTCAGCTATGCTGTTATTTTGAAAGCTTAAATACTTTATTTTCAGGATAGTATATCTTTAAGACACTGATGCACGAGGTTTGTTTAAAATTTAAAATAAAATAAGGTGGGGTAATTTTGGTCTAGGTATGTAAAATATTAGGTATGTCATTATATTTTAACAGTTGTTGTAATTAACAATATTAACCTATTAGTTTCATCAGGTCAAACTATTTATGTGTTTGTATAAGCTCAAGAACTGTGAAAAATTTATGTTTGAAGTTTAAATCTTATGAATAATCAAGAAACACGTGTATTTATTTGTGTAAAACAATATATTTACCTATGTAAAATATTTATACAAGACCTATTTGGTTTCATAATATTTTATTTTATGATACATTATGATTTATGCAATTTATTTCACCAAAAATTTAACATTTTTTTTCATAAACATTGCTTTAAAAATTTAAAAAATGTTAAGAAGTTACAATAAAAAAATAAAACCAAAGACAATGCTGATAGTATGAAAAGAGCTATTTTGTTAGTATGTTAGAAAAAGCAAAAAAGACTATTTATCATGCTGCTAAAGAATGACTATTTATAATGCTGCTCTGTTTCAAAAGAAACATTGAATCGAACAATGAAAACACAAGAATTTGATGCAAATAAACGTGAAGGTCAAAAAAGAGTGATGAGTGAGAAAAACTCCTTTTAAAAATGAAATTTCTGGGAAAGATTTGATAATCTTTTAGGAAGCGTCATGTTGATAAACTGCGGTTACGTAAACCTGAAATACTTACATTGTCCAGAGCTAAATTCTTAACACATGAAGTTGTAGATAAATTTTTTACTATTTTATCTGATGTGATTCACAATAATAACTTTATATCAAGTAGTATATACAACTTTGATGAGACTGGCCTCTCCACAAATCACTTAACAAAAAAAGTATTTGTACATCCAAAAAGCAAAGATTCATATGAACTAGCATCTTCTTCTATAGTAGGATGTCTAATCATGATTTTAAGATATTTTTGCCAGTAAGCAGATACCTATACATATTTTTTTTTAAATCAAAGTCAGAAATAAGTAAAAATAGTCTCAAATTACGCCACACAGATGTCACATTTTTCTCATTTTGAGAAAAATGAAATTTAGTGTTTAGTGACATTAGATATCTGTTTGGTAATAATGTATTTAATTAAAAGTATATTTTTATGACATTTTAGTCCTAACACAATATATAAACGCAGTTTTTGTGCTGAATACAAGAATTATTTATTCACAGTGTTCTTTTGAAAACAAGACACTTATTTTGGACTTCTGCGATTTTTCCATTGTAAATTCATAAACTCATAAACCACGTTAGCTTATAACGTTTTAGAGTGCTTATTTTTTAAAGGTAGATGGTAACACATTATAATATACAATCACAACGCACTAAGTGTGTGATGGGATAATAAAGCCCTCAGCCCTATTTTTTTCTTAAAAAAAATTGAAATAAAAAATTATAAGAAAGTTTTTTTATTAAATAGCATTGCAACTTTATCTCTTCCCCAACCTCATCTATTTACCATAAATGATTCCATGATGCCTAAGTTTCATCACTTTATATCGAGTTTCTATAAACCATTAGAGTTTTTTTAATTTTAAAGAAAAATGAAATAAATTTTTCAAAATTAAGATGAAATAATATCAAATAATGTCTTATTTTGTCTACTTAGAAAATGTTTAGCTTCAATAAGTCTTTAAATTTCTAACAAAAAAGAGGCAACAGAGCTATGTATGCTTGTTTCAGTTTATTAGGCACTTCGATCTTTGATCTAAACATATGGGATGTAACACACATAAAACTAAATATTTCAAGTTTCCCATATAATTAAATTGTAACTAGCCTTTAATATTTCAACTTCTCTAAGTGAATATTTCTTAAATGAACAAACAACTAAGAAGTTTGGCTTTGAAACTTTGCAAATTTCAGAAATTTTTCTTGTATCATGTTTATGTATAATATAAAATTGTTATGGTTTTTTGTGAGATCGTCTAGTGTTTCTGCCAGAAACTATTTGCAATGACAATGTTTCTGTCACATTCTATAGAGGTGTCATGCCTATACAGAATGTGATAGAATTCTAATTGGTAATGTAACAGTAATGCTGTCAAGTTTCAGTTTTATGAACTAGATAATTAAATTAATCTAAAACTTTTTATTTTATATTTTGTCTAGCACATAAGTTGCAAATTAATATCCTTTACATTTAATTTAAAATCACGCAGCATAAACCATGCAGCATAGAACATACAACATCAGACCATCTGTGTCTGATGATGTATGTTCTATGCTGTATATCAACAGTTTCATCATAGCAGTAAAAATATTATTTTTCAGTTGAAAGTATATTAATATTTAGAAAATAAAACAGCTGTTGCTGTTTTATTTTCTAAACACTAATATACTTTCAGGCATTTTTTATTTGGGAAATCCAAGCAAATTACTTCTCAATTAAAAGCGTGATGAGATGGAAGACATGTAGCTTTTTCCCTCGAATAAAACATTTAAGCTTTACTCTGATGGAACTGGACCAATACATCCAAAACATTTTTTTTTGCTATATATTGTTAGCAGTATCAAAATCGGAAATTATTGAGTCTATTTTTTACTTTGTTAGGATACAAAAGGTACACCCAAGGTACAGAATTAAAACATTAGTTAAAATAGTTCAAGAAAACTTTTGTCATTGTGAAAAAAAAACATATTTTACATATATGTATGTATGTATATTAGGGTGGTGCTAAAAACAACTTATTTTAAAAATTGTCAGCTGAAAACCCCTAAATGTGTTTTATATAATAAAATAATACTGGATTTAAAAAATTTTTGAATAAAAAATATTTTTACGGGTGCCACAAGGCCCTTATACATCAAACAGGTTCCTAATATTATAAAAAAAAAGTTTTTCAAAAGTATATCATGTTGGGGCTCAAATGAAGCAAAATTATGTAAAAATTTCGAAAATAATCATTGTTTTATAAAAAGCAGAAATAAAAAAATTATAATTAAAAAAAATGTTGTTAAATTCCCTTTTTTTGTTATAAATTAAAAAATGCCATTTTCTATTTACTAAAATCTAAAATAATAATATATTTATAAAATGATAAAATGATATTTTTGAAATTTTTATATATTTTTGCATCATTTGAGACCCAACATGACATACTTTTGAAAAAATTTTTTTTTATAATATTAGGAACCTGTTTGATGTATAAGGGCCTTGTGGCACCCGTAAAAATATTTTTTATTCAAAAATTTTTTTAATCCAGTATTATTTTATTATATAAAACACATTTAGGGGTTGTCAGCTGACATTTTTAAAATAAGTTGTTTTTAGCACCACCCTAATGTATATATATATATATATATATATATATATATATATATATATATATATATATATATATATATATATATATATATATATATATATATATATATATATATATATATATATATATTGTGGGTATACTGGGAAAAAAACGTTAACTTAAAAATCCCTGTTTAGAGAAATCAATCATTTAAGTTTTCTTCCAATTTGAAACTTTTATAATGTAATGAAATTGCATTAACCCCTAAATCAATTTAACGTTTTTTCCCAGTACAAAAATATTCACAACGACTCTTTGAAAAATATTAAGTAATTTAAAGTCTGAATATTAGGTAATTTAAAGCCTGAAATAATAATATTAGTATAATAGAGTATAATATATTATTAATAATATAATTATTAAAGAAATATTAAGTAATTTAAAGCCTGAATAAAATACCTAATTTATGACTTAACGTTAAATTTATTTTTAAAATCAGAGAAAAGATAATGTTTCATTTGACTTATTATATTTTGCCAGTTTGTAGAGCATTGTAACCTTTACAATACTGCATCATTAAGTCAAAACTGCCAATTTTCGACTTAACGTCTTTTGCCAGTATACCCACAATGTATTATATATATATATGTATATATATATATATATATATATATATATATATATATATATATATATATATA
The DNA here is from genome assembly GCF_038396675.1 of Hydra vulgaris. Lineage (NCBI taxonomy): Eukaryota > Metazoa > Cnidaria > Hydrozoa > Anthoathecata > Hydridae > Hydra > Hydra vulgaris. The sequence goes on from NC_088929.1 coordinate 9,095,116, forward strand.
TATATATATATATATATATTTAATGTTTTTCTGAGAATGTAATGTTGTTTTACATTGGACATATTTTTCTTTAGGATAAAAGTTAGTCGGGTGACTTACGCTTTATTATCATTGGTTTAATTATAAATAACTTGGGCAACTGTGTTTTTTATCAGGTAAATATTGGACAACAGTTGTTGTTTCAAAGTTGCCCTTTTTTTAAAATGACCATAGAACTTTAAAACATAGTTTTTTGTTATGAATTTTTAAATTAAAATAGCTTAGTACTAAAATATCATAAAAATATATAAAACTTAAAATTTTCAAAAAGTGGACATCTGTTCTTTTACCCGTGTGGTTTTCATATATATATATATGCATATATATATATATATATATATATATATATATATATATATATATATATATATATATATATATATATTAGGGTTGGATGAAAAATATAAAATTTTAGCTGCACAAATCAAACAGACCATAAAAGGTGCTCTTTTATTTTCTGAAAAAGATGATATAAAAACTTTTGACAAAAAAATATAATTAGTCGTCCCAACTGACCTTTGAATTTGATGGGTCTCTAATATTATCATACAAAATAGTTACACCCTTAGATTTGTTCTACATAATAAAGTAACACTGGATTTGAAAAATTTTTGAACAAAAAATACTTTTAGGGGTCCCAACTGACCCTTGAATATTTAATGAGTCCCTAATATTATCTTACAAGACTTTTTTCAAAAGTATGTCAACCTGGTACTTAAAAAAAGTGAAATTTTATAAAAAATTTAAAATTAGCAATCATATTTCATAAAAATTTATAAAAAAAAAATAACAATAATAAAACTCACCTTTTTTTAAAAAATTATTGAAAAACGATTGTCTTTATGCAATAAAATTTAGAATAGTTATATTTATATAAATAATAACTATTTTTGAAATTTTTATAAAATTTTGTTTCTTTGTGTACCAGGATGACATACTTTCGAAAAAAAAAACAAATAACATTAGGGACCCATTAAATGCTCAAGGGTCAGTTGAGATCCCTAAAAAATATTTCATATTTATAAAATTTCAAATCCAGTGTAACTTTATTATATAGAAAAAATCTAGGGGTGTAATAGGAGAACTTTTCAAAAAAAGTAGTTTTTACCCTACTCTCTCTCTGAAATAAATATTAAAAAACAGAAGACTTAACTGTCTTTTACATCTGTATCTACCTTATTTTAAATTTCAAATATACTTCAAAGATACTTTCAAATATACTTTCAAAGATACTTCAAGCTTCCATTCATTCATTCATTTATTGGAACTTATTCTCATAAAACTAAGATAAAAATTAAAAAAATTGTTTAAAAATTAAAAAAATCTTGCAAAGATGTTCTAATAAACTAATATTTACTACTGATAAAATAAAAAAAATTTTGTTTAAAAGATCCGCTTCCTATGCTGCTTAAATCTCACATGGTTTACACAGTTTCTTGCACAGGCTGTAATGCAAGTTATATTGGAGAAACTTCCAGACATTTAACAACTAGAATTAATGAGCACCTTGGAACTGATAGAAAAATCCCATATATATAAACATTTAATTACATCCCTTAATTGTAATTTATTTGAGATTTTAGATACTGCTTCAACTAAACATAAATTAAAAGTAAAAGAAGCGCTCCAAATTAAATGTGTAAATCCCTCACTTAACAAACAAACTTTCCATAATGACCTTAACCTATATATTTAATTAAAATAAAAGCTTTTTTATTTTAATAATATTGATTGATTATTAACTGATTCATTTTGTAATTATTTTATTGGTTTATTATGTGTATTTTTTAATACTTCTCTGTAAAGTATATATACTTCTCTGTAATGTATATTTACATATATATATGTATATATACATATATATATGTATATATACATATATATATGTATATATGCATATATATATGTATATATACATTTATATATACATATATATATATATATATACATATATATATATATATATATATATATATATATATATACATATATATATATATATATATATATATATATATATATATATATATATATATATATATATATATATATATATATTATATATAAATTAAATTAGATCAGTATTTTTACGATTATATATATATATATATATAATATATATATATATATATATATATATATATATATATATATATATATATATATATATATATATATATATATATATTATATATAAATTAAATTAGATCAGTATTTTTACGATTATATATATATATATATATATATATATATATATATATATATATATATATATATATATATATATATATATATATATATATATATATATATATATATATATATATATATATATATATATATATATATATATATAATCGTAAAAATACTGATCTAATTTTTTTCTTCAAAAACTTGTTTCTCCATTCAAGAAGCTTCCTGTTGTTGAAGAAAAAACTAGATAAGTGTTTATACTATTTTATTACTACTCATTTCTTTAATAAAATTGAGCACTCTGTTAAATAATTATTGGCGCAACAATAGAAGATAAAAAAAGTAAACTGATAACAATTTTGACACAACAGCTTCAAATACTGTATTACAAAGAGTAGTTTACAGTGGCATAGAGACCAAGCTTGGCGAAAAATTTTATGCCTGTCATGTAGACACTATTAACATGATATTCTCATGATGTCCTTACAAAATTTGTTATGCTGAAGAATAATATGGTTATCAAAGAACGTTTTTTTATGGAGTCAGCAAGTTCCTTACAATTATGATGAACTGTTTCATCTAACAATACTGTTACTGGTTGATACTCCACCATGCTTTGTTAAAGTTACCGCTTTCAAAACAATGCACAGAGTCAGATGGATAGCCAAGTTGTTTAGCTTTGTAAAAACCTTATTTAAAAAGCAATCCGAACTAACAGCTATCAAACAAAAAGAGTGGAGATACAAAAACTTGTATGTCTGCTGGCCGCTACAGTCACAATCATCAGTTTTTGAAATTAGCAAAAAAATGAAATATTATTAAGAGCTTAAGAAATGCTACAATTAAGGCATTTATTAGTCATTTGTATTATCTAAGCAGAGAGGTAGTTGTCAGGGCATTTTTTTGATGGTGCTATCAACACTAACACCAAAAGATAATCAATCTATTAAAGAAGCAAAACTTTGCTGAAATCACAAGCAAACAAAAACAAAATCAAAATTGAACCAATATACAACCAAGTTCTGTACAGTAAAAAAACATGATAACTTTGTGTCTAGCATTCTTTTAAAAATTTGAGCTAAATGCTGATCTTCAACAAAAAGTCTGGACAAGCGGCATAGCCTGTAAAAATTCTATTTTCATTCAACTTAATCTTTTTTAAACTCTGCTTGAATGTTCAAAATAGGTCTTTTGCTGACCAAATGCCGATGGATATGTTATAGAGACGTGAAATTGTGCTAAAGTTTTTTACATTATAAGTGATTTTGCACCTTTTACTTCAAAAAATAAATTAAAAACTGCCACCGTTAAATGTAGAAAAATTAGAAGTAGTTTAAGTAATTAAAAATCAATTTATAAAAAGAATGTTTTCAGTTTAATTTCTCTCAATAAAATAGATTTAAAAAATATGCAAATAGTAGTTGTATATTTTTATACAGTTTTTAAAATGTTAAAAAAATCAATTGCAATATTTTATAAAAAACTTTCACTTTATAATTGAGAGTTGAGTTTTGTTCAACTAAAAAAAGTAAACGGACATAAATTTGTTTTGACAACTACTTGTTTTAAAAACGCACGTATGTTAAGCATTTATCCGTGCATATAATTAATTTACTTAAACTACCCAGCAGGCATGTATCACCGTAAGAACATCCCATGGAAAACGCGTACCCACTGAGCATTTTTCAAAACTCTGAAATTTCTATAACGGCTGTAATTTTTTTAGTAATAACATTCTAATAATGTTATAAAGTATTATTTTAATATTTATAGAATATTCTAAAGTTTATGTTGGAAAGTGAATAAAAGTGAATTACAAGTAGCTCAAACAAGAACTATACAATAAAAATTAGTTAATAATGCAACAGTTGATTTACACAAAAAAAATAATTGCAAATTAAACTTTTATGTAACATTCTTTAAACAAAAGAAATTTCAAATTAAATGTAAACTAACTGGAAAATCAATAAAAGTGGTTATGTTGGTAGCAGCATTTTTTGTTAATCTTGATTTTTCATTTACTCCTATTTTCACCCACAATGAAAATGTAAAACCGCCACTTGTGCATTTAGTTAAATCACTATAAAAAAATTAAATTAAGTATCATCATAATCACCATCATTGTCATCATTATCGTCATCATCATCATCTTTCATTATGAAAAAACAAAACTAAACTAACAGAAAAAATAAAATTTAAATTAAAAGTTTACACAATCACTTACCTTACGCAATCAGAATCAGGCAATGGATAATTACTACAACTTATGCAATAAGGAACAGCATCACAAAATAGAACTGATCCTCTTCTCTCTGGCATTAATACTATTTTTGAATAACTACGGTATAAAACCAGTGATCCTTCAACACCAGAGTTAAATATAGATGGATTTTCTTCAAATAAAAAACTCCAAGATGGTGAAAATGGATAATATGGAATGCTTGCAAATGCTATGATTATTTAAAAACCATATAACTATAACTGTTCTGTAATAATATATTAGCAATTTTATAAAAAACTATATATATATATATATATATATATATATATATATATATATATTTATATATATATATTTATCTACTATCTACTATCTACTATAGCATATTTATTTGAGCATTTGCTCACTTTTTTTGCTTATCTAAATCAAAAGGCTTTTTTAGAAAAAGAAGAAGAATTTTTTAGAAAAAGAAGAATATTGAATAAAAAGATTGCTGCCCCATCCTAAACCCTCAGTCGATGTAGCACTTCACTGCGAGTCAGGCTATTTGCCAGTCAATGTATGTACTGAAGCCCCCGGCAGCAGGCCATTTCAGTATGACACCACACTGCTCACCTAAATCAGCAATATAGGATATATATGTATATACATATACACATATATATATATACATATATATACATATATATACATATATATAAATATATATATATATATATATATATATATATATATATATATATATATATATAAAAACTCTAAAATAACAATACTACTTATATTTATTATTGTCTTTCAGAAATACATTTAAGTATTATCTTCAATCTAATGACCTATAAGAAAAGTGCTTGCACTACTTAAAGAAACAAGACAATCGAGATTAAGTATCTTGTACAATTTTTTGAGTCATATAAGAAAAGAAAAACTGTTATACTAAAAGAAAAATCGCTGGAAAAAAGAAGAAGGGTATCACTCAAAATTAAAATTGTTTTCCGTTATCTGGAAAATCAAAAGAAGACGGAAAGCATAAAGAAGAACAATACAAGAGTACCAGCAAGAGCTCAACAAAACAAACACTGCAACCAATTTAGTAACATTTTTAAAGTTATCAACCAGCAAAATAGAAACCATATGTCACCACAGTTGTTTCATGATAGATCGTCATTTATACACCTTTACAGTCTGGTATATTCAGATCAACTATTTAAACCAAGCTGTTAAATTAAAAAAAAAACACTACATTTAGAAACTTGGTTGCTGCTCTTTGATGAAGTTGTATTAGTCAACAAGAATATAAAGTGTTAGTGTTAAAGAATAAACAAAGAGAAGTTAAGTTACAAGCACTAGATCTATAAGACGGAAAAGCAGATATTATTGTTAAATGTATAGCTATTCTCAATGAATACAATTAATTTAATGAAGATGATTGTAATTGACACTACAAATTTAAACACTGGAAGAAGGAAAAGGATTGTCACTCAGTTACAAAGGTGTTTAACTGAAAAAAAACTGGATGAACCACAATTCATAGGCTGTCAACATCTTATTCTTGAATGAGCCTACGCAAAGTAATAGATGAAGAACTTGGAGGAAACAATATGTCGCCCAATATCAAATATCCATTATTCTTGGGACTTGTAAAGAACTATGACTAACTTAGGAAGAATTTTAAGAATAGTAAAAAGTGATTACAGAAACAGCAGGATAATGTAATGAAATGAAGCTTCTATTTCATTTAATTTGGGTACTCCACTTTTTTGAAGAATTTTGAGTATTTCCAAAAGTGAAGTTTCAGAAAACGCCTAAATTTAACAATGCAAGATAGAGTTCCCGAGCAATACTAGCTCTTTTAGCATTTATTATTCAACCAGAGAGAGGAGACTCACTACTCGACATTAGTAGATTCATCTCTTTTAGAAGAGCGGAACATTGATTTACTGATCAAATGTACAATGCAGATGATTATCGGACGCTATGTAGCACCTTGAACAGTCATGAAAAATCATTAAACTTAGTAAAAAAGTTTTGGAATCAGGAACCATTGACACTGGAAATTTCCAGAACAAATTAGTGTGCAGAACAAGCAATCAAGTGTCTTCAAAATCTTTTATGACATCTGTAAAAAGAAAGATTATAATCTATATATTTATTTTGTCTAACAAACCATATAGATTACCCAGCAGATTTATTTTGTCTAACAAACCATAAGAATTGTACTTGTAGAGTTGTAATTTTATATTTATTTGTTATTTAGAGTGTTTAACAACGAACTGTTTAAAAGGTTTAACAAAAAACTGTTAATTGCTTAAAAACTACATAATAACTAGTGTTGTTATTAACTTCAACTAAATTGAAGAAAAGTCGACAAGTCGAAAGTCAAAATTAGTCAAATTTTAAATTTGATTTAGTCAAAGTATGGGAATAGTTTTTTTGAATAGCCAACATCCCCTGTTTTCTAAAAGTCAAAACCATAAAATTAATTGCAAATAAAATGTTTTTTAAATTACAGTAAAACAAAAAACTTAATTGACTTGAATCTTTATTTTTCCTAAATGCATAGTGTGTTAATTTTTTTAATGTTTTATAGTGGACAATGAGGCACCATGATGGGGAACACTTTCGGTTTTTGCTTCCTAACAATTCTTTTAATACGCCTTTTTTTAGGCGCTTGGTTTAATTCGTAAAATAAATTAATTACCAAAATATAACAGGTTTTGAGACTATTTAAAGTAAAATTAGAAATTTGTACCAAGGTACCCCACCCATTGGGTATCTTGATATAAACTATGAGCATCATTAAAAAAGTAAATAAAAAGTATAAAACTTTAAAAAAAGACAGATTTTTACTTGAAAGACAAACTAATAAATAAATATGGGTTATAAACCCAAATAATGGTTGGGTTATAAACCCAAATATAGGTTATAAACCCAAAAAATTGGGTTATAAACCCAAAAAATGTATCTAATGAATCAAATCCCATTTCAGAGATCCAGATAGTATATCATTTTCAATGTCATTCTTAAGCGCCAATAAATCATAGCATTGTATCAAAAATTGGATCTCCTAGTATTATATTTACGTAAATCTCTTAAAAATTGAATGTAAATATTAAAAAAAGAAATGATTTACGACACATTATGCTGTATCAAGTTACCCCATACTTGCTAATAGAAAACAATTGCTTTATTTTTACCAAAAAATATTACATTTTTTGTAGCTTTAATTTTGAATGAAAACAAATAATATTTAAAAATCACTATAAAGTTATACATCTTTTGAGTACCCGGTTGACAAAAATTTTCACAAATACTAAGACCCATTAAAATTTTTGTGTCCAAGAAGGAACCTCAAGAACTTATCTAAAATATTTTTTGCTTTCCTGTAATAAGTAATAGAATCATTTGCATCTAATGAATGGCTTTTTTTTTTCAATTTATTTTTTGCTATAAAACTTACTCCACCCTAGTGTGCATACTTCAACTGACAATCAGGTAGAACCCGCAAGAAGTGCTGCTACATTGACTGACAAATTAGTAGATTATATTACAAATAAAAATAGGGAGATTATATGATAAATAGATAATTATAGCATTAAAAAAATTAATTACAATAAGTTGTATTTAAATATACTTACTTAAACATGCTTGAGTCAAACAAGGGCAAAAATCATTTGTACCACTTCTGACAGCAATGATAAAACTGCAAAAAGAAAATAAGGGAAAATAAAGTGGTAAATCAGTTTCGTATTTACAAATGTTTCTTTTATTTAGAAGATTAACAACTTTAACTTAATTGCAATTACAATAAAGCGTTTTGTGCTGATTAAAATCACTCTTTAAAAGTCATATTCTTGTTATACAATATAATCATAAATATATAAGTTGAATTCTATTGAAGACCTGGGTGTAAAAACTATTTTAATAATTTAACTTTGGAATTTTTGAATTCTTAAAATTTTTTCCACAAGCTCTGTGTAGTTTAGTATGTATGTTTATATGTATATTTAGTTTGAATAAATTTTTATAGTAAATTTTGTTTTTGGATCATCAATATTTATGAAAATACAAAAAAAATAAAATAAAATAAACTTGTGAGGTTACCTCATTTTGCACCCGGCAGATAAAACTAAGTTTTCTACTGTTAATATTTAATAAAACAAGATTTGAAATAACAATAAACAGTTTTTTTAATCAAACACAATAAAACTGTACACATTGAGGAAATAACTCTTTAAAAACAAGGATTTTAGAACGGTGAAACAAAGAACTAGTTACAATGTATAAATTTTTACTAAGTGGAACTTTTACTAAAACAGACTTGGCAGAACTTTTATACTCGTCTAAGGCTGGTACATTGTCCTTGGCAACAATGTTAGCTGAAAAATTATTTAGTGATTCAGTTTTTTTTACTTTTCTCAAACCCTATGTAAGGTTTTTCTTCAGCTTTTTTTTTTTGCCAGATTCACTTTCAGAAGTACTTTGTATTAAGTTAGTGATTTCAGTACTTGCATCAAAGGCAGAAAAATTTACTTACATTTGAGACAATGTTTTCATGGAAAAACTTGGGTCATTAACCGAAATATTATTTCTTGTATAACTAATGTCCTTTATGTACTACAGTGAAAAATTATATATATTTACTATACTATAATACAATATATGAATGGAAATATATATTTAAAAAATTTTAAACATTAAAAATATTTAACTAAACAACTTCTTTTAAAACCACAAAAAAACTTGAAAAACGAACTACTTAATGCATACTGAGTACTTAATGCATCAAAAACACGATAAAGGTCCTGTGCAAAATGGAAGTAACTGCACACAGTTAGGCAAATTAGGTCAAAAACGGCAAAAAGTCACCCAAATAAAGTTATAGTTTTATCAATTTTGGACTTAAAATATTAAAGTAAACTAATTTTTGCTAAAAAATCAACACAAAAAAATTCCTCATCAAATATTAAAATATATTTTAACATAAAATATGTGAAAATAAAAACATGACCATAAAATTTTTAAAATGAATGGTATCTTTACCATTAATTTAACCTTATTTGTAATCAATTTTCAAATCTCTAATCATGATTATGTTAAACTACTTTGCCCTTAGTAAATAAAAATATTTTTTATTTTATTTTGTATTTATAAAACGATTCCTTTTTTATGATTTACAATTTAAATATGTAATTTCATATGAAATTACATATTTAAATTGTTTACATATTTATTGTTTACATATTTTAAATTACATATTTAAATTGTTTACATATAAATTGTTTACATTTACAAATTGTGACATATTTAAACTTGAAACAACGTGGAAATTTGAATTGGCTAGCACATAAGTTCATAATTGTGCATATGATCATAAGCACAATTATGAACTTATGTGCTAGGCAATTAAAATTTCTACGTTGTTTCAAGTTTGA
>NC_088929.1:9415000-9597500 GCF_038396675.1 Hydra vulgaris
AAGCCCCTGCTAATTTTAAAGTTTTAAAGTTCTATTAACTTTTATTATCCACAAAACTGCGCGAAAATGTCATTGCTTAAATGCTTTAAATTCTTGGTGTTTTAACGTCGTTAAAACTTCAAGAATTGACTTTAAATAAATGAATGAACCATAGGAATGAAACAAATGATTTTGAACTTTTGAAAATGTTTTAAACAAATTTCATAAAATAGACTTTGCTTAAAATAAACTCCATTACAAAAAATTGTTAAGTATAGAAATATTTTACTGTTACAAATTAAGACAACATCGTTATAAGTTTAAAGATCAAAACATTAACAAAGAAAAGATACAAAAGATAAGTTTATTCTTTAAAGATCATTAAAAACAAGTTTAAAAAAAGCGATGTATGTATGTATGTATATTCAAACTCATTCATTCAAAGATTTTCAAACATTCTTTTTAAATTATTAAAAGAAAGCATTCAACTGAACATCTTTTTAAACATTCGATTTTTATAATGAACCTTTGATTTGTTTTTTAATCATTTTCCTTAAAATTATTATAATTATTTTTTAACATAACTTTATAATAAAATTTAATTAAATTAATTTTCTTATTAGTCTATTATGTAAATTTCAAATTAATTTATTTCTTAAAACCTTAGCCGGCGATAAAATCTTTTTATTAGAACTGTTATGTCAAAAAGTTGTTTAGAGGAGCAGCTTGCATGGCTTGTCGTGCTTGTTTTAGGAGAGCAGTGTTTGAAAGTTGTTGTCGTTGAAAATAATTTTTATTTTTTAGATGTCTTACATAAATAATTGGAGAGCACATAATCGTGTAATCAGTCACTTAATTATCGAGGCCCTACAAGATGGTGATGATGACAATGTACAGTTTATTACCAATGAAGTTGAATCTCTTTACTCTGAATCAGTTCATTTTAGTAATAACAGTTTTAATAATTCTCCTATTGAGAATTTAAGTGATAAGAGTAGTACGTTGCATTCTCAAGATCTTACTAATATAAGTTTTGAAAATATTGACCCAGTTGTAGAATATTTTCTTTCTGATGAACTAGCTTCCTGGGCTGCTCGAAACAAATGAACACGTGTATGCATTAATGAACTTTTAGAGATTCTTAGTAAAAATGGACATAGCAATTTACCAAAAGATTGCAGGACGCTGATGAAAACGCCACGTTATATACAGACTTTAACTGTTAGTGGAGGAGAATATGTTTACCTTGGTATTTTAAATGGTATAACGAAAATAATGGAAATGTATACAGGAAATAAGTTATCTCTAAATCCAATATATTTAGAAGTTAATATCGATGGACTTCCTTTGTTCAAAAGCAGTAGTAAACAGTTTTGGCCAATACTTGGTGCATTTGGAGGAATGAAACCTTTTATTATAGCATTGTACTGTGGAATGCAAAAACCAGATCCTGTTTTTGAATTTCTAAAAGATTTTTTAGTAGAATTTCGTGATTTAAAGGCAAACGGCTTTACTTTCGACAATTTGTTGTTTAAACTTGATTTAAAATATTTTTGCTGTGATGCTCCAGCAAGGCAGATGTTAAAATGTGTCAAGGCGGAGAGTGGATATTACTCTTGTGAAAGATGTATTGTAGAAGGCACTTATCTAGAAAATAGGGTTATTTTTGAAGAGCAACAATGTCCTTTGGCAATGATCTGGACTTTTCACATCAGAGTTATCAAGGAAGTCATCAATTGAGTCGAAGTATACTTATTGATTATGAGATTCCTTGTGTTAAAAACTTTTTGCTGGACTCAATGCATTAAGTTTTTTTAGGTGTAACAAAAAGATTACTCTATTTTCTGAAAGAAGGTCAAAGAGTTTGCAGACTCTCTCAGATGAAAATTAACGAAATATCTTGTCATCTGGAGCAATTAAAGTTACCAAGTGAATGTAATAGGCAGCCAAGATCTTTAAAAGAGTTAAAAATGTGGCAAGCCACTGAGTTTAAACAATTTCTTTTGTACACTGGTCCAGTTGTTTTAAAAGGAATTCTGACAAGAGATAGCTATAGAAATTTTATTTCTTTTAGTATTGCAATAAGAATTACGTGCTACAAAGAGGTTGAAAGAAGAACCGCATTGTTACCATATGCGAAAGAGCTTCTGGAGTGGTTTGTTTTTAACGCAAAAGATTTTTATGGTCGAACTTTTTCAACATATAACACCCATTCCTTGATCCATATACATGAAGATGTCATGAATCATGGAGAAGATCTGATTTCAATGTCAGCTTTTAAGTTTGAAAACCATATGCAGGTTTTAAAGCATTTTATAAGAAATGCAAATAGTCCACTTGTTCAAGTCATCAAAAGAAGTAGAGTTAGAGAATGCAAGCGAATTAATTAAACATAAACATATAAAAGATGAGATCTCAAGTATTAACAGAGATAGTTGGTTTTGTTTAAAAATAGGAACTTAGTCAGTGTGATAGAAAAATTGGATAATGAGTTGTATAGTTGTAAAGTTGTTAATAAAAGGCGTACAAGTTATCTTTTTCTTGAACCTTGTGACTCAAGACATTTGGGTATTTACGTTTTTGATAAAGATATTCGAATGACCAATATAATTATTTCTAAAAATGAAATTCTTCGGAAACTTGTCTGTTTAACTCGTAATCAAAGTTATGTTTTGATGCCTTATGTTCACAATATTAGATTTTAAGTTTGTTTGAATTTTTTTTTCTTATAGTTTTGACATATAAATAAAGCTATTAAGTTGTGTGTGTGTGTGTGTGTGTGTGTGTGTGTGTGTGTGTGTGTGTGTGTGTGTGTGTGTATATATATATATATATATATTCTTATATATATGTTCTTATATATATATACATATATATATATATATATATATACATATATATATATATATATATACATATATATATATATATATATATATATATATATATATATATATATATATATATATTCTTATATATATATATAAACATATATATATATATATATATATATATATATATATATATATATATATATATATATATTCTTATATATATATATAAACATATATATATATATATATATATATATATATATATATATAATATATTCTTATATATATATATAAACATATATATATATATATATATATATATATATATATATATATATATATATATATATATATATATATTAGAGGGTATTTTTAAAATTAAAGATTGTTTTAATTTATTTTTTTCAAAGTATTTTGTGAGCTGTTTTTATTTAACTTCAGCATCTTTTTTGTTAATATTTTATTATGTAAAGTTTTACTTTAACTTATAGTTTGGTGATGTTATTATGGTTTTAAAATGATTTTATGTTTTATTATCTATTATACAAAATTTTTTTAAACACTTCTTGGAACATAACTGTTATTAGGTCTTTCAATATTCTCTTTCTATTGCCTCCTTAAATTTAGAGGTGTAACATATATGATCTTTTAATTATCTAGCCTATATAGATACCTAGATATGAGCCTAGATGCAGATATGCCAAATAATGTGTTTGCATTTATTTTGTTAAGTTTTATTTGAAATTTAAAAAATTGGAAAATAAAAAAGATTTTGAGAGAGTAATTCCTTCAAGTTGGGTGGATACAACAAGAAAAGTCTCTAATCAAAGTGAAAATTAGTGTTATGTATTAAATATTTTTTAAGTGATTTTATATATTTTTATTGTAGTTATACCAGAGAAACTAAACTAATGTTGTGTGCATACAGCATTACGACATTTTTAGTAATCAAGGATTTTTATTATGTTCAAAAATTGATCATGAAAATAAATAATAACATATATAAATATACAATTAAATAAAATATATAGATATAAGATATAAGTTGGTTTACTTTTAAGTATTATATCACTAAAGCTCATAAGGTTGGGTGTAAACTCAATACCAGTGAATTTGATGTTTATGGAAGTTTTGAATCTTGTTAATTGGTAATAAATTATTCTTTTTATCAGTTTTTATTGCTGTTTTTTAAGGTACAAAAGAAGACTGTGAAGGCTGCACAGATTACACGACCACCGAGGAAATAATGGAACCAGTGGAGATAATTTCTTCTGATAAAGGTAAGTTGATGTTCTATTGTAGATATTTATTATTTATGTTAACATATGCAGCATAAAATGTACTTTTTGTTTGTATGTATATTTTATTTCCTGAGCTTTAACCAGGTACTTTTTTTTACTTTTTAGGTATTTGCCTTTTCTGTATTAGTTTTTGTTAGTATCTAATTTATTTTTTGCATTTTACCTTACAGGAAAAATCTTTCCAAATATACCTCCAACATTCCCAACATGTAAAGTCATTGGAACTGCCCCACCACCCCGTTTACAATCCACTCCAGTTAGACCACCACCATCAAGGTCAAATCACTCAGAACCTGGTTTACATTCAAGATCACATTCAGGGTCAAACTTGCATTCACGAGCACATTTACGGTCAAGGTCACGATTACGGTCTAAGCCTCGTTCACGTTCAAGATCATGTTTTCAGTCGAAGCCTCGTTCACAATCAAGATCAGGTTCACACTCGAAGTCTAATTCACATTCAAGGTCACATTTGCAGTCGAAGACCCCATTACGTTTGAAGTCTTGCTCACAGTCTAGGTCCCAATCACGATGTTCACGATCTCGATCAAACTCAGACTCAAGATCTTCTCATGCAAATTCAAATGTCTCCAGACCTGGGTTGGTTGCAGTATCACCAATTGTCTGTAAGTCTACCCCAATAAAAAGAAAAGATGCAGTGCATTTTAGACGGAAAGATTTTCCTATGGACGTTGGAGGTGAGAATTTTATTATTTTAGGATTTTGTTTTGAATGTTATTTTAAGTTTTAAGTTATGCAGCACATACGTCCAGAGTACGGCACATTTTTTCATACACTCCACAAGCCTGGTTTTGATTAGCTTTTGATCACCATACTCAAGTGGTAGTTTAAAATACTTATTATTCCCTCTATTTATTTCTACTAGTTAGTAATCTCTAGCTATTACCTACATGAAAGGTATTTTGTTTATCAACAAAATTTCCAAACAAATTTAAACAAATTTATTTAAAAAATAGTAAATCTCAATGGGTCATATATTTTCATTATTGGGTAAATAATCACTTTTTCTCGTTTAGACTTTCAATACACTGTGATAAAATTGCTGACAAAGCAGTTAGAAAACCACAATACAATACACCAACATCGTGAAACAACAGTGGCTGGAATGAATTTAAGTAATCTTCCTGCTAAATTTCTCCAAGTTGATGAACTTTTGGATTTTGAAAAGATCTTGATTAGTGATGAAGATCTGTCTAAGAAACTTGTAAGTTATCATTTTATTTGGGAATTAGATAAACGGTTTATCTAATAGTTTATCTATTGTTTCACATATCCAGTTATTATAAAAGAAAACGTACAGTTATTTCAGATGAATGAGTTTATTTAAAGGATATGGTTATTGTTTTATTAGGAATAATTGTTTTTAAAAGTATTTACAAAGTTTTTAAATGTTGCTAAATTCTATGCTCTTATTCCAACTAATTAATTTAATGAAGTTAATAACTTCAAAAATGTTTTTGTTATGTCTTGTCTATGTTAATATATATTAAATTTATAACTCAATCTAATATTTACAGTAAAAGAAGTATAAAGAAAAAGTAAGGCATAATATCAAAATTCTCTTTTTTTTAGATTGCTCGTCTTTCAAGAGTTGGTGGAATTACTTTGAAAGAAAATATTAAAAACATCCTAGAAAGGTAAAATTGTGATGTTTTTGTGTTGAATCAAAAACAAATTTAATGTCAAACACCAAATTTTGTATTAACCATAGAATTACTTTCAATTAAGTAAAATACTATTTGTATTGCTAAATATTGTTAGAAGACGAATTGTTTTCAATAAATTTAAGTTACGCAGACTAGAAAGGTGGATTTTTATGAGTTGTTTCAAAGTATATTTTTATATGGGTAACTATGTGTTATTAAAAATATTTTTTCACCTTGTGCAATCATTTTTTACAAAATAAGAAATTTTTACTGATATTACACCAGATATTAGATGAATATTACAGTTTTCATAGAAGATATTATAGCAAAAACTATGAGAACTTATTATAATACAACTATTTCCATAGCAAAACTATGAGAACTTATTATATACAACAAATCTTAATTAAGCTGATTACAAAAGGTGATGATCTCAGTAATTTGTTACTTTCCTATGCGATGTAGTAGGCCAGAATAATGTAAAGTTTACACTATGCTGGGGCGCTAATTTTACATTACAATAACATTATTTATTAATATTAGTGTATTCTACAATGTTCTTAAAGAACAGAGCAGTAATAAATTATTAAAAACACTTATCTTTCTTTGCCAAATGGTTTCGGCTTCAAAAGGCTTTTCCGTAAGCCTAAAGGCTTTATATACAGTATCGGACAAAACGAGTGCAACCAAATAATGCTAACTTAGTTTCTTTATATAAAAGTGCTGCATTTTTTCAATTTAGAGAAATAACTAAGTAACTGTTTAGAGACAAAGTTCTTCAAGTTTTATTCATCACAAAGTTCATTATTTGTACACGAAAATTAAGAAATTAATCAAAAGTATTGAAAAAAAGTTGATTTCCTTCTCGACAAAACAAGTGGAACTCGACAAAATGTTGACCAAGCTGTATTTCGCTATCATTATTTCGTGGCGAATCCTTTGTTGTTGATCACAGCCTTGCATTTTCGAGGCATAGATTCGATCAGGTGATCAATCAAACTTTGTGGAATCGCTGCCCAGGCCTTTTGGGTTTGTTCAAACAGTTGATCCTTATTACGAACACCTTCACGATTAATTCTGCGGTTGACGATCTCCAACAGGTTCTCGATAGGGTTGAGATCCGGAGATTGAGGCGGCCAATCCATCACCGATAGGTGGTTGTCTTGAAACCATTGTTTGACTACTTTTGCAGTGTGTTTCGGATCGTTGTTTTGATGAAAAACCCATTTTATTGGCACATTCCATTCAGCATGAGGTTTACTTAACATCTTTCAGGATATTTTTATACATGAAACGGTCCATTATTCCATCGTTTCGATGTATTGGACCTAGACCGTTAGCAAAAACACCCCCAGACCATTACATTGCCTCCACCATGCTTCACGGTCTTATGGCAGTATCGACGTACACGGCAAATGCCATCGCTCCCAATGATGTTGAACTTCGATTCTTCACTGAACAGGACAATTCGCCATTTCTGCACATTCCAGTCAATTTGAGATGTAGCAAACAGGAGTCTTTTCTTCTGGTTTTTTAGTGAAATCAGCGGTTTCTTTGCAGGGCGTCGAGAAAATAATCCGGATTCAAGAGCACGTCGTCTGTTTGTTCGGTCCGATACAGGCAGCTCTAATTGCTTTTGTATTTCGACTGATGATATCCAGGGATCCTTCTTGACGGATCTGACGATTATAGAATCCTCTCTAGAAGTGGTGGAACGCGGTCTTCTACCTTTGTTATCTGCTGCCAACGTCCCCGTAGAATGATATTTGGAACATAGTCTTGATACGGTCCATTTTTTCACGCGATATTTATCACAAATACTTTTTTGTGACATTCCACTTACGTAATCGCCAATAATTTTCTTTCTTAGTTCCAATCCAAGGCTGTCAGGTGCCATTTTTGCACTTGAAGTCATAAAAATAAATA
Source organism: Hydra vulgaris (assembly GCF_038396675.1). Lineage (NCBI taxonomy): Eukaryota > Metazoa > Cnidaria > Hydrozoa > Anthoathecata > Hydridae > Hydra > Hydra vulgaris. The sequence continues at coordinate 9,422,708 of NC_088929.1, forward strand.
ATTACGGTTCTCAAGGCTTACCGTGTTACATTTACCTTGTGATGATACAATAATGTTCTGTGGAACACAACGTCTTGGTTGGATGTGGACTGTATTGATGTAATGAAACACTTGTTGTATTTCACTTCTTGTATTGATGTTCTTTGATAAAACACTTTGATAAAACTCACTTCGATAAACTGTCTTGATAATACTGACTGATTGACTTCCATATACTGACTGATTTACATGTCGATTTACATGTCTCTTGTATAGTAAAATGAACCTGTGTGAACCTGTTCTGGAAGATTCTAGATGCTTGTTTTCGATGCTTCTGAAAGCTTCTGGATGCGTCTGGATGCTTCTGAATGTTTTTGGATATTTCTGGATGCTACTGGATGCTTCCAGATTCTTCATCTGGAAACTTCTGCATGCTTCTGGAAACTTCTGGATATTTCCTATTATTATTAAAAAACTTCCGTGACGTTGACACGGACCAGACTTAAGAAAATGAAACTAACCAAAAAAGTAGCACTTGTTTTGTCCGCTGCAAAATGGCACTTGTCAGCGAAATTCTGCCTGTGCGTTGTCACCTGTCAGCTAATTGCTCATGTCATGGCATGCTATGACTCCAGACTCCTGAACTTTTTGCTGTGGTAGTATAGTTCGTTTCGTTCTTAAGACATGTAAAATTAGGAACACTTTTTAGCATTGTTTGATGTTGGTTGCAAATGTTTTGTCTGTATATATATATATATATATATATGTATTTATTTATATATTTGTATATATATATATATATATATATATATATATATATATATATATATATATATATATATATATATATATATATATATGTATTTATATATATATTTGCATATATATATACATATATATATATATGTATGTATTTATATATATGTTTTTATATATATATATATATATATGTATATATATATTTGTATGTATATATATATATATATGTAATTATTTTGTTATTATAGCCTGATGTCACAAAAAGTTATGGCTTGTTTCAACATGAAAGGAACAAACCGCCATCAAAAAAAATCAGACACGCAAGATAAATGAAGTTCCGAAAAGTTAAAAATTTACGAGCTTATCGTTGGTATTTTTTTCTTGTTTTATAATAAAATGTTTACGTTAACAGATTATTTAAACTCTCATTAGTTTATTGCTTACTTTATTTAATCCCTGAAATAACTTTTATATGGTTTCTTATACTTTTATACTGTCAACTTTCTATTTAACGAGTGTCATGATGAAAAAAACGGAATCCACGGTAAGCGGTATCAAAGCGGAAGTGCAAAAGATTTTACGGTATGCTCCAAGCAAACTTGTTGCCGAGAAAGGTGGCAACACAAAGATTCTATTTACACAAAGATTCTATTTAAATATATATATTTGGTTTTTGTATTGAATGTTTGGACGCCAGAAATTTATGTTATATTTAATTATATGTATTAAATTATTTTAAGATTGCTCTACGTCGAATGACATCGTATTTACGTCGGTAATCTGACATCTTTCCGATATTTGGTTTGACATTGCTTAACGTCTGAAGACGTTAATTTATTAATTTACGTTGGAATTATGATGTCATTCCGATGTTGGTCTGACATCGATCAACGTCGAATGACATCTATTTACGTCTGTAATCTAGCGTCGTTCCGATGTTGATTTGACAACGTCAATGTCGAATGACGTCTATTTACGTCGATAGAAATACGTTGTTTTGATGTTGGCTTGACATCGCTCAACATCGAATGACATCTATTAATGTCGTTTATCTGACGTCGTTTCGATGTTGGTATGACATCGCTCAACGTCAAATGACATCTATTTACGTTGGTATTAAGACGTTGTTCCGATGTTGGTTTAACATCGCTTAACGATGTTAAGCGATGTTAAACCAACATCGACGTCAAAACAACGTCGAGCGACGTCGAGATCCGACGTCGCTCGACGTTGTTCTGACGTCGAAATGCCCACTGGGAATTTACATACTAATATTACTTTCCAATAAATAAGACCATTCGAAACTATATGCTGAAGCTTTGAAGATTTTTGATAAACCAAGATTGTTTGCGTGATAAAATAAGTGAATGGTCAATAAAGTTTAAACGATCCTGAGGTTTAAGATTCATTATTGATTGTTATGAAACTGAGAAAAATTTTTTTGATGCAACATATCGCATAACTAGGAATGCTCTACCGCTTTTTTTTTCTGGTTGCTAACACAAACATTGATTATTAAGTTGTTGCTATTTGTGTGTGTAAAAGTGAAACATCTGCAATTACAGAAGCGTTATTGCGCATTAAAAAACGAAACCCAACATTTTAACCAAAGTTTTGTTTAACTGATCACTCATGATCAAGTGAATGAATGAAGAAATAAAGTCACTGGTATCAGTGTTTCCAGGTGAGGATTGTTAATTGAGGACTGTTAAAAAATCTTGTTTTGTTTATTTTTTTAAAAGTTATCTTAATTATATCCAACTGTTATATAATCATTTAATCCAACTGCTTCTATTTAGGATGGAATGTTTTAATTTGCAATTTAATTTAGAGGGCAATTTAATTTAATTTAGAGGGCAAGCTTGGCTTTCTAAAACTGGTAATAGATGTTGCGTTGATAAAGATGCAGTTAAGTTAAAACTACTCATACAACTATAGAGGAATTTTGCCAAAATGCTATTGACGTGTTGAATGATTCAGAAAAGAGGAAAAGTAACCCAAAACTAGCAGAATATTTAAATAGTACTTGGTTATGTAACCAAAAAGTTAGTATATATATATTACAAAAAATAAAAATATTTTGGTTTTTATCTGCCCTTTAGCTAGAGTCCTTAAGAATAAATATTTACTATTTTTTAAAATTAACATTGTTCCTTATTTTATTTCAGTTTTGTGTTGTCATTGCTTGTAGCGTTAATCTTCTGTTTCAGATATGGATATTTGCTTTTCGGCGAAAAATTTTATTGCAAAATAATAATACTTACAATGGAACTAAGCGAAAAACCAATCTGTAAAATATAGTCTTTTTTGGAGAAAAGAAAAAATTCTTCCCTGACAGCTCTGCTTAGAATTTGTATAGAGGAATTTTTTCCTTAAATTATGAAAAGTTAGTTATTTTTATGTTAATTATGCTACAACCACTTATATAATAGCACTGGTGATTACAAAAATAAATAACATTAATTTTATTTCCATTTACAAATTTCAAAAATAATATTATTGTTACCATTGTTGTATTGTTAAACTTAATTAGATTCAATCTGTTCAAACTACACATTTTCCTTTCTTTTAGTTACGCATAAAATAGGAGACCGCATTCATGTTACAGAAAATATAAGGATATCATTCCAGCATATTTGACAAATCGTCAACAACCTTTAGTAAAACATTGCATGAAAATGATAGACAAAATAATAAGGATAGGATTGGTCGGAGTTAGCGCAATAACAGACAGATAAAAAAAACGGATGACGATTGCTCATTGCTAAAGATGAGTTTTTTGCTTTTCTTAGCCGTAAAACTGACGTCAATTAAAACTATTTTCCTATTCCATCTTGATCTCATTTTAAACCAATAGAAAATCAAAATACGTCATTTTAAACCAATAGAAATATTTAATCTGTTTTTTATTATGTTGCCATGGTACTTTTAATCCTTTTTTAATATTGAAGTTAAAAAAACTTGTTGACCTCATATTAAACTAATAGATAATCAAATTAAGTCATTTTAAATTAAAATTTTTTATCTTTTTGTCACGTTAGTTTAATCCGTACTTCGCGTGTAGTTATTTTATGACAATATTTTCTTTTTAAAGCACATAACAATGCACATAAAAATATTTTAATCTGTGTTGATACTTTAGTGTTTTACCAGCGTTTGTGAGTATGAAATTGTTCATTGAAAAAATATCTAAAAAAAATGGGCGTGAAAAGTGACTCTATAAATTTTTTATAGTTGCGTTCTACAAGCCTATATTTAATTAAAAAAATGTTGTAAGTTTATTTATTATCTGTTTCTTTATGTTACTTGATGATCTTGTTTTATTTTATATTTATTGTATGTAGATGTATCGATGTGTTCGATGTAAAACATTTATATAGGAAAATATAAATGCTGCTTGGAAATTAACGGTTTGAAAGTAGGAAAGTTTGTGTAAATTAAATATTTTTATTTTATATATTGAAATATGTTTTTATAAATTTTATATACAAGATGTTTATTAGATTGATAAACTGTATCTCAGAAAACACATACCCTCCCCCTCCAATCTCGAATTTAGTTGTACCTCCTCCGTCCATTCGTATAGGTGAGAAAGCTGTGGCGATGTACCGTGCGGCGAGCGAGAGTTTTTTGGGAAACTTACTGATGTCGATATAGTCAATTTTTTTAAAAAGAATATATGATTAAACTTTTTTTTTTTAAAAAAAGAAAAGTTATAAAATATTGTTCATAAAACAAGTTCATTGATTATTTATATTGTTTTTTTTTTATATTTTTAATGATTTTGAATGATATTTTTTAATATTTTTTCATATTGCTATTATTAATGAACAAAACGATCGTAATACTTTGAGTAAGTTTTTTTGTCAATGTATAATATATTATGTTCAATAAAGTTTAAATCATTTTATGCAGAACAACGCCGTATAAATAATGATAAAATTTTATAGGACAGAGGATAAGATTGTAAGAGTTGCATTGGAACACAAAGGTCATTTGATAAGAATCTCAGGTAATAATTTGTTTTACTTGAATATTAAGTTCATTTGAATATTAAGTTTACTTAAATAATGGTTTAACCTCTTCAATTCCTGTGTCAATTACAAAGGATAACCTTTGAAAATTCATAGTTTATTAACACAACAAGCTAACAATTCATAACCGCTGTAAATTACAATGGACATATTGGTCGCATAATCCTTAGGCTTAAAAATAAGAAAATTAATTGTCGTTGTTTACTCAAACGGCGACGAATTTGGGGAAAACTTTCAACTCAAAACAACGAGGTAAATATTAAAATTTTTACTTTTAAATCTTGCTTTTCACGCTAAAATCAGCTATATTATTTAATATTATCATTTTGGGGATATTTTAACACATATTATATTTAGTTAACTTTACTTGGAAAAATTTTATAGTCAAACAAATGAAGTATCCACTACGATGGACAGTGGGTTTAAGTTTGGATTATTGATATTTTTCTTAAAATATGTGTTGTGGGTAAAATAGGATATCATCATGCAAAGAGGGTTGATTGAATATGATTTAGGGTAAGGATTACTCGTATTACTGATAGAGCATTACAAAAATTACGGTTCATAAAACCATGTCAATAATTTTTTTAAAACTAATTTGTATAATATTTCATTGAATGCATTTAATTGATTTTATCTATTACAGTTTTGCTGAAAGATGTTTTGAATGCTATACACAAATATGATTCAGATTTATTAGACTTGTCAAATGGGGAAGATATCGAAAATAAAACTCAAAATAAAGAGGTGTTTGATGACGATCATGATTCTGAAAATGAGGATGAGAATGACGGTAAGCCTCCTTATAACACAACAAACTGATGCTTATTGTATAATCATGTTGAAGATTTCTCACCAAGTATAGTTACTTTTAATCCTATTCCTGATAGTGTAAATGAAAGAAGTGAATGGAATACATTGAATTATATAAAGCAATACCTCGATGAAGAGTTTTTTGAGCAAATAGCACTTTGCACAAATGTCAATTCAACAAATCGAACTGGTAAAAGTTTAGATACCACATCAATGGAAATTTAACCTTTTCTTGGGGGCTAGTTTAATGATTTCTAGCGTATCATATCCCTAACTGCATATGAAACTTAGCTTACCAGTTATTGCTGAAGTTATTCTAGAAATAGATGTTTCAAATCTTAAACAACTTGAAGGTTATCGTGGACTTTGATGTGACAGATGAGCAAAAAAAACTGGATCGTCTGTTGAAAGTCAGACCCATAACGGATCGTGCCAGAAAAGGCTTCCTTTTAATGCCGAAGATGCTGGGAGTTGAGTATTGATGAACAAATGATCCCATTTACAGGAACTTGTCCTCTTCACCGATATGTTGCCAACAAGCCAAATCCAAATCTAATTGGGCTAAAAAATTATGCTCTTGCCAGTTCAAATGGCTTAGTTATGGATTTCATTGTGGGCCAAGGGGCAAGAATATACCCAAGAAGCAAACAATATTGGCGGAATATTGGGTATGTTAGCCAATATTGGCCAAGATATCCAATATACCGCCAATATTTTTAAACCATATTGCGCTAATATTGACCTACAATATATTTAGCCAATAATGCGCCGATATTTATGTAATATATATTTGGCCGATAATGGCGAAAAAATATTGAAAAGTTATTATTTAGCCAATATTGGATAATATTGACTGACATATTTGTAGCCATGCGTATCTTTATATAATATCAATAATGGCATTTTAAAGTCAACAAGTTTGACAAATACATAATAATTAAAAGGGCAAGTTATACATATGATTAGCGAATGATGTAGTAGTTTATTAAGTAATATTTAGACTTAATTAAATGATTTTAATTTTTCATTTATTTTAAACTTATTCAAACGCATATAAAAGAAAAATCATTAACCTTTAACGGAAAGCGTTAAAATACAATAGCCATGTTAACAAAGCAATTTTATTTTAACGCTTTGAACAAACGTAAGAGTATAGTGTGTAGCAACATCCTATTACGTTTGCCGACATCATTATGAGTTTTTCAATTTTAATAAAAAAAACCCGAATTTAAATGGAAATTTAAGTTATATTAAATAAAGATAGAGAAGTGTTTATGATTCAGTTATACATTTTGTCATGTTAACCATATATATATATATATATATATATATATATATATATATATATATATATATATATATATATATATATATATATATATATATATATATATATTTGAATTTTAACTTTTAATGTTGTAGCTGTTATATGTAACTTTTAATAATATAGATCAATATCTTTATTATGTCACAATCAAAGCAAGAACTTATTAATAAGAAGTTTGTGGTAGTTGCATTTAAAACAGAAGGAAGTAAATCAAAAGGCTGCTCTATGGATGTTATATGTTCTAGTTGGCTATTAAGCAACACAGAAACATTTTATTCACATCATTCAAAGTCTGTGGCAAAATGCTGTTATTAACTTTGTTGCACTAAGTAGCAATTGAGGGAAATATACAATTCGTATACTTGGAGGATCAAGTATATTTAAGCAGATTATTTTCATGATTTTGTTATTGTTTTTTTTAAATACGAATAAATTATGTTTGCACATTTTATAATATTTTTTTATATTGTTTATATTTCTTTAAATTATTCTAGATAATTTTAACGTTGCTTCATTAATGATGGGTAAACTATTGTATACCTCAAGTGTAGATATCAGTGATAGTGAGGCAAGTTCAGCACAAAAAAAAATTGATAAATCAGTGGTTTGTGGTGCTGGGGTTAGGGTTCGGCAAGTTACTTACCGGTAACGTTACTACCCGGTAACTTAACGGTAATCTACCGGTAGCTTAAATCTAGTTACTGGTCACTTCCACACGGATCAACGCAAGTGCTTTAAAAAACTAAAATATCTATTTTAAGTGGATGTTCCATTATTCCATTTATTATAAATGTTTTACTATAAGCATTTAATATAAATATTTATATCAAAAGTGTTTTAGTTTAAAGTATTTTAGATGTAAGATTGTTATATTTTTACTGAACAACTAAATGTATAAAAAAATATTACATTGTTTAAGATTTCGAGGTGGTGTAAATTAAAGTTTAGCTTACAGCACTCCGAAATGCTCAGCAATTTAACATTTTTATATACATTTAGTTAAGTAAGTATAACAATTTTACATAAAAGTTTAAATAAAATACTAAGTCCTTTAGAGCTAAATAAGTTTTATATAACAACAAAAGTGTTGGTTATGTTTAAAAAAATAAAATCATCACGTTGTTGTTGAATTAGTATTAATTCACTGAGTTAAAAAGTCACGTTTTACTGTTATTTAATAATGATTTAGATGAAAGCTAAAATATGTATTGAAAGATATCTAAAAAGCAAGAATATTTTTACTAAAAAAAGGAAAATGCATTCGCTGTGGCATTGAAGTTTATTGGTCGTCTGATAAATTGCGCAGTCATAAAAGAGCTAATTGTTCTGGTATATCTGATAAAGAAAAACAGTTTTTTTTTGATAAACCTGTAAGTAATAAAATTGGTATAAGTTGATATAAAATTTGATAAGTTAACAAAGTGGAAGGTCTGATATTCCAAATAAATTTAATAAAAATTCTACCATAATAAATTGGATGGACACTTTAAACGAACCTGAGCAATTGCAATATGATGAATTATTGTCAAATTTTGTTTTTCGAACTGGAATTCCATTTAATGTTATAAACTCTTCAGCTTTTAAAAACTTTATAGGTGGTTTGAGACCGGCTTATATAAACCATAGGTGCTTTGAGACCGGCTTATATAAACCATATGCCATCAGAAAAAGTAATTAGAACTACACTTCTGAGAAATTAGTATGAAAAGTATTACAATATTGGCTTAAAATGATAAGCGAAAGTCCTTATTTTTCAATTATAAGTGATGGTTGGTCAAATGATCACCTTGTAAACTATGTTATCATAATTCCTGGAAAACAACCTTTTTTTTTAAATCTAAAAACACTAGTGATGTTTCTCAAATAGAGAAAACTATTGCTGAAGGTATTTTAAAGTTTGAGGAAGAATTAGGAAGTGATGAACATGTTTCAATTATAAGTGATAACACAAGTTTAATGAGAAGTGCATGGAATGTTATTGAATGTAAGTTTCCTAAAATTTTTGCTAATGGATGTGCGTTCACGTTATTAATCTACTTATAAAAGATATAATTTCTTTGGATTATTTTAAAGAAGCAATGACATCTGCTTTACAAGTTGTTTTTATTATCAAAAGAATACAATTGCTTTCATATAGGTTTAATGAATTAAAAAAACAGTATAGAATTCAAAATACCTTAGTGATTCCTGTTGACACTCGTTGGTATACTCATTATAATTGTTTATCAAAATTAATGAATGCCAAATTTATTATTGAACTCCTAATTGAGGGTCACATGTCAAGTATTAAAGAATCAGAGAGAAAAAAATCGTTTATAAAAATTATTTCTGATTGTGAGTTTTGGAAAAAAGTCAAAAGCTTATTAATCAAACTTGAATTTCCAAGGAATATAATTGGAAAATTTGAATAAGATAATTATGATTTAGCAAACATTTACAATGATTTTAAAAGACTCCTGTCATTTTGAAAAACTTGATTTAGATTCAGAAATAATTGTCAAGTAATACCTTGACAAATATTCCTGAACAATTATTCAACAAAATTATTCCTGACAATTATTCCATCATGAACAGCACATATGAAAGGTGGGCCTTTCTCCATACATAATCTATGGGATTTGCTTTTGTTTTATCACCAATATAAGTGCTAGTGATGACATGATTGGTTCAGATAAATTAGACAATTTGAAACAATTTAAAAAAAATATTTTACAACATTTTATGATTCAAAAAAATAAATCAGTTTAGCTATTTTTGAGTTGAATAAATATTTAACACAATTTGTTTTTATGTCAGACAATATCAAAGAAGAAATTTTTAAAATGTCACATTTTCAATACTGGGCAATTGTTGGAAAAAGCAATTTTCCAAAATTATCTAAAATTGCAATCAGGTTATTTACAGTTCCGACATATTTTGCTTCTAGTTAAAGAGTTTGGAGCACATATAATTTCATTCATGAAAAGTGAAGAAACAGACTATTAAATGAAAATGTGGAAAAGTTAGCCTTTCTTTACACCAAATCATCTTTATTAGACAAGGAAGATAAACAAAACTACTTACGCGATAAAAGCTATATTGAAGAAGATGAAGAAATGACTATATTAGGTTCTTTTTACGATTTGACATAGTGACCACCTTTTTTCAGCAGAGAATATATATTCTTGAAGTTTCAAAAATTTTCTTATGTTTTATGCAACAAATTAATCTTTGTATTTAAAAATTGTCTATATTTAGTGTGAAATTGTATTTAAAAATTGTATTTAAAAATAGTCTGACATTGTATTAGAAAATTGTCTTTATTTAGTGTAAATTGTCTTTATTTAGTGTGAAAAACAAGAAAGTTTAGTTATTGAACAACAAAAAATTATAACATATATGTTCACCTAATTTTGTTATTAGATTGGTCATTGTTTATTACAACATTGTTTTCTTTATGATGTTATAAAACATTTATTGTTTAGTTTTTATATTATTGTCAAATAAACATTTGTTATTTATTATTCATAATTAAAGTATGCGCTGGGGGAGAATATGGAATTTAGGAAACTTAGCGACAGATTTAAAAAAGGTTTTAAAATTTTGTGGCATAAAAACAAACAAAAATGGAACAGAAGTTCTGGTCAGGGTTAAGGTTTTTACATGTTTGGTTCTAAAATATGGAAACTAGACAAAAAAAAAGACGTTTTTGACCGTGATTTAACTTTTCCGAATATCATCGGAGAGAAATTTTTCTTTTGCAGCATGGCACCAATGAAGATGATGAATTTTATATTTTTGTTAATTTTTCATGCGATTTTGATTCCAAAATTATCTTTTAAGTTTTATTTTGCATAAGGAACGGTAAAAATAAAATAAAAATACGCGTGGCGCAGTGTATATAAAAAACTTAAATAAAAAACTTAAATAAAACTCTTTTTAACCTGTAAAATAAATCTCACATCGAATAATTAATTCTTTATTATAAAGAATTAACTATTCGAAGTGAGATTTTTAACATCGAATAGTTAATTCTTAAATTAACTATTCGATGTGAGATTTTTCAAAGAATCTGAGGTAGTTTTATAAAAGAAATATTTCCATAGGAAAAATATAAAAACGAGGTTTAAATAAAATAATAAAATGAAATAATTGAATTACTTTAAACTAAACTTGGCCTTTAACACTTAATTGGTAAAACTTGGTTTAAAACTTGTTTGAATAAAATTTCGGAAACTAAACTAACTGAAATTGTATATTTATATATATATATATATATATATATATATATATATATATATATATATACATATATATATATATATATATATATATATATATATATATATATATATATACATATATATATATATATATATATATATATATATATATATATATATATACATATATATATATATATATATATATATATATATATATATATATATATATATACATATGTATATATATATACATATATATAAATATAAATATATATATATATATATATTTATATATATATATATATATATATACACTACCGCTCACGGAAGTTAGGACAAAAAATATTTTTTCAAAAGTACAATATTAAAATGTAACTACGTTATAAAATTATTTACTTATATTAGTAAAATTTATGTATATATAAAAATAAATCAAGTTAAATAAAATTTGTATCAAAAAAATTTTAAATTAAGTTATTTTAATGTAAATATATTGAAATAACTAACATTTAAAATAATATAAATTGTACTCACAAGTAAAATTCTTATCATTTTAAATAAATAAACAGAGAACGCAGAAACATATTAAAGGTCACGTATGAACCTGTATTTTACATTATCAACTCAAATCTTTTAAGTTTGTCATTTAACAAGTATTTCTATTGTTTACTGTGTTTTTGCATATATTTTGTGTATTTTTGTTAGTGTTTTAAAAACTTCAAGTGCAGAAGTTCAAAGGTAAAATTAAAAATTGTTTTTTTAGTGTAAATTCAAAATATTGAAAAAAATATGCCTAAAGGTAAGCGAATAAGTGTTGAAAAAGGACAGCAATAATCACTTTGCTTCAAGAAGGCTATACAGTCAGAATAATAGCTAAAAAATTAAATCTGAGTAACTCAACAGTTAGCTATACCATTCGTCGATATCGAGAATCTGGAAGTTTGGAAGACAGAAATCGTCCAGGTCCTTCTCGCATAACAACAAAAACTGATAACCGACGTATAAAAATCATCAGTAAGCGTAATCGAATATTAACTGCTCCACAAATAACAGCTATTTTCAACTGTGATCGAGAAAAAAAAGTTTCTGTCAGTACAATCAAACGAAGATTGCAAAAAGCTAATTTGCATGGTCGTGTTGCTATCCGAAAACCATATCTACAAAAAGTTAATCAACATTCTAGATTCCATTGGGCACAGTTCCACAAAAATTGGACGATGGATGAATAGAAACAAGTACTCTGGACCGACAAGTCAAAATTTAAAGTTCTCGGAAATAAGCGAAGAGTTTACGTTAGAAGATCTGCTGAAGAAAAAATGCTAAATCAATGTCTGGTTCCAACAGTAAAACATGGTGAAGGCTCTGTGATAGTTTGGGGTTGTTTCTCTCTGGATGGGGCGGAATATTTGCATAAAATCGATGGTATAATGAGACCAGAACATTATAGAGATATCCTGGAAACAAGTGCAATCCCTTCGGGACTTCGATTAATTGGAGATAATTTTATTCTGATGCATGATAATGAACTAAAACATACTGCATTACTATGTAGGAATTATTTAGAATCAAAAAAAGCTGAAAAAAAATTACGCGAAATGACCTAGCCTCCCCAAAGCCCAGACCTCAACCCCATTGAGATACTATGGGATGAACTGGATAGAAAAGTTAGAACTGTATGTCCAACATCAAAATCTCATTTATGAAACATTATAGAACAGGAATGGAATAATATTCAAAAAGAAACAATTAATTGAAAGAATGCCGAGAATAGTTAAAGCAGTTATTAAATCAAAGGGTGGTTTTTTTGACGAAAAAAAAATTTAATTATTATAATGGTTTTAGTACATTTTTATAACATTAAACTGACTAATAACATATTTTATATTGAAAATGTATAAAAAATAAAATTTTTATTAATATAAATTAAAAATTCTATAACGTAAGTATATAATAAATTTTCTTTTTTGGAAAAAAGCTCCACTGTCCTAACTTCCGTGAGCGGCAGTGTATATATATATATATATATATACATATATATATATATATATATATATATATATATATATATATATATATATATATATATATATATATATACATATGTATACATATATATATAAATATATTTATATATACAGTATCGGACAAAACGAGTGCAACCAAATAATGCTAACTTAGTTTCTTTATATAAAAGTGCTGCATTTTTTCAATATAGAAAAATAACTATGAAACTGTTTAGAGACAAAGTTCTCCAAGTTTTATTCATCACAAAGTTCGTTATTTGAACACGAAAAGTAAGAAATTAATCAAAAGTATTAAAAAAAGTTGATTTCCTTCTGGACTAAACAATGCAACTCGACAAAATGTTAACCAAGATGTATTTCGCTATCATCTTTCGTGGCGAATCCTTTGTTGTCGATCACAGCCTTGCATCTTCGAGGCATAGATTCGAACAGGTGATCAATGAACCTTTTTGGAATCGCTGCCCAGGCCTTTTGGATTTGTTCAAACAGTTGATCTTTATTACGAACACCTTCACGATTAATTCTGCGGTTGACGATCTCGCACAGAATCTCGATAGGGTTAAGATCCGGAGATTGAGGCGGCCAATCCATCACCGATAGGTGGTTGTCTTGAAACCACTGCTTGACTACTTTTGCAGTGTGTTTTTTGATCGTTGTCTTGCTGAAAAACCTATTTCATTGGCATATTCCATTCAGCATGAGGTAACATAACATCTTTAAGGATATTTTTATACATGAAACGGTCCATTATTCCATCGTTTCGATGTATTGGACCTAGACCATTAGTAGAAAAACATTGCCAGACCATTACATTGCCCCCACCATGCTTCACGGTCTTATGGCAGTGACGCAAATCGAGGCGTTTTCCGGCCGGTCGATGTACATGGCAAACGCCATCGCTCCAAATGATGTTGAACTTCGATTTATCACTGAACGGCACAGTTCGCCCTTTCTGCACATTCCAGTCAATATGAGATGTAGCAAACAGGTCTTTTCTTTTGGTTTTTTAGTGAAATCAGCGGTCTCTTTTGAAGGGCGTCAAGAAAACAATCCGGGTTCAATAGCACGTCGTCTGATTGTTCGGTCCGATACAGGCAGCTCTAATTGCTTTTGTATCTCGACTGATGATATCCAGGGATCCTTCTTGACGGATCTGACGATTATAGAATCCTCTCTAGAAGTGGTGGAACGCGGTCTTCCACCATTTTTATTTGCTGCCAACTTTGCCGTAGAACGATATTTGGAACAGTTTTGATGCGGTCCATTTTGTCACGCGATATTTATTACAAATACTTTTTTGTGACATTCCACTTACGTAATCGCCAATAATATTCTTTTTTAGTTCCAATCCAAGACTGTCGGGAGCCATTTTAGCACTTGAAGTCATAAAAATAAATAATCACGCTTCTCCAAGCTTACCGTGTTACATTTACCTTGCGATGATACAATAATGCTCTGTGGAACACAACGTCTTGGTTGGATGTGGACTGTATTGATGTAATGAAACACTTGTTGTATTTCACTTCTTGTATTGATGTTCTTCGATAAAACATTTTGATGAAACTCACTTCGATAAACCGTTTTGATAATACTGACTGATTGACTTTCATATACTGACTGAATTACATGTCGATTTACATGTCTCTTATATAGTAAAATGAACCTGTTCTGGAAGATTCAAGATGCTTGTTTTCGATGCTTCTGGAAGCTTCTGGATGTTTCTGAATGTTTCTGGATAATTTTGGATGCTTCTTCTGGAAACTTCTGGATACTTCCTTTAATTATTAAAAAACTTCCGTGACGTTGACAGGGACCAGACTTAAAAAAATGAAGCAAACCAAAAAAGTTGCACTTGTTTTGACTGCTGCAAAATGGGACTTGTCAACGGAATTCTGCCTGTGTGCTGTTACCTGATTGCTTATGTCATGGCATGCTATGACTCCAGACTCCTGAACTGTTTGCACTGACGTTTCGTTTTTCAGACATGTAAAATTAGGAACACTTTTTAGCATTGTTCGATGTTGGTTGCAAATGTTTTGTCCAATATGCTGTATATAAATTAGTAAAAACAATCACCTAATTATTGTTTCCTTTAACACTGTGATTCACCATCAGTAGGTTCATCAGGATGAACCTCTTCTAATGAACCTACTGATGGTAAAACACAGTGCTGAAGAAAACAAAAATTAGATAAGTGAATTTACTAACTAATTATTGCTCTGTTCTTTAAGAATATTAAGCACTCTGTAGAATACACTGACGAAATTTATATACATATATATATATATATATATATATATATATATATATATATATATATATATATATATATTGTGTTAGATATATATATCTTTCTAGCGAGGGACTAATTTTTGACCTTTTTATTCTTTTTTGTTACTGCAAATGTTTTTAAATATTTGTATGCAACGACAAATGAAATCTGCGCGAGTGTTATTGGTAATGCAAATTCTTCTCACCGTTTTATCAATAATAGTTGTAAATTTTTTTTAACTTACTTTTTCAAATTTTAAAAACGTTACCCAATTATTTAATAAGTAGTTAAGTTATCTTAAGTTACGCTCAAGTTACTTTAAGTTATGCTCAAGTTACCTAATGTTACCGCAGTTTCCGGTAACTGAAAGTAACTGTTTTGGAAGTTACCAAAATCGTCAAACGATGGCTGGGGTATGTGATGATGACAGTGATGAAGGAAGTTCTTTAGCAACAGTGTAACCAAAACAACCTGTTACAAAAAATAAAATAAATTTGCAAACTAAATTAAAACTAAAGTTAGCCAAAAAACATTTTTTAGTTGGTAATACCCACAATAGTTATCCTATCAGCTCAAATTTATTTTCACCAGTCATCCTTAAGTGCAACAACTTTATTGCCTAATATTAAACATTCACAAACATGCTCAAATCAATAAAAGGTGTCAAATTTAGAATATGGAGAAAGCGAAAATCATTCCTATTAATTGGAAGACAGAAGATTTTTAAGTAATTGTATTTAAAATTTTATTTAAACTTATGTATGCATATATTTTTCTTTTTGTGTTATAAGAGTATTTTTGGTAAAGTTCTTAACAATTAATATATATTTAAAGCATTTGAAAAAAAGTGTTTAGAAGTTTGTTTCTATTAAATATGATATGAAAAAAATACTCAATCGTTTGGAGCGAACTAAAACACAAGTTGCGTCAATTATTAACAATTCTGCAATTGGAATGACAGTTAAGCCTGATATAAATCGGTGGAATCAGGTTCCGCGACTTACAGGTGATGACCTTGTTTTGCTGGAGGAAACTCTCTGCAACAAAGGCGTGTTAGAGCCAATGGTAAAATTATAGCATTATTTTATTCAAATTTCGAATTTAAATAACATAATATTTGAAGTAATAATAGTAAAACATCTGATATAGCATATTTAGATTTTAGATAGGTTTATTTAAAAAAAAAGAAAAATAAATCTAATTTATCACTGCCCTATTCCAAACCCTCAGTTATTAACTCCCTTCTATGTCTGTACTGAAACCCTAACAGTTCCCTATTTATATATCCCTAATAGTTCCTTATTGATATATATATGTCTTTATATATATCTATATCTATATATATATATATAGATATATATATATATATATATATATATATATATATATATATATATATATCTATATATATATATATAAATATATGTCTATATATATATATGTCTACATATACATATATATATATATATATTTATATATATATATATATTTATATATATATATATATATATATATATATATATATATATATATATATGTATATATATATATGTATGTATATATATATATATGTATATATATATATATATATATATATATATATATATATATATATATATATATATATATATATATATATATATATATATATATATATATATATATGTATATGTATACGCCAAAAAAATATTTTTAATGAACTCTTACCACAACATTTTACATCAACTTTCTATGTTGGACGAAATATATAATTGCAGAAACAAATTAGGTTTACTGTTATTTAAAAAAACCCAGAAAAACTCAACTTTATAGATCTGAATGTTTGTTATTTTTTCAAGTCATAATGTTTTTATTATTATATATTTAATGTTTTATGCTGTTTTTATTATATATTGATTAATATAGGGAGAACACGCAAGGAGTATTACACGCATCGACTTATTTAGGAGAAAAAGCGGGAGTTGATAAAACATCTAAGGGTTGTGGCAGGGTGATTATGGATTGAGCTTGGGCTTGCTATCTTTAAATTAAAAGAAAGAAAAATATTATTACTCTGGTCTTGCATTTTATTGTTTACTTTTGTCCAACATATTATAGAATAAATATATGTGTAGTGCAAAAAACATTCTTGGTTTACATGTTTTTTCAATCTGATTATAGATTTTTTTTTCAATGAATGTAATAGACAAATCGTTTGGGTTTTGTTGGTGGCATTAGTTGCAATCAAATGACAAGAGATGTTATGAATTGTTTATTTTCAAAGTCTCTTAGTTTATTATATTCAGTACAAGGTCGAAAAGGAAAGAAATCTTTCGTAAAACTGAAATGTTACAGAGCTGTAATAGGTTATTGAAGTTTTTCTTTTTTTATATACATATTATCTAATATATCTTAGTTAGCGGAGTGTGCCGTCTTTAATTATGATTGGCTTGGTTCTAAATAATTTAAATTCTTGATTCTAAATGATGCCAATCTCTATTTTGTATTAGAATGTACTTGAATTTAAACTTTGAAAGAAATTTTGATGTTGACATGTTTTTGGCTTTGATAGTGTAATAAAAAACTTTATGCTTGTTTGTAGCTGCTGTTATAAAACTGTTTCCTGATTCGACGGAAGCCAAAATCAAAATGAAAATTAGCAGTTTTCTAGCACAAGCTGTACAACGAGATGGAGGCAGAAAAAAACGTAGTATCCGCATAAGCAGTGGCGATGAAGTTGAACTCGAGGCAAATGTGTTCGATACTCAACAGCCTCATAAAATTTAAGAAATAATACAAAATTATTTGTTTATTAAACTGTTTATTTGTCTTTCAGACTTTTTCTTCCTCTAACAAGCTATTTTGGAAACAATATGAAAATTTTTAATATAATAATTGCTTCATATAAAAATTATTATCAAAATTTTTTGGCAAAAATTCTATGCTTTTTTAACTAAAAATTAAAAAGTAACTTTTATTATTAAAAAACTTTTACAAGTTTTTTAATAATAGTTTTATATATATATATATATATATATATATATATATATATATATATATATATATATATATATATATATATATATGTATATATATATATATATATGTGTGTGTGTACATATATACATATATATGTGTTTATATATATATATATATATATATATATATATATATATATATATATATATATATATATATATATATATGTACACACACACAACACAAAGATGGACGCTGTTAGTGTCCATCTTTGTATGGGCCTTCGTGTCCTTTAGAACATGTATTTGATGTTTCTAATAAATGTCTCTCTCTCTTTGCATATATATATATATATATATATATATATATATATATATATATATATATATATATATATATATATATATATATAAATATATATATATACATATATATATATATATATATATATATATATATATATATATATATATATATATATATATATATATATGTATATTTATATATATATATATATATATATATATATATATACATATTTATATGTGTTTTTATATACACATATATACACATTTTTATATGTGTTATTTATGCTGACTCAGCTATTTTTTTAATAAATTGCAATCTTTAATGATCTGAATGATGTAACAACCTAAAATTTGGTATATTGCATAGCAGATTTAGATATCAAATACAAAAAGAAAATCAAGAAAACTTTAAACTACATGTTAATTGAGCAATATTTATAATTAGGGGGTATTTTAATGATCGAAATAGTAGTGTCATTTTTACAATGTTTTTGAGGCATAATTTAAAAATGAAAATTAAGAAAAATTTTGTACGAATGCGCTTGAAATTTTTTTAAAAAAAACATACAAGAGCGTATAAACGAGGAAGGGGTGTTTAAGAGAGCGAGTACGAACGTGGTTTGACAATCTGTCTTTCTCTCTTTCTCTCAAACTTGATTTTTATCTTTCTTATAAAAACATTGAATTTCATGAGTGTAAAAAAATTTTTTTTTCAATTTTTTTTTTTACAACTGTTTTTTATATTTTTTTATTAATGATTAAGAAAGAAAAAGTTTTGTTGTTATTGGTAATGTTTTGCAATATTCATGCTTTGATGAAGGAGGGGAGGGGGTCTTAATTTTGTAATAAGTAATGAGTATGTAAACAGAGGGGGTAGTTAAAAGCATTCAACAGCGTGCAAAGGGGTGTCCTAAATCAATGGTTTTACTGTGTATGTATTATATGGATAGCCTCTTATCTAAATTATATTATGAAGCTTTTCTACTTTTTTATTGTTTACATGTTTAAACAAAAAAAACCAATAGATATGCAGCTCGATCAAACTTTATCAGAAGAAATGTTAAAAAACATTTTGAAGAATTAGAAACTCCAAATAGTAGCTTGCAAATAAAATTGCAAGACTTGCAACAAAATGAAAGTTTACCTTGCACTAGCAGCATTGAGAGTAAGCATACATAGTATATTTGCTTATTCTTACATTAACAGTGAAAAGTTATTTGAGTATATTATATAACGATTTTTATACATTATATATCAAATTATTTAGAATATTTGGTAGACGAGAGCGAAGTTATAGATTTTAAAATTGTAGATGATCGATGTAAAAACGAAGCTATTGGTTTCAAAGGAGATACAAACAATGTTAAATTTACTAATGGTTCTTTCTCTCATTTGAGTTCATTTGATGAGAATGATGGCAATGACTATTACCCATCTTGTTCGAGTGAAGGTGATGCAAACAAGCATAATAAAAGTTTAAAAGATTTGCTTGCAGCTTGGTCTGTAAAGCATAACATAAGACATACTGCTTTATCTGATTTATTAGTAATATTAGGTTGATATCATTCCTTACCAAAAGATGCTAGAACTGTTTTAAAAACTAAGAAGCTTGCTGATATAATCCCAATATATGATATCCATAACAACTGCGGTGAATATGTTTATTTAGGACTTGAAAAACAATTAATAAAATTATTGGAAAGTGCAAATAAAGTAACAACTTGTGGAGACTGTTGTCTGAAACTTCAGTTTAGCATTGATGGATTGCCACTATTTAAAAGTTCTGCAAAGAAATTTTGGCCAATACTTTGTTCAGGAAATTATGATGGAACTACCTAAAAACCTTTTGTCGTTAGCTTGATTTGTGGAAATAGTAAACCAATAACAGCGGAAGTTTTTTTATCTGATTTCGTTGCGGAGGTTAAAAAACTTAAGGATCATGGATTTGCAGCAGCAGGTTCCTTTTTTACCATAACTGTAAATACTTTTATATGCTATGCACCTACTCGGGAATTTGTTAAAGGTATAGCAAACCACAATGGCTATTATGGATGCGCAAGGTGTATTCAAGTTGGAGAATATGTTGAAAGAAGAGTTACATTTCCAGAGTTTAATAAAGAAAAGCGAACAGATACCTTATTTATTAATCGTCAACAAAAACAGTATCATCAAAAGAATATTATATCATCACTTCTGCAGCTTAATATTGGACATGTTTCTCAATTTCCTTCGGAATATATGCATCTTGTATATATGCCTTGGTGCGACTCGAAAATTGTTATTGTATTGGCTTAGTGGCTCACAAAATGTTAAAAAAAGTGTAGGAAATGTTGATACTATATCTAATAACATGATTAGCTTGGTAAATTGTATTACTTGTGAGTTTTCCAGAAAACCACGGTCTCTCAAAGAAATAAGTCGATGGAAAGCCACTGCATTTAGACTTTTTTTATGTTATGTTGGTCCGGTTGTTTTAAGAAATCACTTACCGTCGAATACATACCATCATTTTATGCTTTTAAATGGAGCTATTTCAATACTAGCAAATCCAGATACTTTTAATAATTAATGTAATTATGCTGAAAATCTGTTAATAATTTTTGTTAAGGAACTATCAAGTTTGTATGGTGATAGTTCATTAAGTTACACTATGCATAGTCTTATTCATATATGTGATGATGTTAGGCTTTTTGGTGCTCTTGATAATTATAGTGCATTACCATTTGAAAACATGCTTGGTTCACTGAAAAAATGGTAAAAACTGGCCGATTTCCACTCAGACAATTGTGTCAGCGTTTATCTGAGCAAAGTTTTGTTTTTTCAGATGAACAGCCATCATTAAAACCTTCATTGTGTAAAACTCACTACGAAGGTCCAACTCTTACCTTTTTTTTCTTAAGGAATACAATACAAACAACTTAATTTTGCTGGTTGTTTTTTTTCCACTGAGAAAGCAAACAGATGCGCTTTATTAAATGATGGAAAAGTTATCGTAATTTGCAATATTATTGACTCAGAGCATGATGGAATAATTATTATTTGTCGCATTTTTAGAATAATGAAAAATTTTACAGCTATCCATGTGAGTCATCAAAACTTAATGTTTTCAAAATTGATCAATTGTCAGAACAGTATTCATATTTTCTGTTATCGTCAATATTTCAAAAATGCTTATTGCTGCAGAAAAAAAATTATTTTATAGCTTTTCTTTTTCTTCATTGTTTAGAGTTTATATAAGATTTTTTTTAACATTTACATATAGAGATTTTGTTATAAGTTATTTAAAAAAATAATACATTATTATGCTTTAAAATGACTTAATTTATTAACTAATTTGTCTACAAATAAGTAGCTTTCATATATTTGATATATTTTTATACCTTAAGTATTTCGTACATAAACTTGATGAAATATATATAAAATACAAAAAAATGAATATAAGAACTAAGTATATATTATAATATAAATTACTAACTATGTAATACAATATAACATATAAATTAATAAAAATAGAAAAACAGCAAATATATATTAATTATAATATCTAATTATAATATATTATATTATAATTATATATATTATAATATATTACAATACGATTATAATTATACATTAATGTATTATATATAATATACCAACAAATTAACATTTATATATTATAGTTAATTTGTTGATTAAAATTATGTCACTATATTTATAGTGCCATATTTAATATACCTAATTTATATCAAACTATAGTGTCATATTTAATATATTGATTCAATTTTTAGATTTTGTATATTCCATTTTACATTATTAACCAACAAATTAATTATAACTAATACTAATATATTAGCTGTTGTTCTATATTTACGACTTAAAACTATGTATAGTGCTATTATTAGGTATTTTAATTTAAATATTTCTACAAATCAAATCAAAATATGGTCTGATATGTTATCTGAATGTTTTTGCAATATTTGTCACGATATTGGGCCAATATGTAAATATAATATTAGGTAAATATTGCTAAATGTAAACATTTTATATTGGGCCAATATTGTTGCCAACATTGCGCCGATATTGCTAATAATATTGGACCAATATTGTAAAATAATATTGAACCAATATTGGCAACAATATTTGGCCAATTTTTAAATCTAATCTTGGGCAAATATTGCTAAATGTAAACATATTGGTCCAATATTGTTGCCAATATTGCGCCAATATTGTTTGCTACTTGGGTATAATCCTGTTCCAGATCAATTCAAAGTGGGAGTTGGTGGAGCTGTAATTGCTCATTTAGCAATTACAGGACACATATTTTTTGTGATTGGTATTTTACCAGCTTCCCATTGATTGAGTATATGCTAACTAAAGACATCTACCTAACAGGGACAAATATAGGAATAGAGTTCCTAAAGAAATTAAAAATTTGTCAGATGATAAGTCTTTCTCGACTGGGTCATGGAGCACATGATATGATAGTAAAGCAAGATGGAAAAATTGCTTTTGTGAAGTGGTTTGACACCAAACCAATAGTTTAAGCATGCATCGTGTTGCCATAGATGATTTTTGTCGATGTGTCACGGTTATTTATTATTAGGGAATATAATGCAAAGACGGGAGGTGTAGACTTTTGTGACCGAATCATGAGTCACTACAGGATGGAAGCCAAGACCAGAAAGTGGACAGTTCGAGCCATAATGCGTTTCATTGATCTATCTCTGAATCTGATATATCCTCAGTTTTCTAAAGTTTCGAAAGAATATTGCAGAAGCCTTCGTTATTGAAAATTGAAAGCTCAGAAATTAATTTAGAGGAAGAGCAACCTGTTACATATAGAAAATACGAGCAGATTCCATCAATGCACCGTCATCTTTGCATAATTGCAGATCGGAACTGCTTTGCTGCATTCCATTCCAAAAAAAAGAACACTGACCAATATTTACTGACTTTTTTAGTATTTTAGACTTTTTAAATTTTTAGAATTTAATTTTCAAATTTTGTTCTAATGCTATTTTGTAACATTACATAAAACCTTTGTTTAAAACAAAATGTGTGATTTATTCTTAAATTTGTGTATGTAAACATTTTAAAATTTGTACTATTACACCCCATTGTCCATCGCAGTGGACATCATTAATTATATCCAAAATATTGTACGAAGGTGCTAAAAGTTCTTTGGTAGTGTATTATGTCCCTTTGATTGAGAAACAAATAAAAATAATGAAATACTTATGTAGAACTCGCGTGGGTCTGAATAAAGAATTTTTTGTAGATAAAGATAGTGATTCTGCTTAATCTACAGATACGTAAATTTTTATATATTTAAACACCCAGTATTTTTATATTTAATATTCTGTTGTTGATATTTTTATAGTTGTTATTTTGGATGATAAAATTCTAACAAAGCGTAACCCTAACTACCTCCAACAACGCTGAAAACAATGAAAACACCAGCGACAACGCAAACATTCAATACATCACCAACATCTCCAAGAGAACTCGGTATTTTTTGCTTCTTTATTCATTTGAAAATTTTCGTTAATAAAAGGTTAAGAATATATGTATATATATATATATATATATATATATATATATATATATATATATATATATATATATATATATATATATATATATATGTATATATATATATTTACATATACACACTTTTAATAATTCTGTATATATAAAGTATTTGCTATAGACAAAAACCCAAGTTTTTAAATATTACAGAAACAAATGAAAAATGTATTGAAAAATTTATAACGAATATATGAATTTTTACTCGTAGAAATTTTGAAATCTTTATTCAAAGCTGATTATTATAAAGACACAAGTACTAGCGAAAACGAAGTACGAAATCAAAAAAGTTTAGACGTTTTGAATAGACTTTATTATTGTTTTACGTGTTATAACAGATGGTATGAAGAAACATAATTTATAAAAACTTTAAAAAAAAAGTTGCAAGTTAAGTTATTTATATATTATAGTTATATATTATAGATATATTCAATGATGAATTATATTTCCAAACAGATATAAACGATTGTTATTTAAAAATAAAACAAGAAATAAATGTTTTTATGTTCTTTCATGTATTTGTTAAATTTGAAATATTATTTTTTCATTTTTTCAAACAGTACTTCATCACGTTCTTTTAATATTTTATAAAACATTGTGAAATGATGATACAATTTCTACTTGAATAAGAGTTTGATATTTTTTTGTTTCTTCTATTATAAACAATATTTCTTCACCAGTTAGTATTATAACTTACGGTATCAAACAAGACAATTTTTAATCATCAAAAAAACATTCTTCCTGAAATCGTCTCAAAAAAAAAAAAAAAAAAAAAAAATTTTAAAAAACGAGTGAAAACTTTTTTAAAAAAAAACACGCAGTTTTTTGTATTCTTACAACCACATTGTTAATAATGGTGACTAAAACAATCAAAAAGATATTCATAGGGAGTCATAAAGAACGAATAATCAAGTTTATCGATAGAGTATTTTATTTCTTTTTTTTCAATTGTTTACAAGCCAAAACTGACAAATTTCGCTTGGTATTTTAATATTATTCAATTTTAGAACAGCAAGTTCTCTTTTACACAAATCTATTTATGTAAGGAGAGTGATTTGAATTTTATAAAGTCGATGAAGTTTAAAAAATTCACAACTCAATAGGAAACGTAAATTTTTAAAAAGAACTGCCATCTAAAAAAATATCAATTCATTATTAAAAATATCAACAACATAAAAATTTATTAAAAGTTGTAAAAATCATTTCAACACTAATCTATATAAATTTATTACATGTTATAAAATCATTTTTTGCACCAATTCAAGTTGCAATGTTCGCATTCATCGAGAATGCGAACATTGCGAGTCAAATATCTTTTATTTTATTTCTGGTATTTTTAATAAAACATTGCGTTTCAACAAAATTTGATAATTATTTTGTCACCTAAAAAGAATCTTCTAAAATAATATTATTCATTATAAAAAAAATCACTATAACAAGTTATAAAATCACACTAAATAAATTATTTTTCATATGATAAAATAGAGTTGTCAGATATACGAGATAAAAATGTTTTACTTTTGACGCGATACAACTGTAATACAAAAATGTAAAATGTTATTTAAAATAATACAAACATTGCTGCGAAGCAAAATTAAGTAACACATAGCATTTACTTTGTTATAATTACTATCTAATTGTAAAATATAATGTGTTTTTCGTAAAGAATATTTTTTATGTAACCATCAAGAGTATGAAAAAAGCAAGACACTTTGCTGTTATTTCTGGTATTTCGATTAAAAAAATGTTTTGAATAGTTAACTGTATTTTACATATTTCCAGCAAAGACTTTATTTTATTATCATTAGGTTTTGCTATTTGTTTCTCGAAAAAATCGAATTCGCTCTTCCCACATTCTTTATATTTTCCCATTTTTGCAATTTGTTTCTTGAAAAAATTAAATTGCTAATTTCATATTTTTTATATTTTCTTATCTAAAAAAAGAATTATTTAAACAATTAGAGAGATTTATAATAATCTAAAAGTCTTTCTGTTACTACTTGCAATTTCAACGTTTCTTTTTTTAAAGTTTCACTTGGAACTAACGATTTGTACGAAAGACGGATCTTTATTTTCGAAAGAAAGGTTCTGTTAGTAGGAATGTGGATCATTTGAGCGTTCGTAAGCAGGAGAATTTTCTATTTGTTATATAAATCAATTTTGTCTAATTTCTTTCAAAAGTAATACCAATAATTGAACCTATCAATTTACTTTTTAACGTATCATAAACAACTTCGCCTTTATCCATAGCACTGTTTTTAATGCAATTGATGAGATTGTTGATTTTTATAATTTGCTCAGATATTCCCGCAGAAAAATCTAGCAGCCATTTTAATCTTTTCATATCTTGACGAATAAAATAGGGATACAATGAATCCATACAACATTGTATACAACGTTACCTTATTTTAGAGTAATAATAGAGAAACTAACCAATACTATCTTGATGATGCAAAACATTTGCCAGGCTGTTCATGTTCAGCTTGGTTATAGAGTGCATAATCTGTGCAAGCATTTTTTTGCCATTTTTCAAAAGAAAATCTTTCGTGGTCTGATTTTGATCTCTCTTATAGAGAATTTACTATATTTTGTACCAGATAAAAATATTTTTTAAAATATGGCTTCAAACAATAAAGCATTAAATATGAATAGTCTTGAAGATGCAAAGCCACTGGATTAACCCAGCTGGCACAAGCACGTTCATTGTACGTACAATGTACGTCCAATACTTGTCCGTCCGTCTTTGAACTGAAAATGAACCTTACAAGGGATTTTATTATTTTTTTACAAAAATAGCAACTATACTATATATATTTATATAAGCTTAGCCGTACGCATAACACAATTTGTCATTATCGTCTACTCTAATCATGGTTTCAGAACTATTTTACTTTCATTTTTATTTGAGTATCGTGGCGTAGAAACAGGGCTCAGTTAATTATAAATTTTAAAAATGGCATCGTGTGTGAAAAAATGGAAAGGTATTAATAAAAAAGTAAACACTCTTTTAGATTTATCAAGTGATGACGAAACAACTGTAACAGAAAATGCTGATGCTGATTTTTCTTTAAGTCCAATAAAGTCCATAAATAGTGACGACGAATCGTCGAATAATGTAACAGACGATATTTTTTTATCTGACGATTACTTAACTGATGAATATTATCCGAACACCAGTAGTGAATCTGAAGGTGATATTACAGACCTTTACTGTAGTGATGGTTATTCTGATGATGATTATTCTGATGTGGGCGAAATCTCACTATTACATAAAAAGCTAGCTCAATGTGCAACAAGAAATCGTTGGACTCGGTCATCCGTTAATGAACTTACTTGTCTATCCTTCGTGAAAATGATTCTTCTCTTCCTAAAGATGCACGAACTCTCTTGAAAACACCGAGAAAAATACCAAAAGAGCAAAAATGTGGTGGTGATTATGCATATTATGGATTATGTAAAGGAATTAAAAGTGTCCTCAATGATAAAATTGTGTTAGTAATGTTATAAAATTATCAATAAATATAGACGGAATCCCACTTTTTAAATCATCAAGCAGGCAGATGTGGCCGATACTTGCATGTTTTGATAACTCTGACATAGTTATCATTGCTATTTTTTGTGGTGATCATAAACCGAACAATATTAATAATTATTTGTCAGATTTTGTCAGTGAATGGAATGAGTTGAGACAGAATGGCATTGTGTTTAATGCACACCGCCTAAGTATAGAAATTAAATCTTTCATTTGTGATGCACCATCTACGGCCTTTTTTAAATGCATTACTCATCATGGAGGTTATAATTCATGTGAAAGGTGTATCATTCATGGAACGCATGAAGGACGAGTTGTTTTCAATGAGGAAGAAGGCTTTCAATTACGAGAAAAAAGTACTTTTGAACAGTTTGGCTATTGTGATAATCATCAGCGAGATAGGTCTCCTTTAATTGGAATTGATTGCATTAATTTTTTTGCACTAGACTACATGCATCTTGTGTGTTTAGGTTTTATGCGTCGCATGTTGAATTACCTGAAAAAAGGACCATGTGCGAAAATATCTGCTGCTCAAATTTCAGAGGTATCTCAAGTGCTAATTTCTTTTAGTGGATGTATGCCGAGTGAGTTTGCTAGACAACCTCGAAGTTTAAAGGAATTGGATAGATGGAAAGCAACAGAGTTCAGACAATTTTTATTATATACCGGTCCAATTGCATTAAGAGGTGTTGTCTCAAAGGAGTTATATGAACATTTTTAAACCCTAGGTATTGCTATGAACATATTGTTACAAGATGATGATGATAAGCGTGTTTCATATTTAGATTATGCGCTATATATATATATATATATATATATATATATATATATATATATATATAAAAATATATAAATATTATATTTTTATATATATATATATATATATATATATATATATATATATAAAAATATATAAATATTATATTTTTATATATATATATATATATATATATATATATAATATATATATATATATATATATAAAAATATAATATTTATATAAGCTTAGCCGTACGCATAACACAATTTGTCATTATCGTCTACTCTAATCATGGTTTCAGAACTATTTTACTTTCATTTTTATTTGAGTATCGTGGCGTAGAAACAGGGCTCAGTTAATTATAAATTTTAAAAATGGCATCGTGTGTGAGCAGTTTGTGAGGTGGCCTAATGGTATAAATGTTTTAAAAGCTTGCAAGCAACAGGCAATACCACAGAACGATTGGTTTTGCTTTCCCCCTTCTTACGGAAAAGTGTCGTCATAGTAAGTATTGCAAAACTTTTTCACTAACTCGTTATTAACAGTTAATTATTCCAAACCTAGTTTGGAATAAAGAACTGTTTGTACAAGTCTCAAGTTTCGACTTTTTTTCAACCTTTACTTATTGTTACACATTCATTTAAAAATATATATGTTTAGATGATAAAGCAGTGTGTGAAGGGTTTGATTTTACGAGTGAGGAGTCTGAAACACCTTCCAGCAAGATTAAATTTGGTCAATTGACCCATGAAAATAAAACAGGAACCAATCATCAAAAGATACATAAAATGCGTATGTTTTAATTGTTTGTTTTATTTTATTAATATATATTATACTATTCTTGAGATATGTTTTGTATTTTAAATTTTTATCGTATGATAACTTATAATACATGTTTAAGTTTAAGCACTGCCATTTATTAAAATTAACTGCAGTACTTTTGTAAATAAGTTAGATGAAGTCGCATCTTTAAAACAGGTTATATATATACTGAACATAACTTTTATTTAGCTGTATGTCCTGAAAAGCCCATGTTTGTCAGAGCTAGGTCGCGATCTCCTTACAGTGTTTCTTCTTTACAAAATCCTTCAGTAGAATTTCTTGCTATTCCAGAACTTGAGTCAAAATGGTTCAAAATCTTTAACACAGTCAGAGTCAATAATATCTTCTTCTAAAAGTTGTTTTACCTTTTTGTCACCTGCTGTAAAGTCAACCTGCCCATCCCAATTATCATCTTCAGTAAAATCTAAAATCCCAGTAAGACAATTGTCCCAACCAAGGTGTTCAATTTTAGTAAACCAGCCATCAAGCCAAGCCAGCCAAACCAGCCAAGTTATGATGCCACCAGTAAATGCAGCTCGAAATACTAAAACTTCATTTCCTCTTTCAGAAGCCAGTAAAATTATTTATTTTTAATATTTTCATTTCACAAGTTACTTTTTCACTTTTACTACCTTTAACTGTATTGTATTTAGTTTTACTATGAAGATATATATTAAAAGAAATAAAGTTTTTTTATGGGTATTATTTGTCTATTTACCCCAATATTTATCTTAATCAATTATCTATCAATTTTAGGTATGTTTTGTAAAAAATGTAAATGTATAAAATAATAATCTAAAATTTTAGAATTCCAATACAAAGTAATTCATTTACTGACACAAATACTTGAAGAGCAATGCAAGATTGGAACACATTATGAACCTGAACATTCTTTATACCATGTGCAGCAGTTTGATAATTTGGAGGAGTTTGAGCGGTTTGATGAAGAACTTTCTGACGTAGCAAAATCTTATCTTTTAGTAAGTAAATGTAATAATGTATTCTTTAATAATAAATGTGTAGAGAGAGAGAGAGAGAGAGAGAGAGCGAGAGAGAGGGGACAGATTGAGGAGAGAGAGACACAAACACACACACACACACACTATAAAATCATATTTATTTTAGAAAAGACGGTTAACAATGGTTGGCGGCATGTCATGCTATGCAAATGTCAAGCGATACTTTTAAAGTAAGTTTGTCAAAAAAAAAAACTTTATTATCCATAGACAAGGCTGCTATTTACATTTTCTCAGTTAGTTTTTAAAAATACTTAGTAATTATTCTATTGTATTAAAATGTGAAAACAATATTTCATGCAGAAAACGATTTTTATACATACTTCAGACTTATGACCAACAAGTTGATGGCAAGTTATAACATGGAGGGTAAAAACAAAAAGCCTTTAAGAAAACAAACGTAATCAGAAAGATTGTGGGTATATTATTTTCTGTTAAAAGATATTTTTAAAAGATTTTTTTACGTTTTTATTAAAAAAAAAGTGTTTAATTTTCTGCAAAATTGAATTGCACGACTTGAATTAAATAAAATATATTTAACACAGAGGGTTTTCAGTGAATCAAGGAAATCTGATATCAATCTTATATATAGAATTTTAAAAACATTTAGCCAAGTTATTTTGTTCTTGCTTTCAAAAAAAGTATATAGTTTATAGCTGATAAATTTTTGTGTCATTGTAGATAGCATGCCGAAGTATACACTAAATGAGGTGCACCAGGCGATTGGTAATGTTTTGAAACGTGCACCAGATAGAAAAGATGGAGGTGGACGTGGCTGTAACGCAGAAGATCAGGATTTATTTTAATAATAAATCTCAATTGTTCTTAATGAGTTGTTTTCGTTTTTAGTTTTATTGATGTTTTAAACTAAATGATGTCGATGATGATGTTTTGAAGTGGAAAGTTTCGTAATTGTCACTTAAAACAATACTGAATTTACAACAATTACAAATTAGACTTAAAAAAGACAATTTCGAGTCAAATTGACTCGAAATTGTCTTTTTTAAGTCTAATTTGTAATTGCAATTTAAGTCTAATTTGAAAAATTCTCGAGTATAATTTGAGCGTGCAGAGTACGTCTGAATTCGAATTTAAACGTACAGTGTACGTTCTATTTTGGACGTACATTGTACATTCAAATTTGTACGTCATTCAGTATTTCCAATCTGAACCAAAATTGAACTAAAATTGTACGTTCCGTCTGGACGTCTTTTGTACGTACAATGAACGTACCCGTGCCCGCTGGGAATAGATGCCACTTAAACATACTCAGACGTACACAATATTTGTTCTAAAAACAGGAAAGTCTCAAATCTTGATCAAAATATAGCCTAAATGGTCTCCCACAGGCAAGACACACACCAATAGCATGTCGTGAGCTCCTAAATGCAATGATAAATATGACAAACTTATGCGACTCTCATATAGCAACAGACAATTGGTTTGAAGAGCTTTATAAAACAAGCTTTGAAGAAAGTCTTTAAAGAGAGCAAGGGGTTATCCTGCTTCGAGATAAAAAGCCAGAAACTTGGATCAAGTCAGATACAAATTTACCACACCTTGTTAATCTTCCTGTTTGACACAAGGAAAATGTTATAAAGAATTGGTGTAAAATGACATGATCAAGGCAGCTTCAAATAACTATATGATCTTTAAGGTAAAAAATGAATCTTGTGTGACCGAAATTTTAACTAATTACGTACTTGATAAAAAGTGTGAAATGTTTTACAGCACCGATTAACAGTACCCAATGAGTTGATAACTGAAAGTAGTGTGTGTTAAGTAAAAGTAAATATCTGATATTTACTAGGAGTTTGATAAAGCCAACATAGTTAAAGATACTTTAAAACTTAAAAGGAATGTGCTCTCTATTCATCATCTAAAATGGTCATTAATTGGAAAATAAGAAAAGAATGTCTTGGGAAAGGAAAAATGCTTAATGTGTCGTTCACTTTTATCAACAAAGTCTAACAAAATATTGGTCTGTAAGATGCCAAGAAAGGTTATGTCTTTTGATGCATGTCCTAGCGATCTATTTGAACAAATTCTTTATGATGGAAATCTGCATTGGGTTTGCGTTACCACATATTATTGCAAGCCTGGGGAGATATATATATATATATAATATATATATATATATATATATATATATATATATATATATATATATATATATATATATATATATATATATATATATATATATATATATTGACAGTCTTTTTCATGGTTCAATAAGTGTGAGACTATAAGTATTTTATTTATTTCTTCTGTAGCATAGGACACCCCAGGTTAATTTATTCATTTATTTTAACTTGTTGCTAAAACTAACAATAAATAATGTTTATTATTAAAATTATTATCATGAATAAATAAATTTGCTTTATTTATTTTATTTCGTTAACTTTTTCGCAATCGTCATTTGTAGCACCGGACACCCCAGATAACTAAATACATTTATTTTGATTTGTTGCTTAAAAAACTAGCTTTTTTAAAATATATTTTATCATTTAATTGTTTTAGCTGTTTCATCGGCTACTTCTGGTAACTTGATACATTTATTTTGATTTATTACTTGAAAAACAAGAATAAATATTGTTTATTTGAAGATAATCATCAGAATTAAAAAAAAAAGCTTTTTTAAATACGTTTTTCATTTAGCTGTCAATAGTCTTTAGGTAGCCAATTAATTTTTTATGTCGCTTTTTAATTCGGTAATATATTTTCAAACCTTTATATTAGCATGTTAGTTTTTCCAGATATCAATTGAAGTATCAAATAAGTTGAACTATTATTCAGATTTCACTTATACTGTTTTTAAATAATTTTTACCGAAAAACATTTTTTATATTTCAGATCAAAGACAACAGTTTGGTAAGCAAAAATATATCGTTTTTTATTGTGTTTTTGTCATTTCCTAATTTTCCCAAAGCAAAGAAGGTTAATAACTGCTCTATCTCTACACACCATTAAGTATTTATATTAACCAATATAAAATAATATATAACCATATAAAATACTATTTTTACTAAAATATAAATTAATATATTTACCAATACGTATCATATGATGAATCTTATACACCTAAAATATATCATTGAAAGATATATTTCAGATATAAATGTTTAAGTATTTTTTTTATGTTCTCCTTGAAGGGCGAGTTGAAAAGTTATACATACTATTTTCATAATTTTAAAGAAAAATACTTTTTCATATTACTTCACAATATCTTTTTACATTTTATATATATGCTTTTGTTACTTATGTAGAGAAAAAAAATTCAAATGTTTATAATAGTTTTTTTTTCTAAGTAATTGTCAACGGCCAGTTCTTCAAGAGGTGAAAATTAATTTTGTCTTTCGTATGTGTTTCGATTTTATCTTTTAGCAAGGAAGAAAAAAATGCAGACATATGTTTATTATGTTAAGGTACACAGCTCAAGCACCGAACTGTAATTCTAAATTCTTATTTACAATAATATTTGCAGCTTTAATAGAGTAAAGATTTGATTATAAATAAAAGAATTAGGAAAAAAAAAATTAATAAAAATAATTATTATCGTTTCTTCATTCTAACTTTGACCTTTCAATTATATATAATAAAAATATTAATTTTAACTTTTTAAACTTACAAATGAAGACTACAAAAACTACGTTTCGGCAAGCCTGGTCATTTGACTAAAGAATGTTTCAGAGAAATATATATATTTATGTTAGTGTGTTCTTCAAAGAGAGTACTCAATGTTCTTAAAGAACAGAGCAATAACGAATTAGTAAAAACATTTAGCTAATTTTTATTAGTCTTCTACACGTTGTTTCGCCATCAGTAGTCTCATCAAGAAGAATGTCTAAATACCAAAAAATTTAAGTTATAGAATAAAAAATGTTTACAAGAAGATGGGAATAAGTGTAATTATTATGTAACAACTGTAGTACTTTGCAACCAGGAAGTTGCATTAACTACATTAGACAATTAAAAAATAATGAAAAGAATTCTTTAGAAATAAGATAATTTTAGACTGGTCATTTATTTTTAAAATTTAACATTTTTACAAAATTTCTTTCATAAATTATAAAAACAAATGATCGGCCTAAAATTATCTTATTTCTAAAGAATTTTTTTAATTATCTAATGTCTTTGATGCAACTTCCTGGTTGCAAAATACTACAGTTATTACATAATTAATTACACTAATTCTTGTGAAAATTTTTTATTCTGTAACTTGAATTTTTAGATATTTAGACATTCTTCCTGATGAGCCTACCTGATGGCAAAACAACGTGTAGAAGAGAACTAAAAATTAGATAAGTATTTTTACTAATTTATATATATATATATATATATATATATATATATATATATATATATATATATATATATATATATATATGTATGTATATGCCCTCGGGAACTAGAAAAAATGAGTTCGGCAAAAATGAAGTCAGCAATTTATCTAAACCAATTTTACCTTAACAATACACCGATTGAGCTTTGTAACGTGCCGTTATGATTTGGGAGTTCGAGAACCCATTGGAGGGGCAAAAGTAGAGACAATGTATAAAATCTACCATTAAAACTTGTAAAAACGAAGTATTAACATCTGTCAAAAGCATTCAAATAAAAATTTATTCAATTATAAAGTAGAATCTAAAAACAAATTTTTTATATAAAAATGCCAAAAGTTAATTGTGCCCTAATTGGTTATACAAATAGTACCTATAGGTTGAAAAAATGGAAAAAAGAACTATGCAAGGAACACCAAGAAAATATAACCAGAGAGGAGTGCTAATTATGAGAAATGCCATTTTTATTATACAGACTTCCATCAGCAAAATAATTATGGATCAAAGCTTTAGGAGAATTTATAAATAAGACACTATGGCAGCCAACAGGTAGTGGCAGAGTGTGCTCCATACGTTTATTGATGGAATTCTTCCGACTGCAAATCCTACGCCTACTTTATGTCTTGGATATGAAATAAAAGCTAATAAATCTGGAAGAAACTTCTTAAAACACCCTATACCATTACAAAAGCAAAAACTTGACTGCACTGCTGCTACTAGTTGTTCAACTTTTATGACACTTGCTTCAGGACAACCACCTCATTCTAGTGATATTTTAACAGATTAAGATGAAAAAAATTACGAAATGTATCATTTTTCTCGCCAGTATCTGATCATTTGTAATGCTCTATACAATTAAGTAAAGTTAGCAAAGTATGTGTTGATAAGAGCAATTTAATCCCTTATCAGTAATGTAAACACTTTAACATTAATTTGCCAAAAATTAAAGCGTCAAAAGCTATTTGATAGTGTTATTTGTTCAGTATTTACATGGAGAAAAATTAAAACAGATGCTAAAATGAAATTTTACACTGGTTTATCAACAATCATTATTTGACAATTTGTTTTTACTAATCAAACAATATTTACCAAATTTAGTTTTTTGGTCAGGTCCAAAAAAGGTTTACTAATTCTAAAAACGAGAAAAAATATGCTTCAATGAAAAAATCAAAAGAACTATCACAGAGACGAGTTTTTACTTGTTTAAATGTGATTAAGAATAGGACTTCTAAATCAAGACTGAGCTGATCGTTTTGGCATATCCCCAGCATTGTGTTCACGTACATTCACAACTTGGACTAAAATGTTGAGTTATGTTTTAGAAAAAGCATTAGTTGTATGGCTTCCACGGGAATTATTCGTAACAATCTGCTACCTGTTTTTGTGAAAGCTGGTTATCAAAAATGTGGAGTAATTCTTGATAGTGCAGAAGTGTTTATAGAACGTTTAAAGTCTCTTTATAAGCAATCAGGTACCTGGTCAGACTATAAGCATCATAATACATTTAAATTCTTAATAGGTATTGGTCCAACTGGATTTATTACATTTCTTTCTTCTTGTTATGGACAAAGAGCAATTGAGAGGTTTATTATAAGAGATAGTGGCATATATAATCTACTAGATCGAGATGACGAATATGACTGATCGAGGTTTTAAAATTCAGGAAGGTTTAATTTTAAATTTCTTTACTTTAGTTGTGCTGCCTGGTGTCCGCTTGAAAAGTCAGTTAACCACTGAAGAAGTTTAAAAAACTAAACATGTTGCAAATCTTAGAATTCATGTAGAGCGAGCTATTAACCGTATTAGTACAGAATTCTAAATGGAAGTATGTCAATTAGCATGCCGCAACATGCAGGTGACATTTTACTATCCTGTGGTGCGATAAGTAATTTAAAACCAAAACTTGTAGCAGACGCTATACCAAAAAAACTTTTTAATAAAAAATTATAAGTTCTTTACATTAGTATCTTATTGTTAAAATTTAGTTATTTTTAAGATACATGGAAGGGTGTGATATTTTTGAAAAGTTTTATCTCAATGTAATGGGAGAAGTATTTTATGATTTTATGAAAATGCATTTTTTTAATTTTTTTTGTATGTAACTTGTAATTTTCCTTATATTTTTTTAATGGCAACTTAAAAGATCCATGAATTTAAAACAAATATCAAAAAGGGCGGAAACAAAGGAGCTCAGTAAATATATAACAAAGGTTGATTGGTTTTTCGGATGTCGAATAATTTATTTACAAATCTCAATCCTGTAATCTGTAGTCGGAAGATATGAGTTCTAATGACTTCTTTTATTGAAAGGCAGTCGGTACTTTTTAGGATTTACCCCGCCCCCTCATTTCATAATTAGAATCTCTCCTGGTAATCAATACACTGATTAATTGTAATATGTGTATGATGAAATTAAACAAAAGAAAAGAGCATCTTACTATACGTCAAAGATATACGTTATGTAACTACAGTGCACTTTGGGATAAAATAATAAAAAATGATACCAAAAATTAAAAATTACATTTTTTTAATTTTCTATTTAGATATGATTTTTTATTAACTAGGGATTATAGAACTTGAAGCTAAACGAACTTTGAAAATATCTCTCACGGTATTGATATAGTAGGTTATCAAAATTGATATTTATTAATTAAAAAAAAAAAGAAAATTTATATTTCTTGCAAAAAATTTGCGCTAACAAGTTGAAACTTTTCCGACAACGCTTTTTAATAGTTACAAATGTGATTCTTAGCAATTGATTGCAACTGATCAGATCTACAGTCCCTGGACAAATTATTACACGCACTCGAGTTTTTTTAATATTTATCGCATTATACCATTATATGCAGTACATTTACATTTAAACACGGATGTGATGGATTTTTATGTAGGAAATTTATTATACAATTCGTGTTTGTATGTATTTTCCATATATGGTATTACAGTGTGAGTCAATTAGTACATTAGCGCGTACAAGTCGAAAGTTGCTTCAGTCGCGTTCGCCTTGGCTTCAGTTGCGGACTTGTTTATCTGAAGTGTTTGTTTATTTAGTAGTTTTACAGTACATATTATGCATTTAACTGTTTATTTTGTGTGCAACGTTTATAAATAATAATAAGTTTGAAGACTTTAAGCATGGGTAAAAAAGCCGATCTTACACCACGCAAAAAAGCTGAAATAAAGGTCCTTGTGAATGCTAAAGTACTTTCAAATCGCGCAATATCACAAAGATTGGAGATATCTGAAGCTAGTATACGACGCATAAAACAGAAAATTGAGTCAGGGGAAGAATTGATCCCCAAACGAAGGAAAAAATTCGGCAGAAAGCCTATTTTCACTTCAAGGGCAGAAAAACCTTTAAAGAAAATTTGTCTTGAAAATAGATTTGCTACCACAAAACTAATAACATCGCAACTCCAAGGTGTTAATGTGAATGCTTCTGAACGCACTGTTCGAAGAAAATTAATAGATTTAGATTTAAAGGCCTGCCGCCCTGCCAGGAAGCCCAAGTTAACACCTGTATTAAAAGCAAAGCGTCTGACGTGGGCCAAACAGTTCCGTGATAAAGATCTGGTACTCTGGATCGGTGAGTTGTTACAATTTCTTCAAAAATAATGTATTTAACCTTTTTTTATGATGACAGAAGATCAGCACAAACTTTTAGTGTTTTTTGTTGCTATTTTTGACAGGTCCGCTTCAGTGATGAAAGCACATTTGAAATTTTGCAGAACAAAGCTCAGTTCGTGCGTTGTCGTCGCGGAGAAAAATTTTATCCTGACTGTGTTGTTCAGACTGTGAAGCATACTATAAAAGTGATGACTTGGTCAGTCATCAGCAGCAAAGGCACTGGACTTCTGTACGTGGTAAATGGCATCCCAGCTAACACAAAACGTTTACGCACGTTCAACGAACGTTGCGAACGTTCGAGCACGTTGTATGAACGTTCCACGAATGTTCTCTAAAATTGTATTATTATGAGCTCTATATTTGGTTGGGCGAGATCTTCATTCCCGATTGCTTCTTATTTAAATATACGAAAAAATTTATTCGAGTCACGCGAAAGAAGTACTGTTTAGTTATTTGAAAAAAAGGTGAAAATCCTAATTTAAGATTTTTATAATACATATAATACGTAATACTATTTAATATTATTTATAGCATACCCATTGAAATAGGTCTAATACCATTGTAATATAGCTTATATTAATATATTATAATAGTATTATACCTATTTCAATATTTAAATAAGTATAATACTATTATAATTATTATAATATATTATAATAATATAGCCTATAATACTATTACAAAATTTCTACCTCATACCTACATATAAAATACCTGTATAATATACCTATATATTTTAGCCTATATTATATAGGTATATTATATACCTATAATTATATAAGTATAATACTATTATAGTGGGTTTATAACTAATTATAAACCCACTATAATAGTATTATCCTATAGTAAATATATTTATATTTATATATATATATTTATTATATATATATTTAATGTATATAATATATATATATATATATATATATGTATATATATATATATATATATATATATATATGTATATATAATATATATATATATATATATATATATATATATATATATATATATATATATATAATGAATAAATATAAATATATATATATATACATACATATAAATATATATGAATGTTAATGTTTATCCTTGGAGTTGCGGTCATCGTCATAGTTTGTGTGTTGCGGAAAAACATTAAATAAAACGCGTAATAAAACTTATTAACGCGTTATGTACAATACAAAACATGTTATTAACGTGGGTTTTTAAATAATTTCATATATACATATCTTATATATATAAATATATACATATAAATATATATATTATATATATATATATAATATATATATATATATATATATATATATATATATATAAATTATTAGAAATCACTTATCAATTTCAATTTTTTACACAATGTTGCGTCAATTAATAATATTGACGAAACATTGTGTAAATAATTGAAATTGATAAATGATTTCTAATAATTTGTTATTGCTCTGATCTTTTAAGAACACTGAGCACTCTATTTTATAGAATACATTTAAAATTGTTGTTATAAATATATATATATATATATATATATATATATATATATATATATATATATATATATATATATATATATATATATTTCTATATATATATTTGTAGCAATGATGGTGTGGCTAGTCCATTTTCTAGTAATATTCATTTAGATGTGGAGAATCAATTGGTATCAAGTAAGTGCAACTCGGAAAAAAAGTTTTCCCTTCAATCTGATTCAGATTCTGACTCAACTCATAAAAACAGTATGTCATTCAATGACAGCATAAAAGAATGGATGCAACTGTTCCCTGATGTAAAACACAATGCTGGTGATGATTTGTTAAAGCGACTAAAAATTAATGGACACCCTGAATTACCAGCTACAGTAAGAACTCTGTTGCAAACATGCAGAACTCTTGAGATTTATTGCAAATCTGGCATGCAATATGTTTATCTAGGAATTGAAAAAAAGTTGTTACAAATACTAGGTCGTCTTGAAGAAGAGGACAAGTTAAACAATTTATTAGACTTGGAAATCGCTCTGAATATAGATGGGCTTCCGCTTTTTAGGAGCACAAAAGCATGCATGTGGCCAATTTTATGTTCTATTCTTAATGTTAGCTCTGTTCCCATAGTGTTTCCCATAGCATTGACTTACGGTAAAGCAAAACCTGACAACCTCCAGTTTTTAAATGAAGCAGTGGAAGAACTGAGAAGCTTGCTTGAAAATGGATTGAAGTATAATGCAAACAGAATAAGCACAATATTAAAGTTTATTGTTTGTGATACGCCTGCCAAATGTTTCATAAAATGTGTAAAACTATATTCTGGTTACTACGGATGCGACAAGTGTAACCAAAAAGGTTTTTACTGTGAAAGACGGATGACATATCCATAAATTATTGGACTGCAACTGAGAGATGATCATTCTTTTCGTCAAAAATCATATGCAAATCATCACCATAATGGTTTGGCATCACCATTTTGTGTTTTATCTATAGATATGGTTGAGGATTTTCCAATTGACTATAAGCATCAGTCTTGTCTTGGTGTAATGCGAAAATTGTTGGTGACCTGGATTCGAGATACTGACAAAAGGAGTAAAAATATCTGCAGCTCATAAGAATGATATTAGTGCTAAATTGCTTGAATTAAAAAAATGTGTACCTTAAGATTTTGTAAGGAAGCCACGTTCTCTTGATGAAATTGATTTTTGGAAAGCAACCGAGTATAGGCAATTTTTATTGTATACTGGAAAAAGTTGTGCTGAAAAGCATCTTGCGAAAAGACCTATTTCAACACTTTTTAGTTCTAAGTGTAGCTTTATCTATATTAGTCAGTACGAGGTTAGTTGAAAAATATGAAACTTATGCGCACCAATTACTTTTATATTTTGTCAATCAAGCTAAAGATCTTTATGGACCACAGTTTCTTGTTTATAATGTACACAGTCTAGTACACCTCGTTGCAGTTGCTAAACGATATGGCAATGTAGATAGGTGCAGTGGTTTTAGTTTTGAAAACTATCTTCAGGTTTTTTAAAAAAAAGTAAGATCAGGTAGAGCTCCTCTTAGCCAGGTTGTTAAGCGTCTTAGTGAAATGAATATTATGGTCCCACATCAAAAATTGCACACTAAAATAATTTGCATGAGTCGCCCCAACAATTCATATATGTTGGATGATGGAAGATTCTGTGAAGTTCTTTGCAAAGAAGGGGAAAATCTAATTTTTGACTTGCAACAATATCGTTGAAGAATATTTCAAAGAACAAAGTCATTTTTTGATGTCCCTTGTGACTCTCGACTAATTGGAGTTCATGTTGCAAATTTTGACTACTCTTCTATTGAAGTTGTTTTATCAACGGCCGTAAAAAGCAAGGTTTTTATGATTCAAAAAGAAAATAAGAAAAAAATTATACTTATGACTTTGCTACATGACATGTAAAACTTAATATTTAAAATATATGTTTAGAAAAAAAGTTTTATTCATCTGACTGAATCAATTCCCTTATGTTTTAATTTTTCTTTTTTAATTATTTAGTTCACTATCTAATTTCATTATTATTAAGATGCAATAACTTATTTTTCTTGTTTAGAAAATGAGTAGCGGTCCCTTTGTTGTTGTTGAGTTTGTAGATGAGCAATCAGTGGAGGTAATGCCAAAAAGTTGGATTGTTTACGAGAATGAGGTAAATTGTTACTACAATTAATTAGTAAGGTAGTGCAGTTATCTGTTTTGTAATAGTTGTACTATTTCTAACAGTGATGCAGAAATTGTAAATAAAGATTTAATTATTGATAGTTATTACACAATGTTGTTGAACGCATGTGTTAGAATGTTTTTGTAATTGTTTTAGCAACTGTTTGGTTATTGGCCCAGAAAGGATTCAGTATGCAGATTCAAAAAGAGTGAACTGCCTGATCTGAAATGGCCACTATACAAAATTAGAACTTTTGGGGCGGCAGGTAAAGACTTTAAATAATTTTTTGGTTGCAAGTTTGTTATTTTGTTATATGAGCACTGATTAAAAAACGAATAATCTGTTTTTTAAACAACAGGTTAAACGTACATCTATTTATACGTCCTTGCATGTAGTGACATTTACTATTTGTCAAATTTTGGTAATTCAAAAGTTTAGTATTTTAAAGTTGAACTAAACTTTGATACAAATTTGATTTTGGTAATTCAAATTCATTTTTACAACATTAGCATTATGCTAATTTATAAAACTGTAATAAATCTATAAAATTGTTTTATTTTAAAATATCGCGTATTGTATAAGCAATGTATATTCAAGAACTGTAAAGCTATAAAAATATATTTAATACAATAATGTTACATTATTCTTTTAAGAATATTCGAATCAGGTTTTAGTAATGCTACAATAAAGTTATATTATTCCTTTAAGTATATTTGAATCAGGTTTTGGTAATGTTACAATAATTTTACATTATTCTTGTAAGTATATTTGAATCAGGTTTTAGGCAGATTGTATATTTTAAGTTTATATATTACCAGTGGAAAGTTATAGCAAGGCATCAGATTTAGCTAAGAAAGCATTAGTAATGTCAAATGTGGAAGATACTGATATAAACAAAGAGACTTCTTCTGATATTGAAGATGGTATGCAGTTGTATAAATTGTATACTGTAGCATGATTTTACCTACCATTTATTACCTAACATTTATAATTCCATGCTGTTGTAACTCAAATTTGTTACTTTTTTATTGTTAATTTTACAGAAAACTTATCTGGTGATCACAGTCCTCCAAGGAAAAAAATCCAACTTATATCTGCACAAAGGTATAATGCAAAACAAAGCAAAGGCAAGAGTTAGTTTCTGTTTTAATAATAAAGTATTTTACATTTAACATGTGTTGACATAATTATGACATATATCACTAATCTATGTATCTAGAATGTAGTTGATTAAGTTATGTATTTTAGCACGATTTTAAATTACACTAACATCTAACACAAATTGTATTACTTTTTATAGTTACTTTTACAGAAACCTCTTCTGGTGATCACAGTCCTCTGAGCAAAAATATTAACCCTCCATCTGCACCAAAATATAGTGCAAAACAGAACAATGGCAAGTTTGTTTTGATATTATTAATGATAATTCAATACTAATATTCATAATTCATATGTTAATTATAAAAGCCACCAATTACAATGAGTAAGTTGGATGATAATAATATTAAATAAATTATTATTTTTCAAAGGAAAAAATGCTTCCCTACAGTCTTCAAATGCATCCCTACAGGAACAAACAGCTGTTTCATCTCAAGTGTTTCAGCATGCGCGAAATGCAGCTGTGTCAGCTGCTGCAAATATTATTCATTCACCTTCGGCA
Organism: Hydra vulgaris; assembly: GCF_038396675.1. Lineage (NCBI taxonomy): Eukaryota > Metazoa > Cnidaria > Hydrozoa > Anthoathecata > Hydridae > Hydra > Hydra vulgaris. The sequence goes on from NC_088929.1 coordinate 9,466,382, forward strand.
TCTGTAAGTCAATTTATGGATTTTATTTATGGATTTTACAAATTTAACAAAATTTGATGGTATTTTTTATCAACTTTAAAAAAAAAAAAAAAAAATTTATAACCAGTATTAGAAGACCATGTATTGGTGGGACAACGGTCAATAGTTTGACAGAGAGTAAAAATTTTGCTGGTGGTAGAGCAGATGAAAATACTGCGGGAACACACGGTTTGTTGATTTCAATTTATATAACAGGGTTGCCACCAAATCAGGGATATCTAAGAAATTTAGAAAGAAAATTAGGGGGAAATGATTGATTTAGTAAAAAAAACAGGGAAAATCGTTTAATTTTTTAATTTATTACGATTTTTTTAATGCTTTGAAATTTGTTAATAAAAATCTTCCTTTACCAGAGTTAATGTTTAACATTTTTTAACAAAATGAATTATAGAGTATTGATGTAGAGGTAGATTTCGTTTAAAAAAACAACATACTTACTGATTACTGTTTGCAGATTATACTTTGTTCTATAACTTTAATTTTACTTCAAATTTATCCTATAGAATAAATTTGAAGCTAAACATAATTAGCTATGAAACTAGACATAATAATTGAAAATCAAGAGGAGATCAAAGCGATGCTGAGAAGTCTTGTGGCTGTTGGCAGAGATGATGTTTCTGACGATGTGTTTCCCCAGAAGATGAAAAATGAACATGAATTGCGACAGCTTGAAATAAAGTTGAAGGATCCTAGTTTTTGCAAAAAAATGGTAATTATTGTCAATATTATTTAAATTAGGACTACTTGTGTTTAATTTACGTTATTTATGCATTGGTTGACAACAGACCAAAATTTCTACAAAGTGTTGTATTGTGGTATATTTGTAAATGTATATTATCATCCCCTAACTCTCTTTCTCGCCATACTTTGTCAATTAAATTCATACGGGTTTTGGTGGACAGTACTAGATAACTTGACACACTATATACTAAGAATTATGTTATACAAATTTATTTAAGCTTACATAAGCTTTCAATTAGCAATTTAAAATTATGTTATAGACGCATTTTGCAAATTATATATAATTTTATAATTACGATATATTACTTTATATGCTACTTTTTGCAAATATAGATACAGTAATTGCTTCTTTAGATTAATTATTTTGGAAGCCTAGGTGGCCGGAATTGTAAAGATGTGATTCGACGCATTATGCGCACAACAGCAACGAACCAACTTTGGTCTTTGTTTAGTTTCAATGGCAGAGAAGAAAAACTATCATTTGAGAGCTGTTTACTCTGCCAAGTAGTGATGAGTAAGTTTTTTCAAAGTTTTTTATAAGGCAAGTTACTTTATAAAGCAACGATTGGTTATGCAGTTAATCTTTGACTACTTTTATTAACTATTGTAAATATATGATTTAAAATTAATCGTTTAGAAGCTTGTAAAAAGATTATCAAAGATGCTAACGATCAAAAAATAGAGGACGAGATTAGGGAGGTATTAAAGCATGCTCCTAATCGACCAGGAGGAGTTAACTATGAGGGACATGAATTGAATTGCTTTTTTCTCTCTGTAAAGATCATTTTTAGTAAATGTTAACTATTAATGCTGATCTTAGTGTATTTCATTTATTCTTTATGATAGAAAATGTTTATTTATTTATTTTTAGGCAAAAATTGAAACAAATACTCCGAAAAAAGATGTATTGTTGCGACAAGCCGAAGAAAGTTCAGATTCTGAAAATACGAATTAATATTAAAATAGTTATGTCATTCTTTGTTTTTTGATTGTATTTATAAGTTATGATTGATTTATAAAATTTTTTTTCCTACGGGGTTATAGATAATAAATAAACTTTTTCATTACTTATTTGTAGTATTTTTTGTTATAACTTTTTGTTAATTGTGAACAACTCATCAAGTTATGGCTTAACGGTTGAAATGGAATAAATTGTGGTCTCTCAAATAAGCAACTTAAGAGTAATTATGTTGTAAAACATGGTAATTTTGTACTGGGTAAATAAAAAATGATTCTGTTGACGCTAAACATTAGTTTATTGTTAAGAAAAAACATTGTATTGTTTATTCTTAATATTAAACTAGCAAATGTATAGGTTAAAACCGTAAGTCCGTTTAAATCAATGCATTTATACATTTAGTTTAAAAAAAAGAAACGTTTCGTAAACGTCCGATGTTCGTTATTTCACGTTTAAAGTGAACGTTCAAGGGCTATTAAAATATCGTTCGCATAACGTTTGCACTGAATGTTCGGTCGACGTTCGCTGTTAGTTGTTTGAACGTTCGTATTGAATGTTCAAGAACTGTATTTCGGAGTTCACAGAAGTTAGTTTATGTAACGTTCGCGACGAATGTTACGCAAACCTAAACGAACGTTGTGGCAACGTTCATTGAACGTTAATTGTTAGCTGGGATGATGAATCATCGCCAGTAAAAAAATGTCTTGCAAAATAGGTTGATTCAGCAGCTCCAAGAATGGTTTCAAATAGGGAACCATTCCCTTTTATGCAAGATGGAGCTTCCTGCCATACAGCTCGATCTGTCGAAGTTTTTTTGGCAGAGCAAAATATTCCTGTTGGATTGGCCGTGTAATAGCCTGGATCTGAACCACATAGAAAACGTTTGGGAGTTGATGAAAAGAGAAGTGGCTAAATACAAACAAACCTCGACTCATAAAAAGAATAATTTACGTCTGGAATCATCACCTTCAAATGATGATTCCAGACGTAAGTTATTATAGTACGTTTCAAATACAGTCCTGCATTGTCAGCATGCCGCGCAGAATTAAAGCTCTTCTAGCGGCTAAAGGTGGCTTAACAAATTATTGACATTAAAGTATATTTATCTCCGTTTTCTTTAAAGAGTCAATAAATACATATTGTTCTTTCATAATAATGTTTTATTTGTAATATAATATAGATAATCAAATGAATAAGCAAAAAACGTATACTGCACCTGTTAAATACACAATTTCGGTATGGTATCACAAGATAATTTCCATTTTTCATAAAATTTTCTAGTGCTTCTAATAATTTGGCCAGGGACTGTATATTTTTCACGTATAAAACATTTTAAGAAATATTTAGAGATACGGAATTTGAGGCTATCACCATATTTTTGGCTTTACAAGACCAGCATTCTTTATAGTATCAAAATGTATCAATTATTTTGGTACCAAATGAAAGGTGAATACTCCGGGTTTCAAAAAGGTTAATGTTATATACCCCTCAAAATCCCCGTTTGAGAGTTATAGAATTTCAAACAGAATGATGGAACTTTACAAAAACGTCTAATACATACATGTGATCACCTTTAAAAATTGCATTAAATATTATTTCCGAAAGCTTATATGCACAAGATATTTATTTAAGTATAACTCGTTTTTAAGTAAAATTAAGTCATTAAGCGTTTAGGGTAGAATTCTTGGTAACGTATATGTATGTAGTCACGCGCATAGTAAAGATCAATTAGTATGAGTAAGCAGTAAATTATCTTGTGACATTTATTGATCACTTAAATTCATCTAAACCAATTTTATTAAAGGATCATTTAATTAATTTTTATTGCACATTTCATAAAAGTCATTAATGATGACCGAAAATAGAGAAAATACAACAGCAATTAGTTTGTTGGAAGTTGAGTTTGGAAAATATTTATTTAAAGAAAATTTTGAAATCTTTTTTTCAAAACGCATTACAAAGACTGAATTATTTTACAATACAAAAATAACTGAAAGTGGAGTTACTGCATTAAAAGAAGATTTGAATAATCTTAGAAGTAATTTCTCACGACATTAGAGATTAGGGAATTATGATTCTACACATTTAATGCGCCATTATCCCAATTACTTTGAACAATTTGTGATCTCTCCTGAGTATTTTGTTCAACCATGCCAAACATCAGCATTAAGAAAAAAGGTCGACCATCAAAATCATTAGAAGAATTGTGCGAGAAGACGCAAAATCAGGCGATAACTCAAATAGCCGAAGATTCTGAAGACTGCATTTAAGTATTACTAAAAGCTGTTCAAACAGCATCACATAGAAAAGGATGTAAATTCCTGAAACAATTGATTAAGATAGTCATCGATAAAATTGATAATGCAGAGGAGCTTCGTAGTAAAATCAGTACACCGAAACCAATTAAGATGACGCCAGATAAGACATTAAATCTTCTTATTGATAATTCATTACCGAAAAATACATACCAAAATTTACGAGTTGAAATGAAAAGTAGAAATGCTAACATCCTTCCAACATATTTTGAAGTCTCTCAAGCAAAGAAGAAATGTCGTCCAGATGAAATCCAATCATCTGATGTGAAAGCGTCAACTTTAATAAAATTATTATTTTGCCACACAATTTCGAGGATTGTACTATTAGAAGTAGATCAAACTGTGAATTATATGAAGAGGGTAAATAAAAGTGTTATTGATGCTGAAACGACCTTCGCATACGGTGCTGATGGAACAACTGGTCAAATTAAAAATCACCGGCATCATCATTTGGTTCAGTAATAGATGACCACTCATTATTTACAGTTACCATGACACCATTACAGCTAAGAAGAGACACCATTACAGCTAAGAGTTAGATGGAGAAATTTTATCGAAAAATCCTACCCCTTAATCTTTTCGATATGTGCACCCCCTGTTTCTGGAATTTACTAAAGAAACAATGGAACATGTTAAGGTAACCTTCCAACAAATTGAAAAGGACATCAAAAACTTGGCTCTATATCAAACAAATACTGGAGAAGAGTTGCAAGTTGATGCCTCATCGTTGTTCTTTCCGACTTTAATTGATGGAAAATTTTAAATTTTTTGCTTGACAATAAATTTTCCCAAAGCTGCCCCCCATTTGTAAATCAACACCAAACCATTTTAACAACTTGCTTAACTTTGATAAAGATCAATTTAAGCCAAAAGGTGATTCGTCCCTTATTTATGGTTGCTAGCTTTGCATGCTACCATCAACACTCTCAATAGCTTGCTTAATTTTTTATACTGAAAAAAGTTAGAATTATGGCAAATTAGAGGTGAGGAAATAAAGTATAAGCTGTAAGGTGAAAATAAAGTCTAAGCTAAGAGGTGAGGAAAATAAAGTCTAAGCTGATAAGAATTATTAGTAATTTATTTATTAGTAAGTATAAATGGTTCTACATGCCTGTCTCTCTTCATAAAATTCTTTTCCATTCAAAAAACATTATTATGACACTACCATTACCACCTGGATTTTTTGAAGAGGGAGCTGAATCTTGTAATAAATACTCTAGGCAGAATCAAAAATATCATTCTCGAAAATGTTCTCGTAAAAGTAATTTGCTTGATGTATTTAATCGAGCATTAGATTCATCGGACCCTATAGTGTCTTCAGCAAAACTGGATGTGAGAATGAAAAGGATTAAACATCAGGTATCAGAAGCTGTCAAAAATTTCCTATTATTTGAAAATCATGAAATTGAAGATAATTGGGACACCTTAACTGTGGAGTCAAATTTCATGGATTTAAATGAAGGTTCTCTAATTGACTATTTTGAAGACATGGACTTAGATACTTAATAGTAAATTTTGCATATTTATTAATTATTAAATAACTGCAATATCTACCAACTTATAATATCTTATAATATAATTCTAGATGCTATAATGATAAACCCAAACTATTTTATTTACTTTTTATTGAGAACATATCAAAAAATTGAAAATTGGATGGAGTTATGCAGAAAGGAACCAACCCACAAAATCCTTTATCAGGACTAAGTCCAATCTTCAAAGCTTTAATTTTGCAAATATTCTGATGAAAACCAATATGGGGTTTATATAATGACATTTACAGGCACAAACAAACAAAGTAATTATCACAAACATTTTTGTGCAAAATTTGTATACTTTTGTCCGATAGTGCAGTGGAGCAATTGACTCCAAGCGCACCAAAATAGTGGATGTAAAACAAATCTAGTACTTTTTTTTCAAGTTGAAGGATCTGAAAATTTAAAATCAGCTACAGACAGCATAAATTCTAGCTGCGACACTAATTTTTGCAAATAAAGAAATTATTTTTTTGTCTCTAACTTTGATACCTGACTTTTGGGGCCTGCCCGAAGAAGGGTGCTATATAAACATGTTACTGACTTGAAAAAAAAGGTCCTCGATTTTTTTATATTTGTTGACTGTGAACACCCATATGTGCCAACACCCTTATCACAGGCCCTACTAGATCTCCTTGTTACACCCATATTGCCAGCCCTGACTTCTGTAACTGTGGCAACAACTAGGGGTGGATGTCTTTTTTTTACAAACTAGTTTAAAATTAATTATTTTTAATTAAAAATGTACAAAAAATTTACATTCTGTTAACTTTATATAAAGATTTCAACAACTTTTTAAAAATGTTTGAACAACAGGGGTGTGAGAGGTGAATATTCAATGTAAAGGGCTTTTGCAAACCCTACTATACAACCATGTGTGTGTAATGTAGGGTTTGCAAAAACCCTAAAAAATATCAATTCAGAATTGTAAAATACAAACCAGGGATTATTTTTATGCTTCAAAAATTAATAACTTTATTTGGTATTAAATTAGTTTCTGCGATGACATCTTTGATAAATCTTTTAAATTGTCTTTGCACTTCAAGGGCTGATCTAGACCTTGGCGGGAGGGGGGCGATGTTCAGATTTGTATGCAAGCAATTACAATTTTAAATTTGCACCACACAATTTTATTTAAAATGTTATTTTATTCAGACAGCTTCTTAAATTGACTTCTGTTTTTAAACCCCATCCCCCTATAGTTTATGAAAAGTAATCTATTTAGAAGGTTCAACATTCTTAATTTGTGACTGCCTATTTACCATATAAATTTTATGAAACTATGAAAGTATAGGAAAATCGAGACCCTGCAGAAGGCATAAGAATTGAAACTTATTACCCAAGTAACTTGAGAAACGAAGTACACAAATTATAGCAGTACAATAAAACAAAGTACTAAAATCATTGCAAAAACTTCTTTAACAAATTCAGAAACTTCAACTATTTATCCTCAAACAGTATAATATCATAGTATTATATATTCTATACACAAACTCTACAAAATAAATTTCATCAAGAAATATTACAATATACATTTTATCAAAGGTAATAGAAATAGAGATAAATAAGAAGATATTAGTTAAGCAAAAAGGTGAAATCGGGGTCAAAAAACTTCGTTTTTTAAAATATAATAAAAACCTAAATGTAGAAAAACGTTTTTGAAAAGATTTAGATGCTAAATATAGAATTTAAATAATCTTTTTAATAATTCATAAATTGTTTCTTTAACAAATTCCACAAAGACACATATTCAATTTTACCGACAACTATGCCATGTGGGGTCCATACAACAATGTATGTAAAACTACACCTTGTAACAGCCATTTGTAACATACATTAGGTGTAATAAGTATGGTTAGTAAGTTTTACGTTAACGCCCTCTTTTATTAAATATGGTAAATTTAACCCTGTTGGTGTGGTAAAACTAATCTTGTTAGGATATTTCACAACAATACATGCTTTAGAACAGCAATCATAAAAATATGACTTTATATGAATGCGGGCTTTACCTGGATTATGAACATCCTTATATTAGAGCAAGTCCAGGCCGAATAATGATGTCCTTCAATTTTTCATTAAACACATTCACTGCTTCAACTTCAACCATTGTATGACCATATTTTAAGGCTGGATTATTTGGGTCGGTAAGTGTCAGTCCTAATTTTATTGTTGCTACCTCGTGAGCTTAAGAGGTAGTTATAACACTATTTCGATAGTGATAACGATTTTCAGTTTCATTTTGACCTCGAGTTACTAATAGAAGGGCTTAATGTGAAACAATGACAAGCCATACTTTTTTCAAAAACGAGTTATTATCATTTTTATAATCATAAATATTATACACAATTTTCATTTTTTTTTTTTTTGTCCAATATACAATATCCATTAGTATTTTTACGATGTATAAATTTGAGAGAATAATAGGTTAAGCACTGATTTTATAGATTTAAATAAGACTTAAAAGTCATTTTTCTCAAATATTTGTTTTTGTGACTTGTGATTGTTTCACAATAAGCCCCCTTCAATTCTATTTGTTTTATATTTTCAGCTGACATGTTTACTTTTAAACTTGTAAAAAATTCAGCACAACATGAAGAGGTAGAAATTAAACTGACAATGCTTGGCAAATCAACTGGTGGCTTATCGACTTTTGTCAAAACTTAAAGAACAAAGTCGATTTTTGGCTTTGGAGCAACAGTAAACAAAATGCTTGTTAGCACAGTCTTCTCAAGAGCAGAAGCTACATTATTGATATTTAATAACTGTTCTGTATTATTTAATACAGGATTATATTTTTCTTTTAGCGTATCTACTAATTTATTTTACCTCTTTCGCCAAAATCTTCCCGACTAAAGTCAGGGTCTTCGATTTTAAAAAGAGCTACTTCTTTTCGAGATGGCAACCATTCATTTGAAGTGCTTGTACACTTGTTAATCCATTTCTTACAGCAGCTTCCACACTATACATTGATGCAGCAGCATGACTACAAGTTTTACCATGCCAGCCATGCACGTACAATGACAGGCTTTTATTTTTGCACTTTTTTCTAATAACCACAGTTTATGATACGTTTCATTGATAGATTTTGATCTCCGACATTCTGATTTCAATATACAGTAATTACTACCTGGTAAATTATGATACATAAGAGGCTGAAGCCAGGAAGATATATAGCAGCTGTATGCCTTTGTGTTTTTATAGTCGCTCAAGTCTTTAAGTTTTGTATTAAATCCCGAGTTCTGATGGTTTAAACATTAAATACTAAAATATATCTGGATATAACAACATAGGCCGGAATGGCATACCCTCTTGTTCTTCCATCTAGCCATCGAGAATTTAAAACGGATATATGTATATCGTCTAATTATAATTTCAAATTATATTCTTTTTTTAATTCTGCCTCGACTTTTATTGCTGTTTTTATTTTTAGAACAGTTTTCTATTGCAACAAACACATGAGCGACTAGCTCATTATTCATACCATTTAGGTTTAATCTATAAATTAATATTCCTTATTATATTTATTTATGTGGTAATTGCATTTTATTGTTGTTTTGAAATATTTATTTCATGATTATTAAGAAATTTATTTAAGATACTGAAGGAAATAAGCTAAGAATATAGTCAGAAAACTATTTAATATATTAAGAAAATTATTTATGATATTAAGAAAACTATTTAAGATATACAATAGATTCTAAAGGAATTGATATTAAAACTTTCGGAAATAACAATACAAATGAAATTTTAGATAGAGTTAAGATTTATGTTCAAGGTAATGACGGAATTGATATGGAAACTATATGAGTTGTAAAAGAAATTTGTTCTCCGTTAAATGGCTAGTCTATAGAAACTGCGTGTAAAAATTATAATCATTTAAAGTACTTAAAATTAGCAGATTATTATAGAGATAATGAATATTTAGAAGTTGATCTAGTTTGATAGGTGATATATTTTAATAGGTAATTACTATTGGTCCATAATTAAAAATAAGAAATTAAAAGGGTTTGAAGGCCCAATTGCAATAAAAGCTAAGGTAGGATACTTAGTCAGTGGTCCTATCACGGTTAAGAATAATAATAAAGTAGATTGATCTGTTGTCTTCGCATGTTTTAAAAGTCGAAGCAGAATTATATAATAATAAAACGTTTTTGAAAAAAAAGCTTTCATCTATTTGGAGTAAAAGCGAGAATAATATTAGTGACAATCTAGTTGTCGAACATTTTCGCAAAAGCATTAAATTTGAAAATACTAAGTATACTGTTGAACTACCCTTTAAGGAGACTCATCCTTTGTTATGCGTTAATTTATAATTTATGTTCAATGAAATCCTTATCATTAAAGAAAAAGTCTTTAAATGATGCAAAATTATTTGATTTAAATAATGATATTATAAAAGAACAATTATTAAATGGAACGGTAGAGCAACTTTTAAGTAATATATCTAAGGTCGGACTTGTTCATTACTTACCTCATAGCCAGTTATAAGAGAAGAAAAAGTTACAACTAAGATGCGAACGGCATTTGATACAAGTGCGACAAACTCAGGTCCCTCGCTAAATGATTGTTTACATTCAGGTCCTTCTTTACAACTCAACTAAATGGAGTTTTGATACGTTTTCGTGTAAATAAAATAGCATTAATTGCAGATATTAAAAGTCTTTTTGAACATTTCATTATCTGAGAAATACCGCGATTTCATACGAGTTTTGTAGTATAAAAATGTTAATAATTTGGATGTAAAAAATTTAAAATTTAGTAAATATAGGTTATATCGAGTTTTATTTGGAGTCTTTTCTTCTCCTGTTCTTCTTTCAGCAACTTTAATTAGCCATACGGAGCATTATTTAAGTTTTGATCCAACATTTATAAGTTGATTACTAAATTCTATTCACGTTGACAATTTAAGTTTTTGCTCTGATTCTGGAATTGAATGTTTTAATTTTTATAAAAAATGTCGTTCCCGGCTAGGTGAAGCTGGTTTTAATTGAAGAAAATTTGAATCTTGTTTGGTCGAGTTAGATAAGTTAATAAATGAAACGAATTTTTAAAATCAAAATAATACTAAAGTGTTAGGTTTAACATGGAACGAGAAAATAGATTTATTTATTTTTTTGTTTTTTGAATTATTTAAGATTGCCGTCCCTTTTCCAACAAAAATAAACGTGCTTAGTTTTACAGCAAGACTTTTTGATCCCTTGGGACAAATAAACACAGTAACTAAGCGTTTATAAATTTTATTTCAACAAACTTGTTATCCAAAATAGGATGGGATTGTAAAATTAATAAAGATTTGTTAAGAGTAAGGAAAGATATTTATAAAGATTTAAGTTCTGTGCAGCCGATTTGAGTACCTAAATGCCATTTTATTCGAAATCGAGTGCAAGTAGCACGCGATAAGAACTTTAAGGTTTTAGTGATGCTAGTTTAAAAGCCTTTAGGTGTTGTATATATTTTGGATGTATTTTTAATGAAAACGAAAAGTGTTCCTCTCTTGTTACTTCAGAATCTAAAATAACCTAGCTAAGTAAATGTACAATACCTCAATTAGAATTAAAGGGTTGCTTACTGCTCGCAACACTTATTTCAAAAGTAGTTAAACTTTCATTAATTATTCGTATTTCTAAGCTTAAATTATTTTCAGATTCTTATATTTGCTTACATAGGATAAAAAATTCTAATAAAATTTATGAAACATTTATTCAAAACCGTCTTGAAAAAATTAGAGATTTATTTGACTTTTCCTTTTGGAATACGTCGAAACAAATCGCAATCATGCAGATAGTAGTATATCACGAGGTGCTAGTATTGAATATTTAACTAATAATCAGTTATGGTTTTATGGACCCAAATTTATTTATACTACAGAGATTTGGCCTTCCTTTGATCAAAATAAATTTGTAAATCCCCCAGAGGAAGCAAAAATAATACTAATAACTAATGAATTGTTCATACATTTAAAATTTATAGATATAACTTATTTTAATTCATATTCTTGTTTAATACGAGTAACAGCTTATATTCTAAAATTCGTATCTTGCTTGAATAAAAAGCAAGTACGAAAAGACAATCTTTTACTTTATTCTTGCTTCAATTGTCGCTATTTCTATCAAAGCACCTAAGTCGAACAATGCGCAAGACAACTCAAAAAAAGATAAAACAACTCACTGAGTTTGAAAATGGCCAAATTGTGGCATGGCATGAGAGTGGATACACTGACCATGAAATTGGAAAAAAATTGATTTGAGGGTGCACTACAGTTCGAAGACTTTTGTTCAAGTATTATTCGACGGGAAGTTTTAAACGCAAAGAAGGGAGCGGAAGAAGGCGTAAAACAACTGCCAGAGAGGACAGATTATTTATAAGAGAGGTTCGAAAGAATAAAAAGATAACAGCGGCTAAAATAAAGAGAAATTTTAAACTGGATGTTGACGAACGGACGGTTCTTCGAAGGATCTATACTTAAATATTCTATTAAATAATTTAAATCTTATTAGAGTGTTAAAAAATCATTTATTTCTGAAACTAACCGGAAAAAAAGACTTCAATGGGCAAAGCAATATCAGGATTAGACAATCGAACAATGGAAAAATGTTTTATGAAGTGATGAGTCACCATTTTGTTTGCGCTTCAGTATATTGGATCATGGAATCAAGACAAGAGCTCGGAAAAATGAAGAAGAGTCGTTTCAAATTCTTCAAAATCAATGGAAGAACATTTCTGGGTAACTCTTACAATCACTTGTTGAGAGTATGCCTAGTTGGTGCAAGGCAGTGATCAAAAGCCGTGACTTCACCACAAAGTATTAGTTTGGTCTATTTCGTTATTTCAATAAAAATTCTCAAATTTTCGTCATTTTTTTCTTGTTTTTTTTTCTAAGAATCAATGCACTAAATAAAAATTTTTTGTTAATTTTTTTCTATTTCAGTTGTAGAAATTTAATTGAGTTCTTTTGCATGTCTATCTAAGCTTTTTTTTTTGTCGGACACTGTAATTTGGATTAAATTCATCTACCAAAATATGTATAGTTCTAAGAATTATAAACAACTAAAAAATGATTTAGGATTTTTCTTCCATAGCGAAGGAATAAGATGTAGGGGGCATTTAAGAAGTGCCCTAAATAGTTACAATATTAAATTTCCAATATTTCTTCCAAAAGAAAGTCTTTTTACTGAATTAAATATTTTACATTGTCATGAAAGTGTTAAGCACAACGGCGTATAAGAAACGCTAAACCAATTACGAATGGAATTTGGATTCCAAAAGTTAGAAGTTTAATTCAAAATTAATTAAAAAATGTTTTTGTGTCGAAGTTACAAAGGCGAAACTTATAGTTATCCTGATATTACTCCGTTACCTTAAGTCAACTTGTGTCTCCGTTCGTCAAGGTTCGTGTTTCGAAGACATTCCTCGTCAAGGTTCGTGTTTTGGAGATGTAGAGTTAAGAGAGAGGGTTATAACCACTATCAAGTAGCCTCCTCACCTGTAGCGGACTTCTTGGCCAGGAAGAGGTGAATAACAAAAAAAAGTAAAAAAAAAGTAAAAAAAAAACAAACAAAAAAACAAAGTACACAGGAATTGATTACTGTGGACCATTATTTGAGAAAAATATATATTCTAAAGAAGAAACATTTAAGTGTTAATAACTTTTAGCTTCTTGAGCTAGTACACGTTTTATACATTAGGATTTAGTTCCTGATAGTTCAGCTTTGGCGTTTATTCGAGGGTTGCAAAGACTCATTAGCAAATTTGGCGCACCCTACGAAACTATTTGCGATAATGGATCGTGCATTACAGCTGATAAAACGCAACAGTTTACATCCTCAAGAAGCATTTTATGGCACTTCAATGTTGCAGCCGTTCCGTGTTGCGGAGGATTCTTTGAACGTATGGTACACGTTCAGTAAAGAGAATTCTCAGAAAAATATTGAAAACTGCAAGATTGCCTTACGAATAAGTACCACACGGACTCTTTTTTCTTGCAGGAATCGAAATCGTTACGAATAATCGTCAATTAACGTTTTCGTATGAAGAACCGGGAGACGAATCTTTATCTCCTAATTATCTCGTGCTTGACAAAAGAATAAGCTCAGAAACATTATTAATAAAAAACAGTTATGTAAACATGGACGCGTTGTGTAAATATGGACGCGAAATAAAAGCGCGTTGTAAATAGAAACTCTATTTTAGAACATTTTTGGAATAGGTGGCACAATGAATATTTAACAGAACTCCGCAAATATCATAAAAGTTATAACAGAAGTGGAAGTGAAAAATTACAAATAAAGGCGATATAGTAATATTCCAAGATTCATATTTGGTGTCTCCGCCGGAAACATTTATTTGAATATTTCAGTTAATAAACTGTGCTAACTGGAAGAAAATAAATTTAATTCTGTCACAACTACGTTTGTGAATAAAAATAACATTCAGCTATTTGTGACTACTGTTGTTGACAGGAGTGTTGCGCTAATCAAATTGTCATAAACGTTTGGATTGACTGATTGTTAAACTATTAATGCCCCCCTTGGGAATTTATAAATAGTATAAATAGCGTGTCTATCAAAGCCTCGCTCTCTTAGAGTAACCTATTAAACAATTACGGACTCGAGCAACTCTTCCACTACTAGCAGTGATCTACGATCTCTTCTCTGTGTTTATTGCATATTTGTATAAATTGTATACTATAATAAAATATTATTTTTTTTATACTATAATTATTATATTATTATTTATAATCTAAATATTAATACGCTAATGAATAGTGCGCATAGTTACGCCTAATGTTCGTGTTGTTAATGACGGTTCTGTATTCTGTAAAATACACCATTTCTTAGTTTTTAAGTAGTTTCTAGGCTTTTGAATGCGCGGTTATATATTCCATGCGGTCTTTCGAGTAAGGTCAGCAAGCAAATTAGAGCTGATATATTATTATTTTCGAAAAAAATTGATGTTGTTCAGTGTTTAAAATAGAAAATTTAAATAATCGTTTGTTTGTTTTTGGTTGTTTTTACTTTTCTAATTTTTATAGCCTGTTTTCATTTTTTAGAAGAAGTTAGAAATAAAATGTCTGGTAAAATAGTTTTTATTAGTTCTATCTAAACATGAATACTGTAATTTATCTAATCTCCTAAATATGAATACCGTAATTTAATAGTGTTAGTGTCGTTTTACTTTCTTTTATAATATAGAACTTTCTAGACTTTTCTAAAAGCGTTTCTTTACTCCACGCGGTCTTTCAAGCAAGGTCTTCCAGCCGATTAGAGCTGATAAATTTTTAGTTTTAAGAGGAACTGATGTTGTTCATTGTTTAAAAACTAAAATTTGTTTGTTGTTCGTTGTTTTTATTTTTCTGTTTTTTTTTTTAGAAGAAGTTAAAACTAAAATGACTGGTAAAAAATTTTTTTTTAGTACAATAATTCTTTTTTTGTAAAGTGTTTCAGTTTTGTCTTCAGTCTTTTTAGATCAATTTAAGCAAGTATTTTTTATTTTTTAGAGCAGTTAAAAGGAGCTGAAGGTCTTTTTAGTAAGTATAAAGTGTAGAGTAGTTTACTTATAGTTTAAATTAGTAACATTGTTATATTAATTTATTTATAGTTTATATAGCATATAGTAGTTTATTTATAATTTATATTATTTCAAGTTTATTTATCGTTTATATTAGTAAGTTTATTTATAGATTATAGATTAGGATTAATGAGAATACAAATTTTTTTTTGACAGGCTAGCTGACAGCTACTTAAGTAAGTTTATCATTTAGATTTTATTTGAGTACGAATGTAGCAATAGCAATTTTATTGTATATAGTTTTATCTCAATTTTTATTTTTAGAAAGACAGGTAGAACTCAGTAAGGACTTAGATTTTGTAGAATTCAAAACTTCTTTTGAATATTCTTTTAAAGCATTGAATATGTTTTAAATATTTTAATAAATTTTGTCGTTTAGGTGTGGTAGCATCATCAGTTGATGCAAACAGTAATGTCTTTTATTTTATTTACAGCAAATAGTAATGTCTTTTAACTTATTTTAAAAAGAATCAATAAATATTGTTTATCTAAACATAATCATCAGGATAAAATAGATAAGATAGATAAAATAATTTTTTTATTTAATATTTTTTTATTTAGTTATAACTTCAGTTGCACCAGCCACAACAGGTAACCTCGTACATTTATTTTAATATACTTGAATTACATTTGTTACTTAACTTTTCAAGCAATAAATATTGTTTATTTCAACATTATCGTCAAGATTATATAAATAAACTTTTTATTTGATAATTTATTTTAGTTGCTTCTGGATCAACTTTAAATAATGGTAACTCATTAATTCATATTTTATTATAGATAAATGTAGATAAAAAAATGCAAGTTGGAAACTTTTGTAGATTTAAAAGCAGTAAGCTAATTTCTAAAAGTTCTTTCTATTTTTGGATTATATCCACTATCACTACATTTGTTCTATGTTTATAAAATGTACTTTAATAATTTTTGTCATTTGAAAAAATATATCTATGTTAAATTACACCAAGTTGTAGAAAATAGTTATAGTTTAATGATAAGGTTGTAGACTGTTAGAGCAGATTATAGATCTTTGATCTATTTAATCTATTTAATAACCTACAACCAAAGGAATATCAGTTGTTACTATCAGTTGTTTTTCTGTTTAGTTGACAACAATGAAGAGAGAGAGGTAGTATGTTCGAAAGGATTTTTATTTTTTTATAAAGTAACTAAAATGTTTTTTAAAATATTGTTGTTGACTTAAAAGTAAAACAGTAGGTTTTTATAATTTTATACAATAAGCCCAAGAACTTAGGTAATACTTAAAATTATATTGTCAATAATAGAGAAGAAATTTAAAATTCTCAGAAAGACAGCTTCTTATTATTTTACATCAAGTTAGTTTAATTAAAATTTATTTTCTTTAGTTGATCAAGAGAGAGCTAGTAAAGGTATTAGTTATATTAGTTTAGTGAATTTATTTTTAAAAAGTTAAGTAGATATTTTAACGTCTATACATTTAAGTGCTTTTATTGTTTAGACACAGAATTGAAGACTAAAATAAGTCAGTGTTTTTGCTATTAGATAATTTTTAATAGGAATTTGTTTATTTGTACTGTAACTGGAATTTTAAAACTTTAAGTACTTAAGCTTTATTTTCTTTTTTCTTTTAGGAGAGTTGGAAAAAAACTAAGTATAAATTATGTGATTAGTATAGTTAAATAAAGCATTTATATCTGTACACTCAGTAGTCCAAGTCAGTTGTCACATTTTAGAAATTGTCCAGGAGAGAGTAAATAGTAAAATAATTAGTCTTTATTGGCTTTTTTATTCTTGATGGTTAAATTTATGTTTTATTTAATTTGTCTTATTTAATTTGTCTTGAGGCACATGAAGTGTAATTTTGACAAAAATAAAAAGTTAAATAAAAAAGTGAAAAGTCATTTCTTTACTACAGACGTTTTTCCTTTGAACATTGTGGGGACACCAGACCCTTTATATTGACCAAACTTTGATTCACATTGTTGCAGGAAAACAGTCTTTATACCTATGTAGATACTGAAAAACTAATAAGGTCTTATACATAACTCATTTTCACAAAAAACTAAATAACCGACCTTTGTCTTCTGAGGTACAGATAATAAAATTTAAAGTTTATTTTAGCTTTTTGGTTTAGTTTATAGTTAATCATAGTTTAGTTTTTATTAGTTTTAGCTTCAGTTATCTTTTTTCTTACTTTAGACAACTTCATGGAAAAAATGAGGGGAATAGGTAAAAAAAATTATAGTTGTATATTTATTTATATGTAAATATAACTCTATCAATTATTCTGAGGTATATTTTGTCTTTAGTGTCTAGTAGAAGCATAACTGGTAGGGCTGTGTTTTAAATTTTATATATTTTTTACGGAGAAATAAGTGCAATAGGTGAAAAATTATTTAATATAAATATGACATTTTTAAACTGTTTGCATTTTACTCATATTTTTAATAAAATTAAATTTCTCACAAGTTTAAGTCTTTTTAATTTACTTTTTTAATTTATTTTTAGCATCCTCTTCATCCTGTGAAAATGGTGAGGTTATGCTTTATATTTTGATTAAAAAAATTGTAAATGTTTTTAACTTTTATAATATCCTTCTATTTGTAACTTTAGAGTTGTTAACATTTGAGGAATACCAAAGATATCGCTCCCAACACCCAGGGCCTCTCTCGGAGAGGTCCTTCAATAAGTGGCAAAGTAATGGCGGTATGGATAAGCCATCCTTCAAATGGAGGGCTCATCCGTACCGGGGTGTTAAGAGACACCGAAGAAAAAACAGCAACCAAAAGGTTGTAAATGTCTTCTATCAGTGAAGATATTTATAACTTTTTTGTAGCCGTTTTTTCTTCGGTGACTTATTTAAATTTTTTTAATTTTGTAATTTTTTTTAATTTGTAAATTCTTTTTATAACATATTGTTGTATATTTGGTTTGTTTTTGTCTTTTTTAATTGAAATTTTATTTGTTTTTCACCAATTAAACTTAAATATAGTTAAATTAATTCACTACCCAATCATCATAATATGATGCTACATTCTATTTGTTAGAAATAATTAATTGGTAGTTTTATTCTATTGCAAACACTGCTTTTAAAATTTACTATAGGCCAAGACTATTTAGCTATATAAATGTAATTTATTTACATCTATTTGATTTTTCATCTTAAATGTTTTTAGTTTGGCTCTTTGAAGCATTTGCTTTTTTATTAAAATATTTTAAAATATTTTAAATCTATTGTTATGTCTTTTAAATTTAACTAAATTTTACTAAAAGCCAACGTGAAATAACGTCGTAAAACAACACCGACAAGTTGCATCATGACAGCAGTTTAAGTATGTCAACAGGCTACCGAAAAGCAGGTAAATTGTATTCCAGTTGTTTTTTTTTGTTTTGTTTGTTCTTTTATGTCAACTTTACTGTTACAATTTTTGTTTTAGGTTTGTCATACGACGCATTAATGCAATATAAAAGATCAAAATTTACATATTTTTTACAATTTGTTATACACATGTTTGATTGTAAATCAACTTTTTTTTGTTTGAAACGTATTTGTATTCAATCGCTTAGTTATTTATAATAAATTTATTTAGTTGTGTGCATTTATCGTTTTAAGGACAATTTCCTTTTTTTAAGAAACATTTATCAAGGGGATACCAAAAAATTATTAACTCATAAATAATTTACGTTCACTTCATATTAATCTTATTAATTAAAGTTCATGTTATAAAATATATAACAAGAATTTAGCCTTAATCTTTCGTCAATTTAAGGCATGATGAAGTGTTATTATTTTGTGTCAGTAACTAATAACGTATTGTGTTGAATTTAGTTATGTCTAGGAAAATGGTTCTGCTATACACTGATATGACCTATGTGAGTTGTAAATTACTCAAATAACGTTAAATAATTGGTAAATTAATTTATTTTAATTTTACAGATGGTTTTATTTTTTAATTTGAAGACGTTTTTCTTACAGTGTATTAATTAAGGTTTCGCAACTTTAAATTGTGGAGAACAGTCACTATAAATTAAGTAACTGACCGACCGTAAAACAACATGATTAACTGTGTAGTTAATATTCGTTTAAGCAGTATTAGTTAGACGTTTTTGTTTTTCTCAAGTAAATTAGTTTTCTCAAGTAAATTGTGTAACGGAAGTATCTTTTAACCTCTCCGATTGGAGTTCAGACATCTTAAAAATGACGTATTAAATTCGCTCAATCGGTGTATTTTTCGGAACTATAAAATCTGACATAGTTGATCTATGTATATAATTTAAGCCATATTTTAACATATCCACTTTGTTATGATTTCCAATAATGTTCGAACATTGCAAAAGAAATGATTAACTGTATCTCTAATGAAGCTACGAGTTATGTTTGACTAAAAAGACAAGAACATTAAATGTGAGCAAAACTAAATTAATACTGTTGAAGGTAAATTTGCTATTTACTCTGATAGATCTTCAGTTACAACTCTTTTAATTGCGCTAGCAACCTGTTTGGGAAAGCATGTTCAGATTATAAAATAAATCAAAACTTTTGTAGTGATATAAATACAAAAGCTATTGTTAATAATGTGCTGACTCCACAATCAGTTGAGTTATAAGGCCATTTGAACTAAATGGAATACCATTAAGTGAGGTCTTTGCAGATGGTAAAACCTTAAACCTATAAAAATGTTTTCTATTTTAATCAAGTATTTTGATTGAAAATACGGTGCAACTCTATCAACTCTATCAAGTTGTGATAAAAATTACAAGATGAAACATTTTGACTATTAGCGACCACGTAACTACATCTTTAAAAAAAACTTACATAATATGACAAATTAATTTCATTTACTGCTGATACTACAAAAGAAAATTTTAGTGGTCTTTACAGACCAGGTAGAGGAAATAACATACTTTCAAATTTACAATTATCAAGAACACCTTTAATTGGTGTGGGTTGCTCAGCACATAACCTAAACAACTGTGTTTACATCATGGCATAGATAAACTAAATGTTGCTGTTGAGACAATTGTCTTCAAGATATATTAATGTTTTTGCATTTGCACAGTTCGTACTTAAGAATCATAAGAATACCGTGCACTTGTTGAAGCTGAATTCAGGCGGTTATTGTCCCACACTAGTACACGAAGGCTTTTACTCTTTTAATGGTATTACGCGGCTAATTCAAATTTTTCCTGCTTTGAAACTGCGTTAATAATACTAGAAGAACTATCCACTGAGTATGATTTTCATGAGAAAATAACTCTGAGCAGTTGTGCCCAAAAAATAAAATGATAATGCTATCATTGATGCATCATGAAGCAAAAGCTAGATAGAGTGCAAAGAAACTACTAGAAATTGATGAATTATAAAACTTGTCAAAAGTTAGTGTTGAAACAAATATACTACTAATGGATAAACTCAAGGTGGCCCACTTGCATTTGGCGGTAATAATATTGATGTCGCGTGCCTTGCAGCACAATAAAGGTTCCACAATAATCATATGAACGATTACTTTATCGGCAACTGGGCAGAGAGGTATATACTCTAGTCATCGAATATTGTTAAATAATCTACAATTCATAAGGTATTTACAACGAAAGTGACAATTGAAAGTTTTTTTAGGTAAAGCTATAAATCAATGTGCGCATCCAACAAAAAACGAGCTAATTACCCATGTGAATCAAGCATTTGAACCTTTCAAATCCTATGCACAACTCGATACACCTAGAAGAAAAGAGATTACTGGGGTATGCCATGAATGACACACCAGCGAATTTACGAAAACGTCGCAAAATTCGAAAATCATGTTTTAATATGTGTGCCCTATTTGTGATAAGCAATGTATTTTAACCACAACGTGCAAGTAGTGTGTGAAATCACTACTTACTACGTATTTTTTATTGTTTAAATAAAATACTAAGAGTTAAAGTAAACCGACTTGATATTATGGGGGTCAATAAATTTTACCTTGGAAAATGAAATGTATACCCAGGACCCGTGCATTGACGAGACGGTTTAATAGTAGATGTAAGGTATACATATTTAAAATTAAATCTTATTCAACACGAGTTCAAACTCTATGGAAGAACTATCTTTTTAATATATTTTATTATCGATGAATGGTGAATTAAGCGACAATTGAGCACTATTACGTTTAATTTAGATGATTCAAAAGTAGGTTGAGAAACTAATCCAATTCATCAAAGGATCATTCGAAAATAGCTAACCTATTCTAGCATTTTTAACATTTCAGAGACTTGGTCAATTATCAATCAATAGTGTTCTCGTGATCATTGAAATTTAGAAAGCCTTATGCCAAGTATTAAATTATAATTTGAATAAATTACACAATTACAATATTAAGTAAACTTCCACTAAAAGTGATATAGGAAGACAATATGTTTTATTTTTAATTTGAGGATAACTTAGCTAAGAAAAATCTTCCGACCATTTTTGATTATAAATGCTTTGAATTTATTAATACCAGTTAATAAACTTATCACGAAACTATATCTTAGAAATCTGGTCTTGGGGTTCCTAATAGTTATTTACGATGATTTAACACAATCACTTATATGACATTTTTCATGAGTCTGTCTGTCGGGTTTTGTTCTAATAAAAATTTAATTCATATTATACCACGTTAGTTTTTTAAATAATACTGCTCCGCACTACTAATGACATATCATTGAACAGATTTCAGTTATTTGTATAGCCCAGGGATAAAAAAATGTCAGCATCTTAGAGCGATATGGGCAAACCCCAGAATAAATAAATATAAATACGCCTAATAAAAGATTCATAGTAGATGTCTATCGAATCAATCATATACATACTTGCAGTTTTTTTCTCGTAATCAACAAACTAATAAACAGCAATAATCGTTTCTCTTAACTAAAAACTCTCCTTTTACAAATTTTTTCCTCAATATATATACCCTATGCTTTTCCTAAAATATCCTTCTAGACACCGTCATAAATCACCGCAAACGCGTATTTATAATTATTATTGGTAAATCTATTAAAGCTATTAAATCCCTAACGTCATTAAATGTTCTAGAACTTTCCGAAATAACACTCCTCCTTGATCCTTACGGATCATCCAAATAGCAATCAAAGTATTTCGAAGGCATGCGCCGTTCCCGACCACTCAGTCGCATAAGCATGTCGATTTCTTGGGGTCTATCTTCAGCGTCGATATTTTCCTCGTTCGTCTCTAATACAATCCTTAACTTGCTCTCCTTGGTTTTTAGCGCTTTCTTGACCAGTTTCTATTTCCACATCAGGGATTCTTCTCTATTTCCACATCAGGAATAATGCAGGACTGAGTATCATTTTGAGGTCTAACGTGTTTCACATGACGCGAAATGCCGTTCACTTCTACGATTTGTTTCGACGCATTCCGAGTTATCGTAGCTGGTTGCCACTTTGTATAGCACCTCGCATTTGGTGGTTTCAGCCAGACTTTATCGCTAATTCGAAATCTCTCGTTCGTGACAATTTGCGCAGGAAGATTCTCTTTTACCAATCCTTTCACACCAATGGAATAACTGTATATTTTGTCCATCGGACTTGCACCATTTTTGTCGAGTGAGACATTGTACCAATATAGTGCTTCCGGTACCGACATTTTCGATCGTTCTGCTATTCTCTTGATCGTACGGTGGATTCTTTCCACAATTCCATTTCCTTTAGGATAATAAGCGGCTCTTAATCTAATTTGTACTCCCCAACTATCAAGAAAACTCCTTATCCCTGTAGTTTTAAATGTCGGGTCATTGTCAGTCAATATATCCGACGGTGCTCCACGTTCCCAAAAAATAAGACGGAGTATTCGGACTATAGCAAGTCTTCCGTATGAGCTTGATAATTGTCACCACAACGCGTATTTTGAAGGTCCGCAATCAATTAGACTCAAAAACTTGTTTCACCTCAACGCTAACATTGTATTCTTCAATTAGCTGTTGCAAGACGCTCAGTCTTCTTCGAATCAGCATTTCATCCGTCGCTTTTGATCTCAACCTTGATTTTCCTGTAAGGGCGTCAGAAACCCAGTGGAATACTGTCACGGAATCGGGTAAAACAGTCACTTTCTTTAGCTTCCACATCAGAGCCATATTCATTCCACGTATCACAGCGTCTAATTCTGCCATGTTTATATGAATAGCAGACGTTTCTTTTCGCAGCCATGTTGCATCCTCCACAGTAGTTTCCTCAACTTGAATAAGAGCACCAATCGCTAAAGAACTGGCATCAACCCACACTTTTCCCTCATCACCACACACAGCCCAATCACCACAAGCAGGCTTGCAACGTTCCACCTCAGCAAATACTTCTTTAAGCACCCACTTAACATTCTCATCACAAATTTCATCGTCCCAACCCTTCGTCAGACTGACAGCTTTCCTCTTCAAGAGACTATAAATCACTCGTAGCCAACCACACACGGGCAAACGTCCTACCAACTGTCCACAGATTGAAAACACAACTCTCCTGGTTAACTTTGCGAGATAGCATCAACTCGATTCCCTCTGGACCACATCAGTTTGTTACCAACCTTGCGCACACCCAATCCTAACACAAGAACTCCATAATCACCAATCTGCTCACCTTCTTTACTTTCAAAACCATATTTTAAAAAATGCCTCTTGACATAATTAAGACTCACCACACTTTCGTCTACGAAAATGTCGTCTACATAAGCGGACATTCCACTCTTCACTAATTCGTCTTGATCAATGACGGCACTCACAACGAAGTTCATGATCATTGGCGCAACATTCAATCCGAAACCAAGTCGTGTCAAACAATACCTTTTATTTCGAAACACCGCTGTTTGGAAGGGCCAAAGAAATTTATCAGTTTTTAGTTAAAGATAAGCCTTGCGTAAATCAATAACTGCTGGTTTGTTACCCATTCTTCTTCATTCTCTTAGCTTTTCGACACACACATCTGCGTCTCTCGTGTATGTCTTAATGAAATCGTTAGCTTCTCTCCAGTCCAGAACAGGTCGGACTTTGTTGTCTTTGTTTCTCTGAATGACAGCCATTAAAGGAATCCGCCCTTTGGGCGGCCCCAATTCATTTTCGTCATACTCTAACAGCCACTTCCGATCAATCCAATCCTGTAGTTCGTAGTCTGCTCTAGCGTATTGTGGAATTCCGTACTGTGCCACTTTATTATGCAATCGATTGGGGCTTTCTCCATCTCTCCATTTCCAATTGACTCTCTATTCAACACCGTTAAAATCTGCTTCATGATCTTTCTTTTTTATTTCAATTTTCTTGACTTTGTCTATGTTCAAAGCCGATGCTTCACAGTAACTTAATCCGAACTTTGCTTTTCCCAAAGGAGAAATGGATACTCCTCCTAGTAAATTAATGGGACTCATTCCGAGAATCATATCAACTCCAAACGGTTGGAAGTCCACTAAAATCACTTCATTACACCAAACAAATAACAGATAATGCGCTCATTCCACTGTTGTTCAGGAGCGAGGTAGCGCAGATTCCTCGCTCCTACAATCGTTTCCCTGCAGCTGCCAGCATTTTGATGCAATGTGTCCTTCCTCACGACATTTAAAACATATAACAGTCTTCGGTGACAAGTTCTTCGCAAGCAAACAATTCTTTGCAATGTGATTCAAACCTTTGCAGTTGTAACACACTAACGCGGTTTTTGTAGCATGGCGTCTAGATACAACGCCAACAGCATCACTGTCAATCACATCAGCACAGTTTAAAGCAGCTCTCACTCTGGGTAACATTTAATCAATCGGGTCCATTACGGCTCGAAATCTTGATGATAAGACTACTGTCAAACCCACAATAAACGCCAAACGCACAGACTCCTCTGGGAATTTAGCAAGATGGGCTAATCATCTTAAATGAGCCAAAAACACGTCGGCTTTTTCTCCGTCACATAAATTTCGTTTTGTAAGCAGTTCATATGCAGTAAAGGCATCTACAGAAAACGCCGCTAATAACACACATTCGACTTCCACTATATCTTTTTTATCTTCCGCGGTTAAAGCATCGTACACTGCATAAGCAGCTTCTCTGAGAAAAATCGAAAAAGCAGTTCAAGCTTTAAGTTCTGAATTTCAGCAATCACTTTCGTTCGTTGAATCCAAACAGCAGCATCTGAAGTGCCATCATACGTTTCAAACATATCAAATAATCTCATACTTGGCTCCATGCCCGGTTAGCTTGTAGTTTTTTTCTCGTAATCAACAAATTAATAGACAGCAATAATCTTTTCTCTTAACTAAAGACTCTCCTTTTACAAATTTTTTCCTCAATATATACACCCTAAACTTTTCCTAAAATATCCTTCCAAACACCGTCAGAAATCACCTCAAACACATATTTACAATTATTATTGATAAAAACTATTAAAGCTTTTAAATCCCTAACGTCATTAAATGTTCTAGTACTTTCCGGAATTACAATACTAAGTAAATATTTTCTAATGATATATACAAATGGCTGTTTTACTAGGTTAGCTATTAAATGTCGTTCATTCTGTTTCTGATTTTTAAAAATTTGCAGACCCGTAAAATATTTTTTTATGGTCTACGCATGCGCTTCGTAGAACTGATTTTGAACGATATTAATGTTCCTAAAGTCTTAAGACCTCGGTTATATTACCCGTGAATGATCATATAAATTTATGTACGTGTATTTAATCTTGGGTGTAAAATGAATGAAATTAGTTGTTCCCTCGATTTAGTAAATTCTCGACAGGACTTAGAAAAATCTGACATGATTCTTTGTACTAATAGAATACAAAATTATTAGTAAAATTTTTCCTTTAAAAATAATAACATAATAAAATTTTACTAGTAACTTTACATAATAATTTAAAAAATGTTAATAAAATTTTAAAAAATCCAAGCTTTTAAAAGTTTGTATTTCTTAAATTTTTAATAATGTTTGTTTAAAAACATTATTAACAAATGATTTTAAAATTTGAATTTAACTATTTTCAAAAACAAGTTTACCTGTTGAAAAGCATTTTTTTTTTGCCATATATGCAAAGTTAGTGCAAAAATTAAAAATCATGAAATGTTGTACACAATGTATTATGTTGAAACTTGCACAGGAAGTACGAAAAAGAACTTTAAAGGTAAGTAAAATAATTTATTAAGCTCTAGATCATCATTAGATGTAAATCTAAACTGCATCAAAGTTGTCACAATGTTACATTTCTTTTTTTCTTTTTTGTGGCTGAATGATTTGAAATAACTTTTTTGTTTCATCCAGAATTGTTTAAGAATAAACACAAGGTGAGAACAAAGAATTTTCATATGCTGGAGTACCAATCATTGTATGAGGTCTAACTAAATTTAACTGCCATCATGGGAAGAACATAAATATCAGTGCAAAAGCTCAGTACTGACAAAATATAAAATAATAAGCTGTATGTATGAAGGTTTTTATAAACTTAATTCTAAGCATAATTTCGTACAAGTAGAAAAAATTGTTTTAGGATCTATAATTATCATCCTTTTATTTTTTTCATTTTTTCAATTTTTGTTGTGTTCAGGTTTTAAACAACTTGTGAATAAAGTGTTATTTTATTTGATTCTTAATTTTTTTTATTCCTATTGCATAGAGCACAGATCATTATTTCCAAAAAAATTGAGTTATTCTGCAGGATACCAAGAAATTTGATTGTCCGGCCAAGGAGTATATAAAAAAAATTGTAAACTTACACCATATTGTATACACCAGTGACAAACAGGTTGTACAATGTAGCTTCGTTTCAGTGCAATAGTAGGGAAACTTACCAATGCTAACTTGGTGATGTCAATCGCTTTCCAAATTGTACTTGTCCTTCTTGGTTTTTAATGCGTATCCCTGCATTTTTTCGCCATTTTTATTAAATCGAACCTTTCCTGGTCTGACTTTGATAACTCTTATGGAAATTCACCATATTTCATCGTAGACCCTTTCTCAGATAAACATTTTTTATCTATTTATTTAACCTCAAAATTTTGCTCGGTGTCGCACATATTAGTGACTAGTCAATGGAATGACTTTAAAAAATAAACCTGGTATATTTTAAAACGAGGAAATAATACCAGTAATTTTAAAAGAATAGTGATATAAACAATAATATTAAAAAAACGGGAATTTTCATATTAATCTTAATATTATTATTACTACAGAAACGTTTAATGTTTAATGTCGCTTTATTAGTTATGCTTTAAAAGAACGCGTTCTCAAAATGCACGCGATCATTTGAGAAAGACCTCGTAAGCGACTTGAAACTTTTTCCTTATGAAATTTAATTATAAGTTTAGATATATTACATAAAGAATCATACTAACATAAATAATCATCGTTAAGATCGTATTATAATTGAAGTAAGCATACAAAATAGCTAAATATACATTTTTATTAGACAAAGTAGGAAGGATTTAAATTTTTATTACATGAAGTACCAAGGATTTTAAGTAGACAGGATTTTAATATTTTTAAGTCGTTTATATTTTGTTTGTTTTAGCTTTTCTTTTAGCAGTTTTATTACTTAATTTTTCTGAAGGAAAATAGGGGTATGGATGTTATTTAAAGTTATACTAATGCTATTTCCATAAAATGGTTATTACTACTTTAAAATTTCTGTGATGCTATTAACTATTTTTGTTCTTCTTTAAAAAATTTAGAAAAATTATATTAAAATTTTGTGCTAACACTGACATGGCATGTCACATGTTATTGTATGTAAAAGTTAAATTTTGTAATGAGGATTACAGCTCTTATGAAAAAACAAAGGTAAGGAGTATTGTTTGTAAATATATATTTTGTTTACTTTGAATCTTTTTAAATTTTCATGCGTCATTTTTAAAATTTTTGTTTGCACACGTTTACTGTTTGCATTTATGCTTTTTTAATATGTATGTGTATGTGGTAATAAATGCTTTATAGTTGTTTTAACGATGTGTTTTTATAATAATGTAAAGTGTTTTTTTATTGTTTGTGTATGTATTAATATGTATTATATAATTGTTTTTTAAAAATGTGTTTAATTATGTATATAAGGTATATACTAAACCTTATATACATATTTAAAAACATTTATCGTGTTTAAAGTTGGTACATATGTTTATATTATGTTGTTTCAAAGTGATGTGACTTTGTAAACGTGTAGAGTAAGTTTGTCAACTTTGGCAGCTAAATGATGTACTTATAACAGAGGGTTACACGATAATGTTTATTGTCAAAAAATACATATTAATGTATTTTAATAACATTTTGCCTAATGTTCTTGTTTATGTTCTGTTATATATAAATGTTATCTTACTTAAGTTATGTTATATACATATTATATTAACTTATGGTGTGTGCTATTGTTGTGTGTTAATGCTGTGATGTTTTTTGTTATCTTTTGAGTTGATAGACATTTGGCTTATCTTTATACTGGTGTCTATTGTTAAAAATTGAAATAGGTAATTTTATTAAAAATCACTGCTTTTAATCATTCACTAAAAGCCAATACAAATTATTATGCCATATATACAATTTATTTTATCTTTATTTGATATTTTGTCTTTAGCGCTGTTTACTACATGATTTTGCTATAAAAATATTAATTCCAGAATTCCGATGTTCCAGCATAAATTATTTTGTGAAAGCTAACATGAAATAATAATTTTTACAACTACTACTCTGGTAAATCATATAACTTTTCTCTATATGGTGCATTGATTTTCATTTTTTGTATGTAATGTTTTTCTTATTTATTTACTTATTACATTTTTTATCTTAGATTTACCAGATAATGTATTAATGTGATATAGAAGAACGAAATATTGTGAAGTTTTGTGAATTTTTGAAAAAACGTTTACTAATTATTTTCTTAAAAGAAATAATTTTTAAGTTTGCATCAAAGGGTTTGCAACATTTTTTTTTATTTTTCTTTGTTAGCAGTATGTTTATTATAAGAATTGCATGTTTTTAGTAATTATTTTTATTATTATTTGCTATGCAAATTTTTTTTCAGGCATCTCCTAGCTGATATATTTATATAAATATATATATATACATTAATATATATATATATATATATATACATATATATATATATGTATGTATATATATATATATATATATATATATATATATATATATATATACTTAAAGTCATAAGATTATTGTATAATTTATTTTAAATGTCAGTCTGCTATATATAAAAATTATTTGTGTATGCTATTTAGAGTAGAAAAAAATTATATAGGAAAGATTGCAATCTTCAGGATACGTTTAACATTTTTTGTTACTATTTTAAATTAAAAGTGAAGTTAAAATGGATATTAGGCTAGAAGCAGATATTAGTTTAGAAAATGGAAATATTAATAGGCAAGTTTTTTGTGGCAGAAATGAAAGAGATAGACTTAGGCGAGATGAAATTATTAATGGACAAAATGCTGTTCTGCAAGCAGCAAATAATTCGAATTCAAATGAGGAGAGCTTGGTTAGGCAAAAAATTTCCTGATGAAACACATTTTTATGTTGCCATAATGGAAAGGTAGTTTTGTTGCAATCTTCATCATTTCCACAAGACTTGAAAGATGTATTTAAAGGAAACTATGCAGATAGAAATGCCAATTTAAAATTTTTAAAATATATTAGAAATTGTAATGCCTGCCTTTCTTTCGCTTGATTTGAAGCTAATGTAGTTCAACCCATGAATCATAAGCCGCCAAGTTTTAGAATATGTGGTCAAGTTTTTCATCGTATTAGTAATACAAGACCAAATCAAGATGCTCCGCCGACATATTGTCAACTATACGTCTATGATTAACTTGCAGCTGTATATTTTAGAATAGAAAAATGTGGTAATGATCTTCGCTTTAATGATTTAATGTTTCTATTGCAAACAATTATTAGTGAAAATAACCCATTTGCCCTTGCATTTAAAAACATGGCGGAAGTGGAAGATGAACAAATTCGTCAAGTAGCTCTAGAAAGTCGCTCAAATGTCAGTTGTAAAAATGTCTTTACTTAAAGTGCAAGATAGACGTCGCTATAATCTCACTTCACATAATGAAGTTGCAGTTGCGTTTGTTATTGAAGATGGTGCACCACCTGCTTCCAGGGAGGTTGTTATTTACCCAAGAGGTCATCCTCTTAAAACTATATCAAGTATGTCTGCCAACTTAGATCCTTTGGTTTATCCTCTGTTTTTTCCAAGGGGTGATGCTGGTTGGCATAATCTGTTGGTCACAACCCTAAATATGCTACATTGGTTAGAAATTATGTTACATTATCTCAGTATTATAATTATAAACTTTCAGTTAGACAATTTTTTTCTTCACTCTTTTATGGCAATAAACTGTTTCAGCAATATACTGTTGATGCGTATGTGAAAAATTGAAGGCCAGCGCCTTGGTTTCATCAAAAATAACTAAAACAAACTAAGAAGCGAGCAGTATGATGTCTTAAACAAACATGTAATCAATCTTGGAAACAATCATAATGTTACACCAGGGCGTGTAGTAGTTTTGCCATCAACATATGTAGGAAGTCCTAGAGCTTTAAAGGAAAAATTTGAAGATGCTATCGCTATAATTAAAAAGTATGGTAAACCAGATCTTTTTATTACCTTCGCTTGCAACCCAAAATGGCGCGAGATAACTGAAAATTTATATCCAGGTCAGACAGCAAATGATAGACCTGACTTGGTTATTCGAGTACTGTATCTTAGGGAAAGTTGTAAAACATGTTCATGTTATTGAGTTTCAAAAGCGTAGTTTGCCAAATGTTTATATTTTACTTCACTTTGTATATGATGATAAACTTAATAATTTAATATCTGCAGGAATTCCAGATACGATTGTTAATCGTGATCTTTATGACGTTCTTAAAACTTGCATGATTCACGGTCCATGTGGCATAGTTAATTCAAATTCTCCCTGCATGAAAGATGGGGTGTCCAGCAAAAACTATCCTAATGATTTTAGTCCTAACACAGTAGCAGTTCATAATAATTATCCACTCTATAGCCGTCGTGATACTAGTCTGTTATCAATATAAAAGGTTAAAATGTAAATAATCGCTAGGTGATACCTTACAATCCATGGTTATCAAAGAAATATCAAGCTCTCATTAATGTTGAAGCTTGCATGTCTGTTAATGCTCTTAAATATTTGTAGAATTATGTATACAAGGGTCACGACTGTGCCAATATTGTAATAAATGAAAAAATTAATCATGTTAAAAGTCAAAACTTTTTTGGATTGCCGTTGTGTAAGTTCACCTGAAGCATTGTGGCGAATTTTCGAGTATCCAATAAGTCATATGTCGCACATTATTATTGGCCTTCAAGTTCATCTACCTGAAAATCAATTAGTGTATTTTAGAGATGGAGCAGAACAAATGGTTTTCGATTGCGCAGCTCATCGTTATACGTACCTAACGGCATGGTTTTAGTTAAATGCTGAAAATGAAAGAGGACATTGCTATTCGTATGTAGACATTTCTTATCACTTTATATTTGATGATAAACTTTGTAAATGAAAGGTTAGACAAAAGGGTGGTAATAAGGTGATAGTAGGAATGTATAAAATTAATCCAATTGGAGAATTTGTTTTTTTGTTACCTTTGCCAGCAAAAGATGCAACATTAACAACTTGGGTAGATGTGCATACTGTTGATGGTATTGTACTTGAAACATTTCGTGAAGCATGTGTTTTGAAAGGTTTGTTGCAAGATGACACTGAATGGTAGAATACTCTTTCTGAGGCAATTTTAACACGTATGCCAAAGCAAATTAGACTAGTGTTTTCAATTATTTTGACCTTTAATTTAACCTGACAATTCTTTGCATCTTTGATGGACGATTTCAATCAGCGCTCAGTCCCACTTCTAACAGCTAAACAAGCCAATCTTCATCACATTGAAAAGATTATAAATCAAAGTGGCAAAACGCTGGCTGATTACAATCTGCCTGTTATTGATGAGTTTATGCGCCTAAATCTAGAAAATTTTGATGAAAATGTTTAACAATTTATAGACGAAGCCAATCAAATGAGACTATTGTTTAATGTCAATTCTTTTAATGTATATAATGCTATCCTTGCTGCGCTGAATGAGCAACCAAGTGTAGAAAATCAACATTTTAGATTGTTTTTCATAGATAGACCAGCTGGTAGTAGAAAAAACATTACTTATAATTATTTGATTGCTGAAACCATAAGTCGGGGCTTTAAATCTGCTACAGCTGCATGGACTAGCATACCAGCAACTCTTCTTACAAATGGATCTACATTGCATGTCTTTTATTCAAACTTCCTGTTCCAATATTTGGTAATAGCAAATGTAATGTAACTCCTAACTCAATAAACGGGCATTTTTTAAGACAAGTTTCTTGTTTATGCTTGATGAAACATCCATGATACCTAAACGTGGCTTAAATGCAATTGAAAGGTTGTTAAAAGATATATACAACAACTTTCCGTTAGAAAAAAAAATCATTATTTTTGGTGGTGACTTCAGGCAAATTCTGCCTGTTGTGAAAAGAGGACAACCTGCTGAAATAGTAGAATCGTGTTTAAAATGGTCATTGCATTGGCAATGGGTGCAGAAGTTTGCATTAACTGAAAATATGAGAGTGCTAATAGGGTAAGGTGACTTTTCCCAATGGCTACTAAAACTTGGGAATGGAACAATACCTGTCAAAGAGAAGGATCCTTTTAAAGTATGCCTTGAAATACCAAATCAGTGCATTATTAGTGAAAATAAAACGATTGTTGAAAAGATTTTCGGAAATACTGAATAAAATGATTATTCTAAACGCGTGAAGTTAACACCAACTAATATTGATTTATAATTAATCAATGAAGAAGTGCTTGAATGTCTACCGGGTGAAGTCAAAATTTATTTAAGTGCTGATCAAATTGATACTGATGATTTTAATGAAAGAAATAACTTTCCTTTTGAGTTTTTGAACAGTTTAACTCCTTCAGGTACGCCACCTCATTAATTAAAATTGAAAATTGGTTGTGTAATTATGCTACTTAGAAATTTGGATCTTAAAGCTGGGCTATGCAATGGTACTCGGATGAAATTTTGTGCTCTTCAAAGTAATTATATTGATGCAGAGGTTTTAACAGGCGTTTCCAGTGTTAAAGGGTTTTTTATCCTCGAATTCAGTTGGCTCCATCAGATTCTAATTTACCTTTTGTTCTGAAACATCATCAGTTTCCTGTCAGATTGGCTTATTCGATGACAATTAATGAAAGTCAAGGTCAAATATTTGATAGAGTTGGAGTATATCTCAAAAAAGCGTGTTTCTCTCATGGTCAACTATATGTACATGTTCAAGAACTAGAGCATTTAATAGTTTGTTTTTTAGAACTGATAAACATCTCATTCAAGGTATGGTAGGTGAAAAGTGTTACACAAATAATATTATATTTTCTAATGTTCTTAATTTAAAGTCTTCAGATTTTCATTTCGACAATTTACTGTTTGTAGGTTGTGAGCACATTTTGTATGTATAACTTTCTATTTTTAATTTAATTTTTTTTTTTCATAGTTTTTCATAAATTTATCTGTCATTCAATATTGTTATAAAATGTGTTTATTTGTTATATAAAACGATATTTGTTTATAGCTGTATTATGTTAAAATTATGATGTTTCTATGTTTTTAAAGTGGTGTGTTCTATGTTTTTAAAGTGTTATGTATGTTTTAAAGTGTTCTATGTATGTTCTAAGTATGTTTTAAAGTGTTCTATGTTTTTAAAGTGGTTAAATTATGTTGAGCAAGATTTATAACCTTGCAAGCCAAGCGGTGTACTTACAGCAGAGGTGCGACTTATGAGCGTTTAGTGCCAGGGGGTGTTACTGCATTTTTATTTAGGTTGTGTTCTGTAGCATTTTTTAGTTATTCTGGAAGCACATAATGTCTGCTAATGTTTAGCGTAATATGTATGAGAAAGTATGCAACCTTAATCTTTAAATCTTTGGCGTTTTAATGTCTTAAATTTGAAGTAATTGAATTACTAATATTGAATTTAAAAGTAAATATACTTATATGTATTTTTATTGTTTGTGTAAAAAGATAAATATAGTTAACTTTAAATAGGTTTTTTAATTTTGCCTTTCATATTTTAATTTGGTTTGTTATTTTCGCTGGATTTTCGGATCAAGGGTGTAAATATTATATTGTTATGTGTTATTTGTTGTGATGTTTTGTGTTAATAGACTGCGTGGCTTATCTTCACGTTGGTGTCTATTGTTAAAATGAATAATTAATAGTTTCATTATTGGAACTTACTGCTTTTATTTACTAAAAGCCAAGACAGTATTTTCTAAAAATGCAATTTATATCTTTATTTTATTTTTTTTAAGTATTTTTTATTTGGAATATTTTTAATCCTTTTGTACTTCGAAATAGATTTTATAGTTACATTTTCGATAAATGTTTACATTAACAGCCATGTCAACATAGGTTACTTTGATTTTATAGTTGATTTTATGACTGATATTATAGTTGATTTTATGACTGATTTTATTAGTAGATTTTGTGACAGATTTTATAGTTACATTTTCGATAAATGTTTATGTTAACTGCCATCTTATCATAGGTTTCTATAAATAGTTAAATCGATTTTGAGTTTTTATATGGTGTGTTTTTTGTTTTTTTTATTATTTTATTTTTATTTTGTTTTATTTTTTGTATTATTGGATCATAATTCCAATTTTTTTTTTTTAAGATTTACGATTGACGCATTTATACAATTTATAAAAAAGAAACCTAAGTTCCTTTCATTGTAAATTTTTGTCAGTAAAAATAATATAAATATATGCAATTAGTTCAATTGTTTTAAAAATTTCTCTTTTTTATGCCTAATAATTTGTTGTACGTAACTTAAGGGATGTTATTAAAGGAGTTCGCAACTAAAAACAAACTAAAAACCTCTAAAAACATGGAGAATATTGTAGTTTTGCGCATTTGTTAAATATCGAGTTACTTAAATTTTTTAACGGGTTTAACTAATTAGTTAGCTTAGTTTGCATTTGAAACACTTTTGAGGAAAGAAGAAAATTCTTATATATGTTAATTTCTTATTTATATTAACAAGAAAAAAATCTTAAAATTGTCAATCATTGTTTTACATTTTATTATTTTGGTAAAAGGTCTTCATCAAAAACCTGATTACTTTTAATAAAAATAACTTTATTCTCCTGGCCACCATTAACGCAGAAACGAGGAAGGGAGGTCCTTTATTAGTGTCAAAATATTTAAGAGAATTAAATTCCGAGTAACAAAAAGAATTTTAGTAAATGGTAGCAAATTACCGTTTACTAAAAACTATTGAAACAAAGAGGTCATACAAACAATATAAAAATGGTCTGTGTTGGACAGACTTAACAAAACCCGGGTGCGGTCAGCTTAGTTTACAAACATGAAATTATGTCATGTTAAAACTATTAACGTAACGTAACCTTTAAAAGCCAATTTAAAACATTTTCGGTTGCTAAATGTGACAGTACATTGTAAATATTAATGTGATAGTATAGTAAAAAAAAACTATTTTAAGTTTTTTGGCTCATAAAATGGATTTAAGACTTAATTGATTGCGGTTAAACCGCATTAAATAACGATTAGAAGGCTATATGGCCCAGACGAAATATGCCACATAAGTATAAAATTTGTTTTTAACTCATTCACAAAAAATGGAGTTATGACAAATTTGCTCTTATGTCCAGATATGTTTACTGCATATATTAGTAAATAAACTAAAACTTTAAATTGTGGAAAACAGCGGGTATAAATAAAGTAACAGACCGATCATAACCCGTATTACGGGTTGTTTTCTGCTAATCAGAATTAATACTCCAATTTATAAATGGAATAAATCGGTCATCGTCGGTGACAAAAATGGGACAGTATTTGTGCGACCTTATGATTTACAAGAACAGCTTTAATCAAATTTTTTAACAATTCCTAAGCTCTAGCAAAGGCACTCTCTTGCATTTCAATTTGATAAACCAAGGGTGGTTACTTGCATGATCGATTCGGACAGTGAAGAGATTGAATTGCTAATATAGCAACACTTACTTATCTCAGAAATAACCATACCACAAATATGAAAGCGTAAACTTCTTAAAACGAAAGACGATGGTATCTAATAGAGATAGGCCGATTCCAAAAAATACCGATTCTGATCTCAATTGCGATTCCAATTCTTTACCGATTCCGAATCTCTTGTGATTCTTATTATTTTAATTTAACAGATAGTGCATTTCAAATAATAATTTTACGCATTGTTAATTTAATTTAATACTTGTTAATTTAATTTAATACTTACACGGAATTTAAAATTAAAAACACTTAACAAACACTTAAAAACAATTAAAATCAATTATATTGGTACATGTAAAACAAGGCTGACGATACCAAGAGTCTAAGGAGTACGCCTTCCTCACACCTTTTTTTATCGAAAACTTTTTTTTTTAAGAAAATTGACCTAAAAATTGAGGAATTTTTTTTAAAATGAGGGAGCGTATCCCCCCTTTTTTTTATTAGGAGACGCAAATGTGGTACAAAATACAAAAATTTTACCATTTACCCCATTAAATTTCTGGATCCGTCATTGCAAACGTTATCAATGAGGGAATAACGTTTGCCCAAGTATTTTTATTTTTTAACCTACGATCACTACGGAAGTTAAAACACGGATATATTATATATAATAGTTTTGCCTTTTTTAGTTTAGGTGCTTTTTTTACTCAATAAGAAATTTTCTGAAAAGGGGTATAGCAATTTTTAAAAATGTAAGACCCCACTTTTAGAGGCATTTAAATATAAATTCTTTCGTGCGAACTTAATGTGCCAGGAATTACAATTGCTATTGCTTGTCCAAAAAGAATTATACAAATTGCAAATTCTCTTGTCTAAAGAAAATACCCACCCGGAGGCTCTCACTTAGATGGGGGTTTCACAATTCAATTGAGGACAACTTTTTTAACTGTTATTTCTTGATGTCGGGTACCTACTTGTCACGAATGGCCTCATGAGGCCTGAGGTCCTAACCCATACTGGTGTCTAGCTTAATAATACATTTTAATAATTGAGTCACAAACAAACAGTTATAATATTAGCCTAATTAGTTTTGTAACTGATTGTTTCGGTAACAGTAGTTACACATTCGTCTTTATGAAGATTCGCATTTATACGATTTGTACTGATTTAGTCGATCCTCCCTCACCCCCTACCCTTCATGAATAATCAAACCCTAAACTTGGTAGTTTAATCAAATCACTTTTCTTTTTCGATTGTTTTCGATATTAGTTTTTAAATAACTTTAGTTTGACAAAAATTCGAATTAGACGAATTTTGACCACTTCGAATTTGTTTGCACAATTCCATAAATCAAGTAAGATGAATTCGACCACGCCTCATTTTATTTGGTAATTTATTTTTCAATTTAGAATTTTTATTTCACTATTTCAAACTTGCCAAAATTTGAAATTAATATCATCTTTAATTAAAGAGGTAATACCACAATCCTGTATATTTTAAAATAAAGTAAAATTAGACGTATTGGGAAAATGTCAATAACTCATATTCTGCAAGAACTATCAATTTTTAAGTTTGTTAAGTAATTAAGTTTATTTTAAAAAATAACATTGTCGACGTTAACTTGTCTTTATCTCCACCCCACCTCCCTTCTCATCAATTGTCAAAGAAATTCGGAAACCCCTTCCCTATTCGGTTGACGTAATTAATCGACGTATTCAATGGACACCTTGTTTAGAATATTTTTCTGACTTCTTTAGGTTAAATATTTGACTAATAGGCAAGTAAGTTAGATAAGAACTAAAAGTGACGCCGCAATAAAAACTGATGTAAGCAATATAAACATATGTCATGTAAATCGTAATTAGTTAATTATAATTGAAGTTGTAAATACTTTTATAAATTAACAGTTTTGTAAATTCTTGATTGCAACAAAGTTAAATATTGCAATCAAGTGTAAATCATGTAATGATTACACCGGGGTAAGTTGATTATTAACTTTGTCAGCAAGACTGTAAGTAAAGATGTAAATACGGGACAGTGTGAACGGATTGAAACAAAAAACCTGCAGATTAAGACGCCAATATAGCCTGTAACTAAAAAAGAAATGTGCAAAGTATACCGGTATAATACATGTTGCACACTTTATTTAAAAGTCAATGAAGTTGTCATTGCATACCATTTTAAATGTAAAAATTATTTGTACAAAGTTCTTACTGATTAATAGTTTCCAGAACCACGTTTCCATTAGTATCATATGCTAAATGCATTTTCAGATTAGATTGCATCATTACCAAGTTATATACATTTCCAACGACCTTGGATTGCAACAAATAGATTTCTGGTATCTTTACCAGGCTATATGCATTTTTAGCAATACCCGGATTGCTGGCATTATTACCAAGATATATGCAGTTCTAGTAAGATTAGATTGCTGGTATTATTACCAAACTGTATACATTTCAACAGTAACAACAACTGAATTTCTGGTATCATTACCAAGCTATATGTGTTCCCAGTAACGTATTGCTGGTATCATTACGCATTTGCATTTCAAATATCAATAACTGACTTGTTAGTTACAACACTGAGAGCATCATGATATTGGTTGACATAAGTAACAAAAGTATGAAAATGATATTAAAAAATATGTCATATTTAACTAAATGGTTGTCAAACTAATATTGAGATTTTAGTAGCACCTCCGAGGTTGTAATTAAACATTACACTATACATGTTTATAAAAATTACCTTTGTTAAGTATTAAGCATTACTATTGTTAAAAAAACTTATATAATACATGCTCAAAAATGTTTAAAATTTTTAAATTAAAAAAAATGTTACTGTACTGGGAACGGATAAACCTCAGTATGTTTCGTCTATCTGGCAATCATGGCAATTCCAGATAACATCCTCCTTCTCATAGGCACAGCGTAGAATTCTTTCAGATTCACGTTAAAACAAGTTGTTACAACTAAAACATTGAGCCATATACCTAAAAAACAACATAAAAATCCGAAAAGAATGTAATGGAAGATCAATTTATAACTTTTAAATATATAACAATAAATTTAGGGTGAGGGAAGGGGGTTAAATATCAGAGCTTTTCTTGTGTACGGTAAATAGCCTTCAATAACTACTAAAGTGCTTTACACACATTAGGTATAAGTGTAATGTCATGCTGAGGGCATTATATTGTATATGATTAGTTACCTATTAAAAATGATTTTATCTTTTTGTGTCCAAAACATGCGACACGAATAATGTACTTTGCTCTCATTTTACTTTGCTCAAACATAAAAGTACTTGGTGGAATACCATTTGTTTCTAGCACCTGTCGAGTCTATGCAATTGCATAAAGTCCTCAATCTACCCCATTTGTTTGCTGTTGAACTGGTAAAACTTTGATAACGATTTTTTTGTGAGAATAATGTAAGATAGAGCATTATTGCCTTTTAGTCTCAAACTTATTGAACCATGAATAAGACTTTTTAAAATAGACATTTACCCAGGCTTGCAATTATAAGTTGTAATGCAAACCCAATGCAAATTTCCGTCATGAAGAATGTACAAATGGTTTGCTAAACATACTTATAAAGCAATAATTTTTTCTTTATTTGGATCTTGAAGACCAATATTAATTTAAAATTAAATTGACATGATTCGTTGACAAAAGTAAATGACATTTATCGTTTTAAATGTTATCCATTTCAAAAATTTTAATCAAGGAGCATTTAAGACTCTGAATAGAGTGCACAGCGCTTTGAACTTGTACTATATCATTAACTAAGTTAACTTCATGCAGCTCAGAAACAATTGAACCTTACTCCTGTCATCTCAGTTGGTTCCTTGGAAACTGTAAAGGTTTCACAATTTTCTTCAATTACATTATCTGAAAAAACCTCTCAACTACAAGATTCATTAACTACATTTGGAATCACATTGATGTTTGATGCTACCTTAGTCATGTCATTTTTACACCCATTCTTTTGGTCAATTTCTTTGTGGAAACTGGAAAGTTAACAAGATTTGGTAAAGTAAACTTAATCCAAGTTTCAGGTTTTTGGTCTGGACACAAAACAACCCCTTTTTTTAAAAAGATTTTGCAAAGCCTGTGTTAAGATTATAAAGCTCTTGGAACAAACTGTCTATTGCTGTTTCAAAGTTATTTAAATGTGTCGTTCTGATTCGACATTCTTATTCGACAATGCCGACTAATCAGTGTGATAGGCCGACACGGCATTTTTGAATTTTCTTTCTAAGATTTTGTGCTAAAAAAATTTTAATGCATGGTGGGCCAGTGACTACAAAAAAGTGAATATACCAAGTCAGATTTTGCGTCTCATAATTAATATAATATCTCATCACAATGCGGTGAAAATTCAACAAAAATAAAAAATCTCATTGAAGCGGTAAAAACTTAACAAAATTAGGTAAATAAAGAAAAACTGCTTAAAAAATAGCGATATAAAATACGTTGTACACTTTTAGCCATTAAGGCCCGAGAAAATATTTTTCGAATTTTTATATGAAACTTATTGTAATGCTACTTATAGGTTAGAGGTAAAAATACTAATACCCAATGAAATTTTTTCCCAAAATCACCAGTATCCCATTGGGGACGCGTCGGCAACTTCCCAATCCACCCCAAAATCACCTATGTCCTTTTAAGGACGCGTCGGCAATTAATGCACGTATTTGGAACCGCTTCCATACCACGGCAAATTAAGTTTACAGTAAAACAAAAATTGCAAACTTGACTACGCAATTCAAAAGATTATAAAATAAAATCAAAAACACTTTTCTCAAATACAATTTACTACTAAATTATTTGAAATATTATTTTCAGGTATGTGAAAAGCAAGAAAGCTGTAGAGCGACATCGCAATTTTCACACCTGAAATTACTTCGGTCATGATGTTATTGGCCAACTCCATTTAAGGAAATTATTAAGGTAATATGTTATTTTCCCTTCCAATCGTAAAATAATGTTTAAACTAAATAATGCATAATATAAATTACTTAAATTTATATCATATATATATATAAATATACATATATATATGTATGTGTATATATATATATATATATATATATATATATATATATATATATATATATATACATATATACATATATATATATATATATATATATATATATATATATATATATATATATATATATATATGTATATACATATATGTATATATATATATATATATATATATATATATATATATATACCTATATATATATATATATATATATATATATATATATATATATATATATATATATATATATATATATACACATATAAATATATATATATATATATTTAAGTAACGACATCTTGTATGAGAGTTGAATAAGTTTAATATATGAACATCAATAAATACGAATTCTCTCAATACTAGTTTTTTTATTTTTCTAAGAAATTTTCGCAAGATTATTGATACTAGCATCTTCAGCTTTAATTACAAATTATTATTTAAATTAAAGTACAATCAAACGGTAACGTCACATTTTTAATGGCTTCTTTAAATTTTGCTTTAATTGGGCTTCTTTATTATTACGTAGGTATAAAAAATATGGCGTCCAGAAATGCGTTTTTACATATTGACCATCGTCTAAATTCATACTCCATTTTTAGGTCCGCATTTGTTGAACTGAATTTCAATTGCCTCTCGAACTTTTTTTTCAAATTTTTTGGGTTCTACTTTCAACGTCTTTACTTGATCCCATTTTATACTACATGAACATTTAATTTTATGATGCCCAATTGCAGATTGTTCTAATTTTTCTTAAAAAACAATTTTTTGATGCTGTTTTGTTTTTGTTGCTATTTTCATTTTTGTTTCGCCGATGTATTTTTGTTCACACTTGCATTCTATTAGGTTTACTCCGGGATGGCTATTTAATGGTAGTATTGTATTGTTGCGTGAAATTAGCAAAGATTTAAGATTTGCACTAGACTTAAGGACTGCCCTGTAACCTGCTTTCTGAAAGATTTTTCGAAGTTTTGGTGATAATATTGGGTTTCACGGTTGTGATATAGTTGGCATGGTTGCTTCGTTGTTAGATAAAACTATTTCATTATTTGAGTGTCATTTTTTTATAACAATATTTGCATGGTCTTGTAATTTTTTCTTTTCGTATCCATTTTCAGCAAACACATTTATTAGGAAGTTGATTTTTTATTCAAAAATTTTTCAGAGCAAATTGATAAAGCTTTATGAATAAATCTTTTAAATATTTCTTCTAAGATTTTTGCATCGTGGTTTGAAGTAGGCTTAACCTGAATATTTGTTAGTGCATTTTTTCGATGAATGTTAAAATCATAATTACCTTTTTGATTATTGGTTATTTGGATGTCTAAAAAACTTAATCTTTTGTTTTCATTTTCCAATTCAATTGTGTATTTGATGGCATGATGTTGACTGTTTAATATTTCTTGAAAACGGATGGTATTATCTTTATTTGTAAATTTTGCGTGACTATCATCTACGTACCTGAAAAACGATTTAATTTCTAACTGTGGATTAGAATGAAGCGCAATGACGATTGCTTTATTTTCAAAAAATTGCAGGAAACCCTCTGCAAGTACTACCTTGAATGAAAGTCCTATTAGACCTGAATCTACAAGCTCGTCAATTTCTTCATTCCATAAAAAATAACATTTATATAAGCACAGTTCTATTAGTGATTTTATTTCTGAAACGCTTAGTTTTGTTAGTTTATTTAAATTTGGGAAGTGCTCTAACATATCAAGAAGAATTTTGTTAGCCCTCTCCCAGAAGAATTGATGGATATAAATTGACAACGTCATAAGATACCTGTATTTTATCGTTTGATATATTCCAAAGTTTAGCTGTTTTTACAAAAGTTGACGAATTTGTTTAACTTTGTTGTGTTTTTATCTAAAATTGGTTGAAATATATTTACTAGATATTGTGATATTACATATCTAGGTGTGCCGATGGTTAAAACTACTAATCGCATAGTGTATGATTTTTACGGTTTTTGTTCTTTAATTACACCATACAAACGTGGCGTACTAGGTCGCTCGGGTAAAGACTTTCATAGTCTTTTTTGGTAAGTTGCCCTTTTTTATTCAATTTTGATAAATAAGTTCTAATTTTAGTAGCAAACGTAATGGTAGGGTCCTCTTTTATTATCTTTGTTTTGCCAATCTCTTAACGAATTTTGCCAATGGCTTTGTTGTGTTTTATTCTAACAAAGCCTGTTTCTTTATCAAAAGACTATATATCAATGTTTTTGTCCTCTTTTATTTGTTTTAATGCTTCCCTCTGTTTATAATTTGAATTACTGTTTTTTTGTGGTTCAAGCATTTTAAGTTGCCTCAACACGTTTCTGCGTAAGTCTTGTGAACTTTCAATTTTGTTGCTATACTCTAGTTTTAACGCAGTGGATTCTTTTACTGAAATAATATCTAAATAGGGTATATTTTGTATAGTTTAAACAAATTTAGGTCCTAGTTCTTAAAGATTTCTGTGGTTTTCAGGTATTTCCGTTTCACATAGAATTTTTTTTGACAACAAAAATCTTTTACAGAAACAAATCGCAGAAACTTTAAAATCTAAAAATTAGAAGTCATTAACATAAATTTAGATTATAAATCAAAAACGAAAGTTTTAATTTTTCATTACAAGTTTATATATCTTCAAAATTACATAAAATAAATACATAAAACATTAAACAAAAAATTTTCAATATAGCTTTACAAACATTTTTTAAAGCTTTAAAACCTCAGAAAAAAATTTAAAATACAGGTATCTAATGACGTTGTCAATTTATATCCACCAATTCCTCTGGGAGAGGCTACCAAAATTCTTCTTGATGTTAGAGCACTTCCCAAATTTAAATAAACTTATTACAATCATGACTAAAGCAGTCGACTTTGCGCTTCATTCTAATCCACCGTTAGAAATTTTAAAATATTTTCTTCTTTTTATATGTGTATTTTAAACACACATTTTATTAAACTGGAAATAATGGAAATTTCATTGAATTTTATTTGGTTCTGGAATTCTTAAATTTCAAATAAATCAGGAAACAGTCATGGAAATTTTGAATCACTTCAGTGATATTTTTATTAGTAAGTGTAATGTTTTTATGTCTTGTTAAACGTACTATATATCTAATATGTGATCACATTTATTTTGTATTTAACTCATCACAATAAATATTTTGGATTATATTCATCTGAATATAATCCAAAATATTTATTGTGATGAGTTAAATACAAAATAATCTGCATCAGTGTTTCCATTACCTGGCAAAAAAAATTTACATGGATAATGGGTACTTGTAAATTTACCCGGGTTTTACTCGGGTAATACCTGGTGAATATTTCCAAACATGAGATTTTTTATTGAATTTTGAAAAAATTTATAACTGCCCAAATTCCCATTAAAAAGTTCCCAAACCATGATTTACTATTAATAAAATTACCATTAGCCGGGTAATTTAAACAAAATTATCCAGGTAATGGGTTAGAAAAAATGAACGAGTTACCTGATTAACAGGTAAAGTATTACCCGGGTAAGATACACTGATCTTCATGTATTTTAGTAAATATTTATTAATGATATATCTGTGCAGTTATATATATCTGTGTTTGTATTCTTTTGTTTTAGATCGAGCGCAAGCTAAAATGCTAAAATCTCTTCCTGCTACCTTTGTTTCAGATCTAGTGCAAGATAAAATGCTCCCATCTCTTCCTGCTACCTCTGTTTTAGATCTAGTGCAAGATAAAATGCTCCCATTTCTTCCTG
Organism: Hydra vulgaris; assembly: GCF_038396675.1. Lineage (NCBI taxonomy): Eukaryota > Metazoa > Cnidaria > Hydrozoa > Anthoathecata > Hydridae > Hydra > Hydra vulgaris. Next base: position 9,511,346 of record NC_088929.1, read on the forward strand.
CTACCTTTGTTCCAGATCGAGAGCAAGCTAAAATGATACCATCTCTTCCTGTTACCTTTGTTTCCGATGTAGAGCATAATAAAATGCTAACATCTCTTCCTGTTACTATTGATATTGACACAATCTGTGAGAACGATATTGGATACAGTGAACAATACTTTGAACCAGGTTTGGGGCCATCCATAAAGTATGGATTTTTGCACTCATTTAGGACACTTTCCCACTTGTAAGCAGCTGCATGCTTTCAAAGACCTCCTCCTCCCTTTTTGCGTACGTTTGCCTTTTCTATTATAAAATTAGGCCCTCCCCTTCCCTAACGCATTCATTTTTCAAAACATTGAAAACGATTAAAAAAATTCTCTATTAATTATTTATAAAGAAATATTAAAAAACAGTTTGATCGAAGTAAAAAAACAGTGTTAGAGAAAGAGAGATAGTCAAATCACGTATGTACTAGCATCCTTTAACACCCCTTCCCCAAGTTAGCACTCTTAAGTTTTAGGGTAAACCCCCACCCCCATACCTGCGTTCATACTTTATGGAAAATCCTTTTTTTGTAGAATAAATTTAAAAAAATAAAAACTATTTTAAAATTACTTAAAAGCAAAATAAATTTACTTAAAATTTACTTTAAATAAAAATACTTAAAAGCGAAAGTACAATTATTTAAATGGGACTTACTTGTTAGAGTATCAACATCAATATTTTTAAATTTAGTTAAGTTATATAATGAGTTTACTAATAAGTTATACTAATAAATATACTAATAAGTATATACTAATAAGTATATTTTTTTACTGTTTTTACTATATTTCTTATTTTTTTATAGTTACGGAAAATGCAAAATTGCAATCAACAATATCTAATAAAAGGGGCGTGAGAGTAAACAGTGAAAGCAGCATATACCCATTGGAGGCGGCCGAGTTTCAAAGAAAAGTGATGTTGTGTTTATCACATATCAGCCACCGAATAGTTTTAATGGAGAGAAAATTCGGTCAATTAGCCGAAGTTTTAACAAAGAACGCGGACAACAATGAAAATAGTTTATTTAACCGAATTACTAACTCTAAAGACCTTGTTCCCTTTGAAGCGAAATTGAAAGCAGATATTGAACTTCAAAGGAAACTAAAGTTATCGTTTGATGCTTTAGGTCTTTCAGCAGACAATGAAAAAGACCACATTGCATCTATCTTTGATATGTTTATGACTAATGAAGTCCAAGATAAAGTAAATCTTATGAATGGCAATAATGTACCTGGAAAAAACTATACTGATCACGTTGCATTAATAGAGTTAAAAACTATACTAATGTGCATGTTGAAGTCTTTAACACAAAAGTGGAAGTCATGTTCAGAGACATACCTAAAAACAAAAATGAGTGAACGGTTAAAGCAATCCCGTAAAGAGTCGCAGCTGAACAGCGGCATCGCGTACCATTTGAAGAGAAACTTTAAAAAATGTTATTTGTGTACATTATTATGATACTAATTTTATGTATTAGTCCTTAGTGTTGACAAAGTCTTTTACTCGACTCGTGTGCATTATTTTTTCAGTTATATTTGAAAACCTCGTTTTACATAATCGATTTTATAAGTCACTCGCAATACTCGAGTAATGCGAAAAGTAATTTATTCAATTAAAATAAATATATATCAATAAATTATGCTATAGCCATAATTTATTGATATATAGTATCCATATTACAATTATAAATTATATAATCATTGAAAAGTATAGCGTTTAAAGCAACTGAATAGTAATAAACTATTATTGTTCCTTATTACGTACTTTTCTCTCTTTTTGAACACGCGAAAGTTAAAGATTTTAGCAAAAAACTGAAGTATAAACGAAATTAAAATAAAATGCTCAGTAGCATTTAGGGTTGTTTGATATACAGGATCTCGTATCGAACACGTGTTGCTGATGAAATACGACACGTTCTAGGAACGAAACTAATTACGTGATTTTCACGTGCCCAGTGCCACGTCTTAAACACGTGAAGCCGGGTAACAGGCGACCGTGTTCAACACGTTACAAACAAGAGCCGCGAACACGTGTTGGAGACCAGATGTGCCGGCTGGGCTAATAAGACATACTTTGCTCCATTACTCAACAAAGTTTCTACAAGATCAATAAAGCCATAACATGAATGCGCTATTGCATTGCTAGTATCTAGCGTAAGCTGTTTTACATGCTTACCTGTAGGTTTCATAAAATTTGACAGTTCAGCAATATCTCGTAGCAGTTGTAACTGTTGATCACCAACTGAGTGGATTTCTTCGCATAATTCATTTCTAAACCGAATGCCAGCACCAGGTGCTTTGACATTAACAACATTCGAAAAAAAATTATTTTTTCAATAAATACAGCAGTACCTTCAAATGCTTTATTTTCAATCTCTGGATGCGTTCTTAATGCAGCTACTGTTTCTTTGCAAAAAACAGACAAACAAAACTTTACAGATTGTATCTCTATTGGTTTTGGATAAACTGATTTAGCTGTAAGTTTAGAGAGTTTAAAAAGACTATTGCACTCAGTTTTATATATAGTTTCTAGATCACTCCACTTAGCCAAAGCCAGTTCTTTATTGTTCAAAAATTGAAGTTCGCCAGTCTTTTCTGTCAAACAATTGTTTCGTATAGATTTTAGTAGATGCACATAATCATACAATAAATATATACCTGATGTTGTTAACCATGGTTTACTATCAACTGTTTTAAACATTCCAAAAAATCTTTGATTTACACGGTTACCATCAGTAATTATTACCAGTGTCTTACTATTTTCAATACTATTTATTGTATAGACAATTTGTTGACATTGAGCAAACTGAAATTCAGAGGAAAGATTTGCAACAGGTTGAGCTCTACATATAAATTCTGGACCTCCAAAAAGACATTTAATCATAAATGATAAAATTGTTTTAGCTAACTTTTCAGGGTAGTTTACTGCTTGACCAAACAAAGCACCTCTTTGGTAAAGTAATGAAGCTTTGACATAGACCTCATCAATTAGTAGTATGGAAATTCTTTTTAATGGATTTAAATTCATAAAAATACTATTTATGAAACTTAGGTCCTCCATTGAACTTATTTTTAAAGTCAATCGTATTAAAGTCCCTTGTACTTGGCAACTTGTAGTCAATACACAAACAATCATATAAACTTCGTTGTAGTTGTAATTGATACTGTAGTTGTAGTTGTATAAATTGATATTTTTGTTGTAGTTGAGATAGTTCGACTTGCAAAGAGATACACAGCATTTCAAAGGCATTTTTAAGGCACTTAAAAAAATTAATCGTTAGTTTGACAATATTATTACCTTACAATGTTAACGCCTTGAAACTTACAACGTTATCGTCTTGAAGTTGCGCTATCTAATTTATAAACCAATCAAATTTTAAAGATTTATTAAAAAAGCGCGAACACAAACTTTCGTCTAATGCTAAAGATGAAAATGTAAACACAGTATTAGGAATTGGCCTTCAGTTTAACAAATTTGTTGCGCGATGTCAAGGCCTGTTATTATAGAAGGCCGCGGTCACACATAATATAATATTCTGAAACTAATAAACAATCATCTAAATTTCTATAAGTAAATTTATTCTTTGATCATTGCCTTTATATCCTATCTTATTTTCATATCATAATCTATTATGGTATTATTTATATAACATATCACAACAATATTATTAAATTTGTGATGTTCAAATATCATATGAACATTCTCTAACATGTTCATATGATATTTTAATATAGTTCTTGAGTATATTATCTGCAAACAATTGACTGATGCAAGTTCAAATGTTGTCAAAAACCAAGCATGCATGCATGGGACACTGCAGTGTCCTACAAAGAAATGCTGGTTTGAAAGTCAAATTTTTTTTATTAAAAAAAAAAATTAAAATAGGGGGGAGATAGGGAGGTTTCCGTAATTTTTTTTAGGCTCCAAAACTTTTAACTTTATATGTAATAAGGTTCATAAAACTTAAGGGACTTAGGAAGTAAATTGAGGAACAAAAACAGGATATTTACAGAAACTTTTCAATTTTTAATCTGGAGTACCACAGTGTAATTGGGAATAAAGTTACTGGGTCCAGTATTCAAAGTAATATGATCTAAAGTAATATATAAATTATATAAAATGCTTTAAAATGCATGCAGTTATACATATAACACCTGATAGTTAACTATATGTATAACTAGTTATACATAAAATTTATTATATAAACTTATTTTTTAAGGTTATGCTTTAACAAATTAGTACCAATTAATTCAAATTCAAGATTTAGTTCAAGTTCAAGTTCTTATTTGCTCATTGTTTTTTCACTATTTTATATTTATTTGTTCAAATTTGTTAACTAGTACTAATTCTTACTACAGTAAGAATATTTATCATTGTTGACTGTGATTTTTTTAGTAACTTAATTTTACTTTCAACATATTTTGACAACACCCTTTACATATTAAATGATGACAGCTTTACTTTTCTATTGATGTTAAATTTATTACGTTTCAATAACTCAGATTGAATTTTACTGAATTATTGTAAGCTTTGTAAGAATTTGTTGTATATCAAATGGTGTTGTAAATAAAGTAAAAATTATATATATATATATATATATATATATATATATATATATATATATATATATATATATATATATATATATATATATGTATATATATATGTATATATATATATATATATATATATATATATATATATATATATATATATATATATATATATGTATATGTATATAGTATTTAGGCTATGGGATCATCCATAAATGATGCCAGTAGATAGAGGGGCAGTGTGAGTTTAACATCAATTAACAATGGGGAGGGAATGTTGAGACCAAAATAATGTCAATTAAAAAATTGAATTAAAAAAAAAAGTAAACTATTTTATTTAAAAAAAAGTTTATGCTAGCTATGTGCAGGTTTTAGATGTATTTACACCAACAATGTGGTCTAAAACCTTCTTGCTTTTGTTGCTTAAAACTGTAGAGGATCATAGGAAAAACAATTCAAATTCAGAAATTAGCTTGCTTATCTGAAAGAACAATTTGTTTGTTTTTTTTTACTTTTAGTACTGTTGAGAATAAATGTATAATTGAACCAGAAAAAAATCGATGGTATATGCATTTTTTATATTATATTAACAATTCAGATATACCATCATAATATGATAACAAAAACTGACATCATTTTCAATTGGAGATGGCAAAATATTGACTGAGTTTGATAAAGGGTGAAGGTGTTCAATAAACCGGGTCATCATCTGACATCATTATGCATAGATGATCCTATGATTTAGGTAAAATAAGTAATCAATTTGCCATATTTCTCTTTAGAAAGTTTAAGAAAAAAGCATTGTTATGCTGAGAACCTACCTATTGAGCAAGTTTTGACCACCTATTTTATAAATTTGAGAGACAGAAGTGGAAGTGCGAATCGCAAAAGAACTAATAACAATGCTCTAAATTGATTTTAACTTTGTAGACTAACATTAATATAGTATTTAGAAATAATAAATAAAGTTTACATGATTTTTATAATTTGTATTTATTTCCATTAATTATCAGTTGTCAGTCTCTATTTTATAAAATGAATTAAAAAAACTATTTATTTATAGTATAATATTAATACATAAATACTAGTTTCCTAATGCTATTATCATCACAATGTTAATGGTATTCGTTTTAAAGTGAAATTTTGTATCAATTTTATTGTTTTAATGTTGTGTATATATATATATATATATATATATATATATATATATATATATATATATATATATATATATATTATTTTCACTTTATTTAAAACACCATTTGATATACAACAAACCCCTACAAAGCTTACAATAATTCAGTTATGATACAATCTGAGTTATTGAAACGTAATAAATTTAACATCAATAGAAAAGTAAAGCTGTCATCATTTAAAATGTAAAGGGTGTTGTCAAAATATGTTGAAAATAGAATTAACAAATAAAATCACATTCAACAATGATAAACATTCTTACTGTAGTAAGAAATAGTACTAATTAACAAATTTGAACAAATAAATATAAAATTAACAAAAACAATGAATAAATAAGAACTTTAACTTGAACTTTAACTAAATCTTAAATTTGAATTATTTGGTACTAATTTGTTCAAGCATAACCTTAAAAAATAAGTTTCTATAACAATTTATATGTATAACTAGTTATACATATAGTTAACTATCAGGAGTTATATGTATAACTATATCAGGAATTATATGTATAACTATATCAGGAGTTATATGTATAACTATATCAGGAGTTATATGTATAACTATATCAGGAGTTATATGTATAACTATATCAGGAGTTATATGTATAACTATATGCATTTTATTGTATACTATTTTATTTAAACATTACTTTAGATTATATTACTTTGAAAACTGGACCCAGAGGCTTTATTCCCAATAACACTGTGGTACTCCAGATGAAAAATTGAAAAGTTTCTGTTAATATCCTGTTTTTGTTCCTCAATGTAGTTTGTAAGTCCCTTAAGTCATAAGGACCTTATTATATCTAAAGTTAAAAGTTTTGGAGCATAAAAAAAGTTACAGAAATTTATCTCCCCCACCACTACCACCCTATTTTTTTCTTTTTTAACAAAGAAAATTGGGAATTCTTTGACTTTCAAGCCTGCATTTCTTTGTGGGACACTGTAGTGTCCCATGCATGCATGCTTGGTTTTTGACAACATTTTAACTTTCATCAGTTAATTGTTTGCAGATAATATACTCAAGATCTTTATTCAAATAACTATTTTATTATCCTAATAATACGTCTATTTGCACAAATCTTAATCTTATTTCTATAAAGAAAGATAAACATTATTCGTGGTACTTACATACTTGCTTGCCATTCTCTATATAATAATATAAAATTTTTTCACACAATATAAACGTAACGCAATGCAATGTCGATTTAAAAATTTTTATTTATTTTTTTTTAAAAAGTTTTTTTTTTAGTTTCCAGCTTTCAAATTAATTCCCATGCAAATCCCACATGAAACCCACGTGGGATTTCCCATGTGTATAAATACCATATGGTTCCCACATGTAACCCATGTGGGATTACCCACATGGGTTTAAGGTGATAAATTTCCATACGGATACTACATGGGAAAATCCGTCCCACGTAAATCCCATCAATCCCACACGGAACCCACGCGGAACCCATGTGGGACGCGGTTTTATTTTTCACTGGGTTATTATTGTAAAGTTAATTTAAATCAATAAACATATACGAACTGCAATTTATTACATTTAATTATATAAAAATGGGAAAAAACTTACATCTTAGTAATTCAGCGACTAAAAATAAAGATATATTTAATAACTAACTACGTAACATGATATGAATCAGTAACATAATACTCATCTAATAAAATACAAACCTTCATCATCAACAATTTGGGACATTATTAACTCGATATAAAAAATAAAAAGAAATATCTTTTAAAACAAATTTAATAAAGGTAATAGACATCTTAAGATATAAAAAATGATTAAAATAAAACAGAATATGACCTACTTGAAAGATATGATAAGATGTAATAAAACTAATATAATAAAAACGTGCTTTGTTAAATGTCTGGAAATTCCAATCTCAAAATCCAGAGCAGAAGAAAAACTAACAGCGCACAAACAAAATTGTGCATCACTAAGCGTAACAAAACAACCAAGAGTAACAAAAAAGTAAAAGTGCATTTAACTTTGGCATCACATTGTTACAAATAACATTATGGTTAGCATATTCAATTAATTATATTATGATTAGCAATTTAATTAATGCCTAAAATTCAATAATATACTTTTGGTACGCATTTAACTCATTATGCAACTAATTAGTTTTTTTACTAATATGTGCAGTAACCATATCTGGACATGAGAGTCAAATTGCCTTAAATCCATTTTTTGTGAATGAGTTAAATACAAATTTGATATTTATATCGTATATTCCGTCCGGGCCATATAGCCTTCTAATTGTTATTTACCGCGGTTTAACAGGAAACCAAAATCAGTAAAGTCTTAAATCCATTTTATGAGCCAAAAAATCTTAAAATAGTTTTTTACTACACTATCAAGTTTATACTTACAATATACTAACACATTTAACTACCAAAAATGTTTTAAATTGGCTTTTAAAGGTTACGTTACGCTCATAGTTTTCAAGGTGACATAATGTCATGTTTGTAAATCAAGCTGACCGCACCCGGGTCTTGTTAAGTCTGTTCAATACAGACCAATTTTATACTATTTGTATGGCCTCTTTGTTTCAATAGTTTTTAGTAAACGGTAATTTGCTGCCATTTTCTAAAAATATTTATCTTTTTACTAAACATATAAATACATAAAAGTGTATATGTTTAATATTCAATTTTAGTTATTCAATTACTTAAAATTAGGGACATAAAAGCACCCTAGATTTAAAGATCAAAATTACATACTCTCTCATCCACATTAACAGACATTATTATGTGTTTCCAGAATAAATAAAAAAGACTAGACAATGCAACCTAGCTCTAAAGTAGTAACACCGCCTGGCACTAAATGCTGCCAAGTCACACCTCTGCTATAAGTACACCGCTTGGCTGGCAAAGTTATTAATCTTGCTCAACATAATGCCAAGTCACACCACTTTGAAAACATGAAAACAACATAATTTAAACATATATACAACTATAAACAAACATGGTTTTAAATAACACACATAAACACGTTTTTTAACGATATTAAATGACAGATATATTTATGAAAAACTAGGAAAAAAAATTTAAATAATAAATAGAGTTATACATACAGAATGTGCTCACAACCTACAAACAGTAAATTTTCAAAATGAAAATCTGAAGACTATAAATTAAGAACATTAGAAAATATAATATTATTTGTGTAACACTTTTCACCTACCATACCTTGAATGAGATGTTTATCAATTTTGAATAACAAGCTGTTAAATGCTCTAGTTCTTGAACATGCAACATATAATTGACCATAACAGAAACACGGTTTTTTGATCTTGACTTTTATTAATTGTCATTGAATAAACCAGTTTGACAGGAAACTGACGACGTCTCAGAAAAAAAGATAAATTAGAATCTGATGAAGTCAACTGAATTCGGGGAACAAAAACCAGTTTACCACCAGAAACACCTGTCACCTCAGCATCAATATAATTACTTTGAAAAGCACAAACTTTCATTCGAGTACCATTGCGTAACCCAGCTTTGAGATCTAAATTTCTAAGTAGCATAATTAAACAACCAATTTTCAATTTTAAACAATGAGGCGGCATTCCTGAAGGAGTTAAGCTGTTTAAAAACTCAACAGGAAAGTTATTTCTTTCATTAAGGTCATCAGTATCAGTTTGATCAGCACTTAAATAAATTTTGACCTCACCCGGTAGACATTCAAGTACTTCTTCATTGATTGATAATAAATCAACATTAGTTGGTGTTAACTTCACGCGTTTAGAATAATCATTTTGTTCAGCATTTCCGAAAATCTTTCCAACAATTGTTTCATTTTCACTAATAATGCACTGATTTGGTATTTCAATGCATCCTTTAAAAGGATCCTCCTCTTTGACAGGTATTGTTCCATTCCCAAGTTTTAGTAGCCATTGGAAAAATTCACCATCCCCATCTTGTACTCTCATATTTTCAGTTAATGCAAACTTCTGCACCCATTGCTACTGTAAAAAACATTTTATACATGATTCTACTATTTCAGCTGCTTGTCTTCTTTTCACAACAAGCAGAATTTAAAAGCCTAAAGTCAATACCAAAAAGAATGGCTTTTCCTCCGAACGGAAAGTCGTTTTTGCAAATATCTTTTAACAACCTACCAATTGCATTTAAGGGATGTTTAGGTATCATGGATGTTTCATCAAGCAAAAACAAAGTACCTTGTCTTAAAAAATGCCCGTGTATAGAGTTAGGAGTTATATTACATGTGCTATTATCCAATATTGGAACAGGAAGTTTGAATTAGCTAAGAAGAGTTGCTACTATGCCAGTCCATGCAGCTGTAGCAGATTTATATAAGCCTCTATATATGGTGTCAGCAATCAAACAATTATATGTAAAGGTTTTTCCACTACCAACTGGTCCATCTATGAAAAACAATCTAGAATGTTGATTTTCTACACTTGTTTGCTCATTCAGTGCAGCAAGGATAGCATTACATACATTTTAAGGATTGACATTAAGCAACAGTCTCATTCTATTGGCTTCGTCAATAAATTGTTAAACATTATCATCAAAATTTTCTAGATTTAAACCTATAAACTCATCAATAACATGCAGATTGTAATCAGCCAGCGTTTTACCACTTTGATCTTTTCCATTTGACGAAGAGTAGCTTGTTTAGCTATTAGAAGTGGGACTGTGCAGTGAATGAAATCTTCCATAATAAAAGCTTTGTATGTACCCCAGAGGTGTAAAGGATTGTCAGGTTCACAAAAGGTCAAAATTTTTGAAAACAACTACCTAATTTACTTTGGCATATGCGTTAAAACTGCCTCAGAAAGAGTACTCTGCCATTCAGTGTTGTCTTGCAACAAACCTTTTAAAACCCATGCTTCACGTAACGTTTCAAGAACAATACTATTAACAGTACGTACATCTTCCCAAGATGTTGCTCCTTATGCCTGCTAAAGTAACAGTCTTAGAAAAAATAATTCTCCGGTTGGATTAACTTCATACAATCTTACCATCACCTTATTACCACCCCTTTGTCAAAACTTCCGTTTACAATGTTTATCATCAAATATAAAGTGATAATGAATGTCTACATACAAATAGCAATGTGCTCTTTCATTTTCAGTATTTAACTTAAACCATGCCGTTAGGTGGGTATCACCCTGAGGTGCACAATCTAAAGCCATTTGCTCTGCTTCTTCTCTAAAATACACTAATTGATTTTCAGGTAGATGAACTTTAAGGCGTATATTAGTGTGTGACATATGACTTATTGGATACTCGAAAATTCGCCACAATGCTTCAGATGCACTAACATAACAACAATCTAAAAAAGTGTTTACTTCATCGTGATTAATTAGTTCATTTATTAAAACATTGGTACAGTCGTGACCCTTGCATATGTATTTGCACAAATATTTAAGAGCATTAACAGCCATGTAAGCTTCAACATTAACATTAGCTTTATATTTCTTTGATAACCATGGATTTTATGGTACTACCCAGCGGTTATTTACATTGTTACCTTTAATATTGGTAACCAAATCATTATCACGACATCTATAGCGTGGATAACCGTTATGAACTGCTGCTGTGTTATCAATAAATTCTTTACGATAGTTTTTGCTGCACACCCCATCTTTCATGCACGGAGACTTTGGATTCAGTATGTCACATGGACCGTGAAGCATGCAAGTTTTAACAACGTCATAAAGGTCTCGATTAACAATAGTATCTGGAATTTTTGCAGATATTAAATTATTGATATCATGTGCTGTTTTAAGCTTATCATCATTTGCAAAGTGAAGTTAAATATGAATATGTGGCAAATCACGCCTTTAAAATTCAATAACCTGAGCATGTGTTATAACTTTCCCTAATACACTGTACCTAAAAATGTCATTAAGAAGGTTATTTAATTTGAGTTTAAATACTCGAATAACCAAGTCAGGTCTATCATTTGCTGTCTGACCTGGATATAAATATTCAGTTATCTCGCGCCATTTTGGGTTGCAAGTGAAAGTAATAAAAAGATCTGGTTTACCATACTTTTTAATTATAGCCACAGCATCTTCAAAGATTTCTTTTAAAGCTCTAGGACTTCTTACATAAGTTGATGGCAAAACTACCACACGCCCTGGTCTAACATTGTGATCATTTCCAAGGTTGTTTACATGTTCGTGTAAGGGATCATACTGCTCACTTCTCAGTTTGTTTTGGTCATTTCTGATGAAAGCAAGGCGCTGGTTTTCAATTTAAACATACGCAACAACAGCATATTGCAGAAACAGTTTTTTGCCACAAAAAAGTGAAGAAGCTGGGTTTTGCAATGGTACTGGAATGAAAGTTTGTGCTCTTCAAAATAATTATATTGATGCTGAGGTGACAGGTGTTTCTGGTGGTAAACTGGTTTTTGTTCCCCGAATTCAGTTGACTCCATCAGATTCTAATTTATCTTTTGTTCTGAGACGTCGTCAGTTTCCTGTCAGACTGGTTTATTCAATGACAATTAATAAAAGTCAAGCTCAAAAAACCGTGTTTCTTTTATGGTCAATTATATGTTGCATGTTCAAGAACTAGAGCATTTAACAGTTTGTTATTCAAAATTGATAAACATCTCATTCAAGGTATGGTAGGTGAAAAGTGTTACACAAATAATATTATATTTTCTAATGTTCTTAATTCATAGTCTTTAGATTTTCATTTTGAAAATTTACTATTTGTAGGTTGTGAGCACATTCTGTTTGTATAACTCTATTTATTATTTAAATTTTTTTTTCCTAGTTTTTCATAAATATATCTGTCATTTAATATCGTTATAAAATGTGTTTTTATGTGTTATTTAAAATCATGTTTGTTTATAGTTGTATATATGTTTAAATTATGTTGTTTCCATGCTGTCGGAAAAATTGGATCTGTAATTGGCCGTCGCCAAATGTCGGCCAACGAGGACCTTTTTCTTTTTTTTTTTTTTTTAGATAAGTTAGTCGGCAAAAAAATTTTTTGACTTTTGTCGGCAAAAAAAACAGTTACGCCACCTCCTGCTCTCTCATTAAAACTTCTTCGGAACGGCCCTGGCTTTGAATTTTATGCATTTTTAATCTTCAAAAATAATAATGGGTTTCAAAATGAATTTTTGCTTATTATTTTTGATTTTGCATACGACGCGTCGTACGCAAAACACTCAAAAAGTGCACTTTTTGAGTGTTTTTTGGAATTACCGTTTCAAATACAGATTAAAATTTATCCCTTAATATTCTTTTTCTTGTTGTACGCAGACATAACCAATTTATTTTGCTTCTTAAATACGATTTCATCAAGTTATCAAAGCTTACTTATACAACAACAAAAACAAAAATATTGAAAAGCTATTTTGGGTGTTGTTGAAACCACTTCAACATTGGTGTGAAGTGGTTTCAAAAACACCCTAAATTGAAGTCTGATATTTAAGTTTATAAAAAACTTCAAATGAAACCACGACATTGTTCGTGGTTAGTACGGCATTGTACGTTGGTTGGTACGTATTAGCTGGTTAAATTTTTACTTTTAAACAAGAAAAGAATAAAGATATATCATTTAAAACAAGTGAAAGTTTTTAGGTTAAACATAGGTTTTTAGGATTTGAATACTTATCAAAGGGCAGTAAGTTAAAACAAAAAAGGTAGCTTTAAAAATATATTTTTTTTAGGTTTTTAAAACTATTGCTTTTTATGAATTTATATTCTGTTTTGCGTTTTCCAAAACATTGCATTGTAGGCACGCCGTTAGAAAAATCTCAAAAAGTGTATATGTTATTATGATGAAATTTATTTTATCAATATCTGTGATATGAGCGAAATAGAATTTCTGATAAACTGAGATTTTGAGTTATCGAGTTTCTTGTATTTTATGGTAAGTTTGAACAAATTTTATGTATCTTATGATGAATTTTATGATTTTTGTTTATTAACCATTTTGTTTTTACTTTTTTACAAAACAAAATAATTTAAGATTTGGCTTCACTTATACAACAATTTTACACACCTAAATAACCTAAAAAATGTTGAAGTAAAAAGGGCAAATGTCAAATATCGAGAACATTTTTTTTTTGGCGTTTCTAGTTGGCAAAAAGCACATACGATACTCTTCAAACCCCCTCCCCCAAGAAAAACGGCCCTGAATGTCAGTATAATATTTTCTGTTTGAATCAAGAAAAAGTTAGTATGTTTGTGTTATTTTAAAATTTGACGTTAGTTGCCCGTAAAAAAATCAAAGAATTTCCTCATAATATAAATAATTTGTATAAAAGTGTGGAAGTTTTAATAAAGAACGTTTATTTATTTATACAAGAATTTTAGAGCTAAACACCTTACCTATTTTAAGATATGAGTATTTTATTAAAGTGGTTCATCAAAAACTTTTTTTTAAAAATATAAACTTTATTGACTTTATTTAGAAACAATCTATAATTATTATACATACTGTACAAGAAATGTCTTGTAATTAAGTTTATTATTATTTTTTTAGTTTAATTAATTTAGTTACGTAAGATTATTTTTTTAATTAATTTTTTTTTAATTATAAAAATTTAATTTAAAAAATTTAGTTAATGTTAAACTATTCAAATTTTTTAAATCAATTAAACTTTTTTTCTCTTTCATCCTTGAGAATGACCAAAAAAAAAATTAGTAATCAAGCTAAAACTAGTTTTTAATTAATTTTTGTTCAAAGTTGTTCTTCTTTATGTTTTTAACATTTTGTTCAAAGTTGTTCTTCTTTGTGCTTTTAACATTTTTGTTCAAAGTTGTTCTTCTTTATGTTTTTAACATTTTGTTCAAAGTTGTTCTTCTTGTGCTTTTAACATTTTTGTTCAGTTGTTCTTCTTTATGTTTTTAACATTTTGTTCAAAGTTGTTCTTCTTTATGTTTTTAACATTTTGTTCAAAGTTAAAACATTCTGTTAAAAGTTGTTCTTCTTAGGATTTTTGCATTTTAGGAAATATAAATGTACAATAAGATAAAAAAAACTGTTCCGCTCATTCTTTAGAAAATACTATTTGGAACATTTTCTGATGTTTTCAAGTAAATTGATGAAATTCGGCCGAAATGAAAACTTCGATGTTTTTTATTTGATGTTTAAAGTGAAGAAAGAAGAAGTAAAATTCTAAGTGTCATAAAAACCATTTTAAAAATAAACTATCATTGAAAAACTGCCATTCTAGTTAAAAAGTAGTCAACCGAACTTATAATACTTGATCTATATTCTAGACAACAGGAACAGTCACTAAAAATAACTTTAAAAGTATAAAGTTCGTTATTATTCTCATTATCATAAAAAAATGTTTTAACCACCAAACGCGTTTCGGGGCAACAAACATAATTAAAAGTTTTGTTTATTTTAGATTTGGGGTACTATTGTTTGTTTACCGTTAAAATTTTTAGTACACATGTATATTTAAATTAATTAAAATCAGTGCCAAATAAACAGAACAGTGGTAGAAGTAAGAGCAGAAAATGAAATGAGTTCAAATCATCTGAGTTTCTTAAATCAAAATCTGCTTACTATGAGATTTCCTGTACTAGCTCTAGAAAGTTAAATGAATCGTTTATCTTGGATAAATTTGAATCTGGCGACTATTTTGCACTAATAACCTTTTTATTAGAGAAATTAATTTCACACACTTTATGTGCAAATTGTTTTATTGAACACTTGTTCATCAATAATAATTCTGTCATTTACTTGAGATGAAATGTGCAAAGTCTACGTAAAAATTTTAGAACTTCACCGAAGTCAAAGAATTCTTCAAACACAAAAAAGTGTCATAATACGAGATCAAACTGTGATCAAACGTAAGAGATCAAACTTTGATAGTCATAGGATTGCGAGAAATAGGTGCTGGTCATGAGGCGATGAAAATTTTTTCTTTCTGTATGAACATTTATTGTTTGTTACCTAATCGCACTAATAAGTCGAATAAAAGAAGAACTCTAGAGTATCAGTGTTGGTTAGTTGATCACCTGTGTGAAATAAATCTAGAGAGTTTATCTGGTGGTATGGAATCTGTTGGAGCTATGGCAATGTTTAACAGATCTTTACAAAAAAATAAGTTAATTTATAAAGAATATTTTGTAGGCGGAGATACATCTTATTTTAATGATGTAAAAGAAGCAGACCCTTACAAAGAATATGGTAATATGCCTGTAAAAATGTAATTTATTAGACAAGTTCAAAACACGTGTTCGAAATCTTGTCAAAGCCCAAAAAGGTACTACAAAATGAATATCAGGCATAGGTAAACTCATCGAAAACTTCATCATTTCAATTCAAAACTTCTATGGTCTTGCAATCAGATCCAATGTGGGAAACTTGTATTTAATGAAAAAAGCGGTTTATTCCATTCTTTATCACTTTAACGATTTTCCTTATTCTTACACACGTCACCAGTTTTGTCCTTGTGGAAAAATAGTTATAGTAAGTACTGGGCTCTAAACTAAAAGAAATACAGGCCCAAGTCTACCATACCTCTATGGAAAAAAAAAATACTGTCATTCAGTTCTACAATTTAATTCTACGGTTAGGAATTTACAATCAGATTAATTGTTATCAAAATGCTTTCATAAGAATACACAAAATGCTAACGAGGCCCGTGACTTATTTGGGCTTGTGTTCCAAAAAAGAGTTTTATTTACCAAATCAAGACTAAAAATTGGAACATATTCAACTAATGATGCCATATAAAGATGGTGCAAAGGGTGTTATTAGTGTTTTGAGAGATTTGGTTTACATGGAGTGGTTTCAAACATTTCAGCAACTTCTTAAAATAAAAAAAGGAATAGCCAACAAGGTGCAAGACATCAAAAAAGGGAAAAAAAAGAAGAAAAACTCTTAAACTCATAATAAAAAGGGTAATTAGATGATGAGGAAGCAAATAAATGATGGCAGTTATGTTTAAGAGGATTTTAATAAATTTTGTAAATACTCCCTCCTGTTGCGAAATACAGTTTCAATTTGCATTCGACGTAAAAATTATTAAAAACTAATAATGTCATTAATTTTTATTATTTTTAAATTATGTAAAGTTTAGACGTTTCTATAAAATGTAATAAACATTTTTTAGCCGATAATATAGTTTTCAATTATAGACTTACATTATTGAAAAATATCTATATATTAAACATTCTAAGGGTAGTAAATAGGTGTTTGCAAAGAAATATATGTATTCAAATAAAAATTATTGCAGGAGCATGAAGAAGACAGTAACAAGCGATTTCTTTTGCAGTATTTACAATCATAAAAATAAAAAATATCAATAATAATTTTTGGGGTATAAAAAATTTTACAATAGTTTTATATAAATTTCTTAACTTCTATTTTATATGTCTTTTACACTTGCAGTTGAATAGAAGCGTTTTAAATAAAAGATACAAGTAGTATAATAAATTATTGTAAATACAAAATAAAAGATGTTAAAAATTTGAATAATGTCTAGTCTTTCTTTTTTTCTCTAATTTTTTCCCTTACATCAAAGTCAATATAGTTATTTATTCTGTTTATATTGACATCAAACCTAATGTTGTTGATAGTTGTATGTGCTATAGTTGAGTTCATGTTGTTCAGTAAATATAGATCACTAAATTCTTTTGGCGCTAATTTGATTGTCATTGAAATACTTGTTAATTATACTGCTGAAAAAAAGACTTAAACGGCTGTTCATCGTGTTTGTTAGAAACTTTGAAGTTTGAAAAGTTTTGAATTTAATATTGTACTTGATGTTGTCAAGGTTAATAAAATCAAGTTAATTGAATAAGTTTATCGGTTTATGGTAATAAATTACTTTATTGCATAGTTTTAGTGCTTTACATAAAATTGACGATGAAACCTGTGTAGGTTGTATGCTTTAAGTTTTTTCAATCATGTTTTAAAAATTTATGTAGATTTTTTCATTTTAATAAAGTTTATTTTTTTCAGAATTTTTCATTAAATTTATAATAATTTTTTTTTAGGAAATGCTATATTTTATTGTTTACTGATTAGCGCAAGGAATAGCTTGAAAGTCTTCTAAGCCTCTTGAGGTTTGAGAACAGAATCCTAATCAAAGACGTCAATTATAAGGTTGCGGAACCGTAATATGAAGCTTTCATTGATTTTTTCCTAGTAAATATTATAAATTGAGGGTATTAAAATACAACAGATAAAAATTACTATTCTAATGTAGCCAAGGTTTCCGTTAAGCAAATTTTAATTTAAAAACTTTTTTTCGTTTTATTCAATAAATTTAAAAAGGGCAAAAGGATTAGCCACAATATGACGTATAAAAAAAAATTTTAACTCAACTTTTGATCACAATTAAGTTAAAACTCTTTTTTGCGATATTCTCATTAATTGATTTTTACTAGAACTGAAAACTTTGGGTATTTCTGATACAATTTAGATTGTAAATTGTTTACCATTTCAGTACCGGTAACCCGCATATAAACTGTAAATATTTCTCGGCGACCCACACAATGGTACATGTAAAAAACTCAAACTTGACGTTTGGCACTTGGGCTCCATAGTATTTTTCTAAGTTGATAAGGAACTAGATAAAATTTTCAATTTAGGAAAAATAACTTTTTCACTTTTTCTTTTAGAAATATAGTTTTAAAAATGTTCATATATATATATATATATATATATATATATATATATATATATATATATATATATATATATATATATATTAATGAGGTATTAGACATTGTTTTAAATAGTGGTTCTTAAATTGATTTTGGAGAATGAGATTTTAATGTGGATGAAAAAAAATGACACAAAATCTGTACAAAATGATGTCATAAAAGATTCATCTTTTACTCACATAAATAAAGTTTATTTTGTCGGATCAATCCAATCATCTATGATTGAAAGTGAAAAACAGAAAGTAAAGAATAGGAGAGTAAAAGTCGAACTGAAATTTAAGAAAGTGAAGAATACGACAAGCCTCTAGCAAAAGTCTTTTGCAGAACTGATTCAATTGATATTCGCGGTGTTGTAAATCGTGGTCGAAGTTGACGTGGTATTAGAATGCAAGGTGGTATAAGATAAGGACACGCAGTGAGAGGCAATGGCGATAGAGCTTCAAGTAGTAGTACTTTTAGTAGAGTGAGAGGTAAAGGTAAAAGTAGAGGCACAGTTCACAATTAAAATCCACCTTTCTCTACATGGTAAAAAACTAATCATGGTCATGTTGTTTTTAGGAAAATTTTAGTTTTGCAGATGCTGAAGGTGTAAAGAATCGAATAGAACTGAATGTAACCAGCTCAGATTTTCTCAACCTTTATTTTAAAAGAGAAGATTTGGATATTATTGTTATTCAAGGAATCAACAATTAAAATTTGGAATTTGAAGAGGTAGCAATTGATGAAGTAGAATTCTTTATTGGTTTACTGATGCTTAGCGGCATTGTTTAAAAAATATCGATAAAGTTGTATCGGTCAAAAGACTCACTCTACCATACACCTATCTTATAGCAGGTGATGAATCAAAATCAATTTTATCTTGTTTTGAAGTTCCTACATTTTCGTAATAATGAAGATTTAGCATAGGATCAAAATGATGAAAACCTATTGAATGAGCTTCGCCCTCTGATAAATATTTTCCGATATCGTACAAAATCTGTTTATTTCCCTAGAAAAAATCTAAGTGTAGATTTAATTGTTAGTTTTATTCAAAGTTCGTTTGCAATTTAAATGATATATTAGGACAAAGCGCGCTATGCTCAGCATAAAACTTTATGAGTTATGTACTTCAGATGGTATAACATTAGATTTTCTTATTTATTTTGGTAAAGGAATGTTTCACGCTAATGCCCCTAACTCCAATATGCCACAAACCAATAGGATTCCTGCTGTTCTAATGGAAAGCTATTTAAGTAAAGGAAACTGATAATTTTTATTATAGTCCAACATTGGCAAAATACTTCTTGAAAGCAATACTCATTTGGCAGAAATAAAAGCAATAATTGGTTTAATTTTCCTAAATGCATTGTGGAAGTAAATTTAGAAAACGGCTAAACAACGTTTAATGTAAATAACTAAAATCCGATGGTAGCTTGTAAATATAGAGCTAATTATAATACAGCAAATAGAAAACAAAAAGTTTAATACATGTTTTCCGCTTGCCACTAACAATAAATAAAAAATGTTTCAGAAAAAAATCTAAAGTCTTCAAAAGTTAAAGGTGGTGAAAGACTGCAATATTCATATGAGAAGCATCGATCGCATGGATCAACAACTGCAGAGTTTTCATACATTAAGGAAATCCTCAAAATGGTACAAAAAGCTTGGCTTTAGACTGATGATGCGATTAAAAGTAAATGTACTTTTAAAAATAAACACAAAGTATTTCAAAAATCAACTAAATCAAAATAACTTTGCAAGAGTTTATACCCGAAATAATTACATTGTCTAAATCTTCTTGTTCGTTGCAGCAAGTTTGTGAAAGGATTGCTGGCATTACTGTTCAACGTTTGACTAGTCGGAGTTTTTCGTTACTTAAGAAAACCTCACTTTATGCAAAAGACCAACGCCCCACTAAAAGATATAGGGTTTGTTTTGTACGTGAAATTCGCACTAAAAGTGGTACTGCAATAAATACAGCGTATGTTTGTAAATTGTATCTGAGCACGCCCTCCATTCCGACTCTTTTTTTTTGAAATGTGTCATTTGAAATGTGTAAAATTGAACTCTGCTGAAGGGTGAAGTTTCTTTATTTACTTTCACTAAAATAATATTTATTGTGTTTAATTTTTGCATGATATTCTTTGTTTCATTTTGTACAGTAATAAACTTTGGATAAGCACTTTTTTTGACAGTTATAATAAATATTTTTAATTCTTGTTCAGATTTTCATCAAAACTTTTAGGTTTTGTTCTTTTTATATTACAGAACAATATACTCAAATAAAATTTACCAAAAAAAAAAGGTTTTGGGTAAATTTTATGTGTGTTTTATCCAAAAATTTTTGTCATAAAGAGCAACTATTAAAAAAAATTATCACTCATGCCACTGCCACCAGCTGATTGACAGAGCTAATACTGTCAGAGATAGTGTTAGCTCTGTCCAACAACTGTTGCTGCTGAGACTTAGTTGCACGAACGAAGAGATCACAACAGAAATCTTTTTTATCATCCGGAACCCATCTCATTTTGAAGTAGGGATGCGATACTGCTGCAATTATCCT
Source organism: Hydra vulgaris (assembly GCF_038396675.1). Lineage (NCBI taxonomy): Eukaryota > Metazoa > Cnidaria > Hydrozoa > Anthoathecata > Hydridae > Hydra > Hydra vulgaris. The sequence continues at coordinate 9,532,296 of NC_088929.1, forward strand.
GCTGGCATTATGTTCAGAAAATGATAGATGACCCTCAAATCTTTTTTTCAAGCTTGTAAGCATAGATTCTGCAAATTTCTTAGCATGCTTCAGTGATTTCTGCTGCAGGTCCTGCAATTTCTGCTGTGCGGTGTGCAGCGTTGGAAATACATTGCCAAAGTACAGATTGTCACCTTGTAGCCTGTGAATGGTAACAGCAATAGGAGCCATTATCATTACATACCCCTCTAGACATTCCAACTCCTGCTTTTTGAACTTTGGCAACTTCAAAACGTCGAATATTTCGCCAAGCTTATCTTGCAATGGGGAATGCATTTCCATGCATAATAACCGGGAGTTCCATCGTGTAGGGACAGGTATCAGTATTGCCCTTGCGATGATTTTTTTCACAGCGTCCGATGCCTTGGAACTTCTACGAAGCAAGTTCTAAATGCTGGTACACTTGGCCAATGCAGCTCGATAAAGACATTTAAAATTAGCATCAGAATCACATGCTTTATCTGCATCAGTAGTTGATGTGAGACTGAGAGAGTGAATATTGCAAGCTTCATGGTGAGAACAACTTCAGTATCAGCATCTGTGTCTTCGCTAACTGGTAAATTTAGGACTGCAGTTATGTCCGCTATTTCAACATCATTGTCGGAATTTTCTGCTTCATCATCATCACCAGTTTCTGTTTCCTGAACTTGTTTTTCAGCAGTTGCAGAGATCCCTGAACCAGATGCAGTACTGCTAGTGTCTATAAAATATTTTCGGAAGGCTTTGCCGAAGTTAAAGGCATTATCTGTTACGGTTGCTGTAATTTTTTCCACGTGTAACCCATAATCATTATGAATTTTTCAGATCATAGCAGCCACTGAGTCGTAAGTATGACTTCCAACAAAACATTGACAGGAAAGAGCAACAGATATGCGTGATACTGAGCATTTGGTACTAATATCAATATAGTGAGCTGTCATTCCTATATAGCTCTTTCGGTTCACTGACCAAATGTCAGCTGTTGTACAAACAAATGGTACTTTTCTGAAGACTGTTCTTTTATCATCACGCATTTTTTGAAAACAGGCGTTCAATCGCTTGCCTAATGTTTTGCGACAAGGTATACTGACATTGCGATTGAGTCCGTGGATCAAATTTTTGAACCCTGGCTTTTCCACTGTGATCAAGGGGCGCATTTCCTGCACAACGTAGTCAGCAATAAGCTTGTCAACTTCATCCTGTGAAATGGATGTTTGATTTCGAGGAATAATGTGCATTTGTTTCAACTTCTTAGAAGCAGAACCAGATTCGGCAGAAGTTCCACCTCCAATGCCAGATTCGATCTCAACTACCGAGCGCTTACGTTGTTTTGCAACTGAAACCTTGTGCTGCTTGTATTCATAGATTCGCTTTTTGCCATGAGCATTCTGCAACAACAACAACAACAACAACAGTCAATCAACCAAGATTGTTGCATTTATTTGTGTTATGTTATAGCATTAGTGTTTGTCTGTGTTGCTTTATGTGTTTATCATTTTTACTGCTTAGTGCGTGGTTTAACCGTTTCGTTTAACTTTCAATGTTTTTTCTTTGACTAATTGACTGGCTGTAACTACTATGACTTTGAGATAAGAATGATTTATTACAAATTTTATTAAATGTTTGTTAAATTGAATGATTTTATTTAATATTTATATTTATATCATTCCACATTATTCAATAAATTGTATTTGGTCTGGTCTCTTTCTTTTTCAGTAAATGCACACGTGCCTCATAATATTATATTGAAATTAAATTATAATTTTTCTATCTAATGACTAATGAGAAATGATTACTGATTATTATATAACAAACATAAAGTACACCATATAAATTAGTGTTTTTGTAGTTATATACATACCTGAAAATGTTGAGTAAAATTAGAAGTTGCTTTCAGTGAACCACTGTAAGTTTTTTTGCCAACACAAAACATACACTGTGCAATAATTTTAACATCCCCTTTAGTTTTACTTTTAGATATAATTTTGAAAAAATTTCCATTAAGTATAGCAGGAACGGCTCGTTCACTCTCAGCATTTTCATTTTCTACAATTTCAGTCGGTTCCCTCTCTTTCGCCATTTTGAGATTTTTGGTAGATTGGTTCCCTCTAATCATAGTAATTAAATAACCAATTAATAGATACCATTACCAAGGGTGGTCCAAGGCAGCACAATCCACCCAAGAAACTTTTGGAAACCGAGTTTTAATTAATTTGCTGTTGGTGGAAAAGTATTTTGTATTTTGTGTTTTAAACAAAATAAAAAATAGCCTTGAAAAGTATTTGAAATAAAATTGAAAATACTAATGAATAAAAGTATTTCAATAAAAAATAAAAATAATACGAAAGTATTTTAAATAGTATTTTAAATACTTTCATTTAAAATACTTTTTAAAATACTCAACACTGATCAACCGATTAGTTCCTTGAAAGTAATATTTAGCTCATGTCAATAAAACATTTTTACTTGAGTGTGACATTTTTACTTGAGTGTCACATTTTTCTTGAGTGTCACATTTTTACTTGGGTGTTACATTTTTACTTAAGTGTGACGTTTTTACTTGAGTGTGACCTTTGATTCTATGTCTTCCGTGTAAGGATGGTAGAGTAGAATTAGTTTTAGATAAAATTATTTGATAGGAGAATAATGTAGGGTTTGTTTTAGTTAAATTATTTGACATAATTTACTTCGTAATTTAATGTATAATTAATTGCTACGTCATAAATATTTTTAGTTAAGTTTGGTTTCCCAATAGTTGCAGAAATTTCAAAAAGTTATATTACAAAGTTTGATAATGCAAACATTTTCTTGCGAAAGTTGCACAACTTAACGTTGGTTGAACAACAGAGTTTGCTGTAAAACAAAGGTTGCGGAAATAGAAACGAATTATTTTCAGCGACAATAGACCTTTACTATGAATCGTCAAACGTACAATGAATCGGACTATATCTGTATGGGACTGTGTTTTAACGGAACTATATCTAAAAATGTATGTGTCAAAGCAAATATAAAAGCATCCATAAATTTGTTTATTGTAGAGTGTATTGTTGTAGCGTCTATGAAACGTAAGCAATACGAATTTTTTACACATTTGTGCAAGTCTACTGGTGAGGTACTTTATGCTAAATGCAATTGCAATGATGGTGCAGGGGGCTGTTGTAAGCATGTTGTTGCATCATTATAACAAGTAGTTGACTATAAAGAGTCACACATTATATTGTTCCCAAAATCAGAAACATGTACTGACGTTTTACAGATATGACATGTTCCAGGTGAATCAACCAACTTTGAAGCAATTTTATTTTCAAACTTAATTTTTGAAAACGATAACGCTTATGAAAACAAAAATAATACAAATGAAACTTTAACTTTGCAACTTTAAACAATTTTTGAATTTTTGGTAAATCTTCGGCAAGGGACATTCATTTTTACAATAATTTGTGATAACAACTTTGAGGCATGAACATTTTTTTATGATATTCCAGAACCTGTTTGTAAAAACGACGACAGATTAGTTATTAATACTATATTTGATAATTTAAAAAAAAAATTGACTTTTTTTGTTTGTCTTCTGAACAAAAAGCATTTGTAGATTTGCAATAAGCGGTGACATTGAGGAAAAAATATTAAAGTCAATACAGTTCAGCAATCCAGAAGCAAATTATGGTATCAAGAAGAAAAAAACAATCCTCAGCGCCATTTTTTTAGTATCAAGAAGAAAAAAAGAATCTCATTTTTTTGGTTGTGTAAAAAATAGCTATAAAAAAATTTACCAAACATTTTGAAAAAGAAATATTTTGATTTTACAAACTAAAAATATAAAAGTTATAAACATATAGGTAACAGATAATGAAGTAAAAGCTATTAAACAATATGAAAAAATAACCACATTGTGTAAGACTTGACATAATGGTTGGGTTGTATTCCTGAAGGAGTAGTGAGTTCTAAAAAACTATTTGAAGTAAAATGCTCTTCATCAAAAAAACATTTAACAATTGGAAAAGCATGTCAGGATAAAAATCTTTATATGAAACTTAGCAACAGTACTCCAAAGTTAAAAGGAAAGCATCATGATTATTATCAGTGTCGAGACGTTGTGGCATCAACAGAAACTAAAACAATTGATTTTGTTATTTATACAAATAAATTATTGCACATCGAAACAATAGATTATAATGCAGAATTATAGAATGCATTTATTTGTCGTAATTTTTGTTTTAACATATTTTTATTTCAATTTTATGTCTACAGAATTATTTAATAAAGTTTTTTTTCATTGTGTCTCATTACCATAATCAGTTTTAATTAGAGGGGTAGAAAGTTAAATAAATACCAATGAACCATATTTTGTTTGTGTTGGGATCAATAGAAATTTTCACAAAGTTTAACTTTATTATTCTAACAAAGTTTGAGCTCTTTACTTTGTAATAGGCTTTCCGACATCAGTTTTAATTTAGATAAATTAATTTTTAGATTCTAAGTTACCAACATTAGAAGATATTATTAAATAAGGTCTGCTCCTAAGAAGAGATGATAACTGTAAAGCAAATGCAAAACTTAAAAATACATGCAAAAAGGTTTTCTTTAAAGTGAAAACATAATGCTTGAAAACGAATCCTGAAATTCTCATTGTGATGGACAAGTCGCTATAAATATAATAATTAGAGTATGGAAAAAAGCTACAGATATTGTTAACTTCAGGTGCAACATTGAGACCAATTCTATGTTTTACTCTAATCATGACAAGCTATTTGATATAGCGAAGTGCTAGTGTGACATTGTTTCTTGTGGGGAGGCAAGTTATAGTTCATGTGTTTTTTAAGCTTATATTTCTTGTCAATGCAAGAGAGAAAACAAAATCCACAGAATAGAAATTTAGTTTATGAAATCTCAAAGAGAAAACTTTGGGATAAAAATTGTATGCAAATGAGGGCTCAAGATTATAACGAGGCTTATAGACAAGAAAAAATTATAAAATGGAGAAAACCGGAAAAAAGAAGTCACAAATAGAACACCTATCTTTTTATTCTCAAAAAAAAAAAAACATGTCATTATTCTCAATTAAAAATATTGAGAATAATGACAATAAAGATGTTGTTTCCGAAGAAAATTCTGAGTACATAAGCAGACAAGCTCCTTTAATAGTCATTGAATATGAAAGAAGTTGCATTCCTCATTAAGTTAAGGTGTATCAAATAAAGCAATTGCTGCAATTTCAACACTAACACTGAAAACAGCAAAAGAGGCCGGCTTTTTTAAAACAAATGTGACTGACAGTGAAGCAGTGGCAGATCACAAGTAAATTGAACGCTCTAAATTAAAAGGTGATGAAGTTTTCTTCATCACCTTTTAATTTAGACAGAAAATTTAAATAAGACAGAAAATTTCACCACAGACTTGTACAAGTACACCATTGATCAATTTTTGCAGAGCCAGGTGGTTTATATCTGCACCAGTCTACAAATTAAAAAGAAAACAGATCCGAGTTTATTACCCCAGCATAGCATATAGCAGAACATATATATAAATGGATTATAGAACATGGTATAGAATCCACTCTAGTTGCTGCTAGCTGTGATATTAATATAAGTAAATGTTTAATAATAAATGCAGATAAATATTTGATGTTTAATGCCATGCATAAATTTTAATAAGTATTTTTTAGGCTGGAAATGTGGTATTACTCAATCTTTTAAATAAAAACATCAAACCAAAATTATTTTTGGATAGTTTGTGCCTTGCACACAAATCAATTACCTTTAAAGCACTTAATGTCGGTTATTGATGGCAAAACAATTTCAAACAATAAGTTTTCTAACAATATTCGTAAACTTATCTCTATTGTCAATGATCTAAAAATTCCACTAATGTAATTCAAGATATTGAAAGTGGTTAATTAGATATCGACGAAGGTACTTTAAAAAATTTATCTAGTGATCAAAGAAATCTATACCGGCTAACAAATGCTATTAAAGATAAAATAGTTTAAAAGAAATTCAAGTTGGTACCCACAATCATGCACGCTGGTTAAGCTTGGAAAGTAGGCTTGGTGTTCACACCATGGACTAATAAAAATAATGCTAAACGAAAAAATATTATCAAAAAGCTGGAACTTAACCGAAAAATAAACTTAAGTATTCAGAAAACAGTTTTACCCTATGTTTGTTGCTCTGCCTGGAATGCTCACAGTGAATCCATACATCAATGACTACTTTGTAGCAAAGAAAAAGAAGAAAAGATGTCTGCAGTGAAGACAACACTTTCAATAAGAAATTTAAGTTCTCAAGGAAATACTGCTGTTAGATTAAGAAAAACTCCAAAATTTAACATCGATGCTGAAACTGTTATTAAACTGATTGATTGTACTGATATTCACAAACCTTTGCTCATACGCAAGGTTAGTAAAGAAAAACTTTATAAGTTCAAAGTAGTCCCAATGGAAGTTCCAGAATTCCCTGTATAAGACAATTCATAGAAAGAATTATGAAAGAAGTTACAAGAGCTTTTGGCATAGTTTACGGACAAGAAAGGTGGGATGGGTTATAAAGGTAGCAATGGCTCTCAGAGAACTTTTTTCTGTTTCAGAATATAAACAGAATTTGCTTAAGTTTTTAAGTAATAAGTTTTAACTTTGCTGTATAAATAGTATAATCAAGTAAATTCATAAACTTACTTGTAAATGCTTTTTTATGTTTCTAATTGGTAGTATTTGGGGTGGCGATTGAGGAATCTTTCAAAAAACAAATTTTCTACATTACACTTTCTACATTGCAATTTTGTTTTTCTACATTACAAGTGTGGCAAAGCTATACAAAAAAATTTTGAAATTTTGAAATTTAAAAAATGGCAAGAATCGTTCAACTTATTATTAAGCCAGAAATTACATTTTATTAAAAAATATTTTCGCGATGAAATATCATGTTAAATATTTAAATATCGCCTTGAAAACTTTTCATAAAAAAAACAAAAAGTGCCAAAATTTCCATTATTTTACATTTGTTTAAAACTTTGATTTCTTATTTTAAAGAAAGTTTTTAACCATTTAAATAACTTATGCATTATTATGTTAACATTTAAATAATATTAATAGTTTTGTTTCCACTTTATATAAATATTTTTAACAAAGAAAACATAGTTCATTTTGAGTCGAAAGATAAAAAAACTTTTAAACTTTTTTTTTTAGCTATCTAAATGAATTAACTTTTAAATTCAAATAACTACGTCCACGTTTCTCGTTATTGTGTTGTTTATCGATATTAAGTTCGATTAATTCAAGAGGAATTAAAACAAAAAAACTGCAGTTTGACATATTAATAATTTTTTTTATAGACTTGAGTTTTAAAAAAAGTATTTTTGAATTTTTTGATTTCTAGTTACTGCATAGTATTCTCTCAATAAACATTTAGATCGCATTGAAACCATTATTTGTCATTATTTATGCTATCATTTTAAAGTAATATAAATTAATTAAAATACAAAATTATGGACTTGTACCTTGTACAAGTTTAAGACAATACCAGTATCATTTATTTATTATTTATTTTAAATTTTCCGAAAACAATAAAATTATGCGTGTTTGATAAAAAACAACCAATAAGAAATAAAGGAAAGTCAGTTACTTAGTTACGTAAAAAAAACATATTTTTTAACTAGTTTATTACAAATTATTTTAATTTACTATATAACAAAATAACTAAAAACTATTAAATTGATGGACAGTCATTTGAAAATGGATAGAAGATGACTTATGAATTATATAATGGAAAATTATTTGCTGCAGAAATGATGATATACCTTAGGATTGTTCGCCGGAAAAAAAACTTAGGAAAACTTTTAAAAAAATTTTTCTTACGTAATTAAAATTGCTATTGCGGAAATTGTACATGCGCAAACTCACAAAAATAAATAAAAACAGTTCTTTAATAACGTTTCACGAAAAGAAACTTGTGAAAAAAATCATTTCGAAAGAATGTTTTTGAAACAGTTCCTTACGGAATAAGCATTTCGGAATGCGCACTTACGTAAAGTCTCGAAAAAAGAAATATATATATACATATATATATATATACACATATATATATATATATATATACATATATATATATATATATATATATATATATATATATATATATATATATATATATATATATATATATATATATATATATATACATTTAAACAACTTTAAAAAGTATTCTACACAATAGAGTGCTCAATGTTCTTAAAAGAACAGAGCAATTATATATTAATAGAAAATCACTTAACTAAATTTTTCCATTTGACACTGTGTTTCATCAACAAAGATTCATCAGAAATAGTAAAGAGAATATTTTATAAACTCGTTGCTTCCATATTAAGAGACCAGTGTACACCACTGATATATATATATATATATATATATATATATATATATATATATATATATATATATATATATATATATATATATACAGTGTTGGACAATGAATTAGAAATTTTTAATTTTTAAACAAAATTACGTTTTGAATAGTAAAATAGCAGCAATACTTGCACAAAAGTATGTAGGGTATATAACTACATGTACATATATAATAATTAGTTAGTACATAATAAGTGTTTGTTATCAAACAGTCTTTAATATTGAGTTGATCGCTCTTTGTTCTTAATGACCTGAGCATCGCGTCTAGGCATACCCCGAATAAATTCGGCAGCAAGTTGCTTGAGACGTTCGTCATAGTGCCATACTCGTGTCAAACGTTCTATCAGATCACGTTTGTTAGTGGAAGGAACCTTTAAAATTTTACGCTTTAGTTCGTTCCGCAATCCTTCTATTAGATTGAGGTCGGGACTGTTCCCCGGCGAGTCCAAAACAACTATGCCAAGAGCATAAAGAAACGCCATCACTGATTTTTCAGTATGGCATGGAGCGCCATCCTACATAAATATTTCTCTCCCTTATCCAAACCATTCCCTCATTTGTGGATAAATTTGATCTTAGATAATGTTTCTGTATTGATCTTGTCTTATAGTACCTTCGACAATATGAAGCCGCCCTGTACCGAACATGGATATGCAACTGCACATTATAACTTTGTCAGCATGTTTCATGTTTGAAACTGTATAGGCCGGTAAATCACGTTCAGTACAACGTCTACGAACAAAGGGCACTCTTTCCAGCATGGTTTTGATCGACGACTCGTCCGAAAAGCATACCTTAATAAACAAAACAAAAAATTTATTTAACCATTTTGCTATTCAGTTTTTATTTAATCCGAACCAATAAATATTCACACTTAAGACATGTACATGTAGATAAATTAGTAAAAAGTACAGTAAGTGTCATAAAATACATCAGGAAATGAAAAAAACCTAATACTTACCCTAGACTAATCTTCAGCTGTCCAATCGCGATACTTCAAAGCCCATTCAATGCGTTTCTTCTTCATGGCATTATTCAGAACAGGCTTAACAGCTGGTCTGTAGGCCAAGTATCCTTGTTCCATAAGCCTCCTCCTTGTTATTCTACTACTGACGTTGACATCATAGAGTTGCAATTGCCTTGTCAGCTCGGCAGAGGAAGATTTGCATTTCATCTTACACAAAGATATGAGTTGACAATTAGCACGAGCCTTCTCATTCGTTTACAGTTTTTCCTATTCGAACTCAGAACATCATCATCAGATTTAAGTCTTTGTTTAATTTTACTGACAGAAGCTGATGAAATGCCTAGTTTTGTTGCAATATCGTTACTTTTGTTACAATAAAACTAATCTAATTACAATAATCTAAAGAAACAATAAAACTGTATCATACATTTAGACAAATAAAGATTGCATACCACTAACATCATACCATTCACTCATCAAACACATTTCGTACAATACTTATATTTACAAAATTCATGAAATTATATATAATATTCAAAGTTTATATATAATATTCCACGTTTTGTTTACTAAGTAAACAAAACGTCACGTAAACAAACAAAATATCGTGTTGCATAGATATTTATTTGAATTTCAAAACCTATACACTTGGTTTTGTTATTTTCAACATATTTAATATATTTTAGGGGACTATTTTGTATATACTTGCTGAAACAGACAAAAATTGTAATTTTAATTCATTGTCTAGCACTGTGTATATATATATATACATATATATATATATATATATATATATATATATATATATATATATATATATATATATATATATATTTATATATATATATATATATATATATATATATATATATATTTATATATATATATATATATATATATATATATATATATATATATATATATATATATATATATATATATATATATGAATGTATTAAACGTTTTTGAACTTAACTTTTATAATACTTTATGTTTTACGTTTTGTTGTATGAGCAACCCTTTATTACATGTTTTTAAAGATCTATTTACCTTTAAAGTAAATAATAAATATAGTCCGCGAAATAAAAACTATTTAAAAGAACCCTTTTGTCAAACAAAGTTTAATCACTTTTGTTTAGATTATCGAGCACCTTATCTCCGGAATAAAATTGTTCAGTCTAATTTTGATTTATCTATCTCTTTCATTGTTTTCAAAAACAAGTTAATATTATTTTTTCAACCGAAATTATATTGAAATATTATACATATATATATATATATATATATATATATATATATATATATATATATATATATATATATATATATATATATATATATATATATTTATAAATATATATATAAATATATATATATATATTTATAAATATATATATAAATATATATATATATATAAATATATATATATATATATATTTATATATATATATATATATATATATATATATATATATGTGTATATATATATAAATATATATATATAAATATATATATATAAATATATATATATAAATATATATATAAATATATATATATATATATATATATATATATTTATATACATATATATATATATATATATATATATATATATATATATACATATATATATATATATATATATATGTATATATATATATATATATATATATATATATATATATTTATTTATATATATATATATTAGGCCGGATCATAAAAATTATTTTTTTTTAGAATTTGTGAAAACTGGCGTGATATGGTGTTGTTTAATATTTACAAAAAAATATTTCTAAAGAATTGATTATACTTTGCATTTTTAAGTTTTAAGGTTTTATATGCTAAGTATATTTACTTTAGTACATGCATTAACTGAAACATGCATTTAACCCTAATACTAGATATAATCCCAAGGTTATGAAATTGAACCAAACCTATACCTACCTAACTAAATTAACCCTAATGATATGATTAACTCCAACGCTATTATAACTTTATATTATTATATTACTATTATTATATTATTCTATTTTTATATGATTGTTTATTAATTTCTGCTTTTATCAACTGATTGCAGAATTTATCCGTCTCATCTTGTATTTTTAGAAATCATCTGAAATTCTGATATGTTATAAAATTGTAAAACAATAATGATTTCAAGATCTAAAGCTTCAAAGAATCGTCATATTTTTTGGAGAAGGTCGTGAATTACCCAATTTTTGCTTGCCAACCTACAAGCAAGTAGGCAAAGCATACTTGACCGAGAAGAACTATGAAACTGAACCACTACGGTCTGTTTGTAAGAGACTAGCAGAGAAACTTTCTCAGATATGGATTAAAGCATCAGTTTCTACTATAAGTCTTCGAGGCATAGAATTACAGCTGGAGAAGTACATAGGCAATGTTCAGAAAGTGATTCGATCAAAGTCTACAACAGTCAAACAAGATGAAATAGAAAAAGATCTTGACACATTGTTTGACATTTGTTCGTGTAAATGCAAAGAACTTTCGTCTTGTTGCTGTCCAATGGTTCTGAAGGTGCCAGCAATTGAGCATGACTTCCTAACTGATCAACGCACTATACGAGTTGGCAGAATAGCTGGAATTGACAAGAAGGAATCCGCACGTGCTGAGAGGCGTTTAAAACGAAAATCTGTTTCATTATCAAAGGAAGAGACTGCAGTTAAGTGTGCCAGAGTCGTTGAAGCATCTGATAATGAATCAGATAATGAAACAGACAACAATTCTGACACCGAAACTTATGTCGATACCGAAGTCACATCTACTCGTCTGAAAAACCGTTGTTTAAAAAATATTGCTCTACAAGCAGATGGTTTTGGCATATCAGATAGAGCAGTTGCCGCGATTGTATCAGCAACTCTGGTTGATTTTGGTATAGAACATATGGGGCCAGTGGATCGGAATAAAATTTGCAGAGAACGAAAACTACTGAGAACATCCTGTAAAAATGCTGATTGTAGAATTACTGGATTGTATTTTGATGGAAAGAAAGATCAGACTTTAAAACTTGAGGGGGATAGGCAGACTGTGATTTCTGAGGAACATATTTCCATTTTATCAGAGCCAAATTCAAAGTATGTTGATCATTGTACGCCAACAAGTGGATCAGCCAAATCCATTGCAGATTCAATAATTGATACTGTTGACTGCACGAACCTTGTTTGTATTGGTTCTGATTCAACTAACCTTTATACTGGTTTAAACAATGGAGTTATACGCAGAATGGAAATTGAACTTGGTCGACCACTGCACTGGTCCATTTGTTTTTTACATCTGAACGAGCTTCCTTTGCGACATCTTTTTCACTCCTTAGATGGTGCAACAACTTGACCCCATTCATTTAATGGACCGATTGGCAAGTCTATTTCAATGTCTGTTTAGAAACCCATAGTCAGCTTTGCCATATTTGTTGGTGAACCTATTATATGCAATAAGCAGTTGTTAAGCATTGATCAACTGTACTTTTTTAAAATTGTTAATGCGGTGAAAACAGGTGTTGTACCAGATAGATTTAATTCTAGAACACCTGGGCAACTAAACCATGCAAGGTGGTTGACACTAGCAAACCGTGTTCTACGCCTCTATATATCTACTGAAGATCCATCAAATGAACTAATACTTTTGGCTAAATTTATTGTGAATTCATATGCGGTTGTTTGGTTTGACATTAAGAAACATTCAAACCTGGGAATGCTGCTCCACACTATTATAAAATGATAGAAACATCACGATTTCTTTCTGTGCGTTATCGAATAATTGTTCAGCAAGTTTTGAAGCGCAATAGCTACCCGGCTCATATCGAGAGCATTATTCTGGCTATGCTCAAAGACAACCGTCAAGTGATCCGTAAGCTTGCGTTGAAAAGAATTCTTCGTGCTCGTGAAGATGACATACCAAATCGAAAATTTCAATTCCCTGAGATACGATTTCAAGCGACTAGTTATGAAGAACTGATTGACTGGCAAACACAGCCCCGCTTGAAACCTGTTCTGACAAAACATATTCCAACTGTACAAATTGGAATATGTTTTGTCAAAAAAATTGGCATGGCTTTCGTCAGTTGAAGACATACTTATTGACATTGAGCCATTTCCATGTCACAATCAAAGTGTTGAACGTGTGATTAAAATTGTGACTGAATCAGCATCCAAAGTTTATGGTCATGAAAATCGTGATGGCTATATTCGCATTCAACTGGAGCGCCGCAAGTTGATGCCTCACTTTGACACAAAATCTGAATTTAAGAACATTTAAGTATAGTTTCTAATCAACGTTTGCTAATGATATGTTGTTTTGACTGTTCAAATAATTTGAATTTTATTATAAATTCAATCAATAAATTATGTAACAAATGAGCGTTTTTAAGTTAATTTATTTGAAAACTGCAAAGGTAAAAATACAAAGTATAGCAAACTAGTAGCGAAAAACGGTTCGTAGCATTGCATTCAGCGTATTTGAGAGCCAATTACTGGAAATTCCCGAAGAAATTTTCCAAATTTTTTTAAGTTATGATCCGGCCTAATATATATATATGAAGACCACACTGGAAAAACGATTAAGCTACATTTTTATTGCTTTGAGTAAATTAGATTTTAAACTTCAAAACATCATAGCTCACTTATTTGTTAAGCTTTTTTAATTTTCTCTTTTTTATAATTTACTTGAGCAAGGTCTTTAATAAAAAAAAATTTTGACTGTGAACATTACTTAGTAATGATGGTGTTGTTATTGTTTTAGTGATGGCACACCTTTTTGAGGCTTGATCGTTTTTCCGTTTTATATTCTTTTTTTTTTCAAAAAATGTTTTTAAAATAGTAAATTACAATTTTAGCTGGTGCAGTGTAGAGTGTATCTATTGTTTGTCTAGAAGAATAGCTAATACAATAAATTAAGGGAAATTTAAACTTTATTAACTAGAAATAAGATGCGTTTTAGTAATAGTGATCAAGATTAGTTAAAAAATAAAAAGTTAATTGTTTTTAATCATGTCCAGTATCCAAGCTACTTCCGTAAGAACCTTCAATGATGTCTGTAGCTGAGGTTGAAAGGTTGTCAAAGAATGCATGGTTTTCAGGTCGACAAGATCGCTTGAGAACCTTGAGATCTTTATACATTTCTTTGCTGATCGCCAGATCAGTAGGTTAAAGCTGCATCAGCGTTGGAATATTTCTAAGAATTGATCCCTTCTTCTGGGGTTTTGCTAATACAACGGTTTCCATTGAGCCATTCCAATTATTTCAATATGAAACCAATTTGGGATGCTGAGCCTCAAATAGGATTTCCTGCACTGGTCTTGTGGTAAAATGACATTTCGCTTTAAAGTTTAGTTTCATGTGGTCATTGAAGGTCAAAAACTGGTTGCGAGAGAAACGAATAACATTGAATGGTGTTGGTTTAGCTCTAGCTTCTTCTAGGACTCTCCACCAGCCTCCTGGCAACTCCACATCAGCCTTTTGGTTTACCAGGCCCATGTCTCTGTCACACTCCATGTAAGAGTGTCCGTTGATGGGGAAAGTCAGCTTGACAGTCTTGAAGCGCTTGTTGGTGTGGATCATAGTGTGGAAGAAACGTATGATTGTGAAATTTTTATTCTGTCCAGCACACCCATCACAAAAAGCCTCAAGGTCAGTGACATTACTTGAAAGATGATTTATAAAAAAATGATACAATATTGACGCAACGCTATCTGCACCCTTCTTTCCTTTGGTTCCGTCGTAGGTATATACAGTATTGGACAAAACATTTGCAAGCAACATCGAACAATATTAGAAAATGTTCCTAATTTACATGTCTTAAAAACGAAACGAACTATACTACCACAGCAAACAGTTCAGGAGTCTGGAGTCATAGCATGCCATGACATGAGCAATCAGCTGACAGGTGACAGCACACACGCAGAATTTCGTTGACAAGTGCCATTTTGCAGCGGACAAAACAAGTACAACTTTTTTGGTTTGTTTAATTTTGTTAAGTCTGGTCCGTGTCAACGTCACAGAAGTTTTTTAATAATTAAAGGAAGTATCCAGAAGTTTCCAGAAGCATGCAGAAGTTTCCAGAAGAAGCATCTGGAAGCATCCAGTAGAATCCAGAAGTATCCAGAAACATTCAGAAGCATCTAGACGCATCCAGAAGCTTCCAGAAACATCGAAAAGAAGCATCTAGAATCTTCCAGAACAGGTTCACACAGGTTCATTTTACTATATAAGAGACATGTAAAGCGACATGTAATTCAGTCAGTATATGGAAGTCAATCAGTCAGTATTATCAAGACAGTTTATCGAAGTGAGTTTTATCAAAGTGTTTTATCGAAAAACATCAATACAAGAAGTGAAATACAACAAGTGTTTCATTACATCAATACAGTCCACATCCAACCAAGACGTTGCGTTCCACAGAGCATTATTGTATCATAACAAGGTAAATGTAACACGGTAAGGCTTGAGAAGCGTGATTATTTATTTTTATTATTTTTATGACTTCAAGTGCAAAAATGGCTCCCGACAGTCTTGGATTGGAACTAAGAAAGAAAATTATTGGCGATTACGTAAGTGGAATGTCACAAAAAAGTATTTGTGATAAATATCGCGTGAAAAAATTGACCGTATCAAGACTATGTTCCAAATATCGTTCTACGGGAAAGTTGGCAGCAGATAAAAAAGGTGGAAGACCGCGTTCCACTACTTCTAGAGAGGATTCTATGATCATCAGATCCGTCAAGAAGGATCCCTGGATATCATCATTCAAGATACAAAAGCAATTAGAGCTGCCTGTATCGGACCGAACAATCAGACGACGTGCTATTAAAGCCGGATTGTTTTCTCGACGCCCTGCAAAGAAACCGCTGATTTCACTAAAAAATCAGAAGAAAAGACTCCTGTTTGCTACATCTCATATTGACTGGAATGTGCAGAAATGGCGAATTGTCCTGTTCAGTGATGAATCGAAGTTCAACATCATTGGGAGCGATAGCATTTGCCGAATACGTCGAACAGCCGGAAAACGCATCGATGTATGTTACTGCCATAAGACCGTGAAGCATGGTGGAGGTAATGTAATGGTCTGGGGGTGTTTTTCTGCTAACGCTCTAGATCCAATACATCGAAACGATGAAATAATGAATCGTTTCATGTATAAAAATATCCTGAAAGATGTTATGTTACCACATGCTGAATGGAATATGCCAATAAAATGGATTTTCCAGCAAGACAACGATCCGAAACACACTGCAAAAGTAGTCAAGCAGTGGTTTCAAGACAACCACCTATCGGTGATTGATTGGCCGCCTCAATCTCCGGATCTCAACCCTATCGAGATCCTGTGGGAGATCGTCAACCGCAGAATCAATCGTTAAGGTGTTCGTAACAAGGATCAACTGTTTGAACAAATTCAAAAGGCCTGGGCAGCGATTCCAAAAAATTTCATTGATCACGTGATCGAATCTATGCCTCGATGATGCAATGCTGTGATCGACAACAAAGGATTCGCCACGAAATATTGATAGCGAAATACAGCTTGGTCAACATTTTGTCGAGATGCACTTGTTTTGTCCAGAAGGAAATCAACTTTTTTTAATACTTTTGATTAATTTCTTAATTTTCGTGTACAAATAATAAACTTTGTGATGAATAAAACTTGAAGAACTTTGTCTCTAAACAGTTACATAGTTATTTCTCTAAATTGAAAAAATGCAGCACTTTTATAAAAAGAAACTAAATTAGCATTATTTGGTTGCACTCGTTTTGTCCGATACTGTATGTATACATCATTTGCGCACAGCGCGTGAATGTTGAAAGATACAAAAGTAAGTTAGCAACGGTAGTAGACGTCATTACACGTCTTGTTTGGTATAAGTAGATTTTTTTATTAATCAAATGATATTGCCTCAACCGCTTAAGTTGCTTGAGCACGTCTGCGTGTCTCCGACTTTCTTGTGTAAAGTGTATCAGCTTTACGTTTTGTGAAGTTCATGTTGTTTGGTCAATTTTTTTTTTTTCCACACGTAGGACATCTACGTCTCCTTCATTCTTTAAGATGCTTTTTTTCACATGCTCTATTTTTAAAACTAACGTTTCACAAGTCGCACGAGTGTCTTTCCTTAGGTATCCAAACCCTATTTTAAAGTTATTAACAAACACTCTGCGATAAGTTTCGTAAGTAATCTCTATGTCAGGATGTGTTTCTCGGAAGAGGGCGTGCATTTTGCTGACATTAAGTTCTGCTGAAAGATACAGCTTTCTAGTTTTGCCAAGCGCATAGTGAGAATGTCTTCAACGAAAGCTTAATATGTGTTCTCGGATAGCTGCTGCCACATGGTCAGGAAGCCTGCGTGGCCTATTCTTATATCGTCCTCTGGTATCTTTAGGAGGTTACCCTATTTTAAAAAAACTCATTTTTAAGAGTGAGTAATAGAAACGGATAAGTTGATTGGAAGGAGGGAGTGGGGTGTGGGTGGTAAAAGTTGCACATTTTTGTTTAACTGTTGTCCTGTTGTTACTAAATAAACAAATTTCTCGTGAATACAAGTTTTTTTGTCACAAATCAAAATTTTGGTAACAAAAGAATCTCTTTCTCTGCCCTTCCCATTTAATTTAGAATAGTCCACACTTACTCAAAAAAAAAAAAAACATAATTAGTCCTCCTAGTGGTAGTGCTAGTATAGGCTATAAGTTAGTGAATATCTTTCCATAAAAAGTTAGCCTTTATGACTACAGTTAGTCTAAGTTGTGCTTAATAGTTAGTTAGTCTAAGCTCTGCAGTTTATTAATTTAACTGTTATAAGTTGGCATTGCACTATCTGTATAGTACAGGTTGCTAGGCAGTTTGAAAAAAGGTGTAATACACAAACATCAACTCGAAAAAGAGGTTCTACTGGATGTTTAGCCATAGTACAAAAAAAAAGACAATCAACTGGTATTATTACAGTCTACAGCTAATCTAAGTAATAACAATTTATGATAGTTTTGCAATACAAAATAAAACGTGACTTCATCTAGTAACATGAACTGATTGTTATAATATTTTAATTTAGCAGTACCAGATCTAGTCATGATTAACTTTGTAATACAGAAATAGCTATATGTATAGATGCCTTTTCAACAATTTATAATTATGATAATATAAACTATTATAATAATTATCACAGTTATACTTTTTTTAAATAGGCATACTTTGCGTAATAATTATATTTTGCTACTTACCTGTTGAGGTTAAGGCTTTTTTGATGGTTTGTACTCTTCTGTTTGTATTTCCAAAAAAGGCAATAAAGGCTTTGAAGCAGACTTTCTGTTCTGCATAGGTTCCACCACGCAGAACTCGTACATGATAAGAATAGCTAAATTCATGGAACTGGGCTTCCCCTTCACGATGAGTAGGTCTTCTCTTCAACACTTTCTTTGTCGTAATAAGAGAAGATAGGAATGAGCCTTGTTCGTCTTTTGAAGGGTAAGCATTAAATGCTTTAATAAGAGCTGCTCTGTCTTCAAGATATGTTTTTTCGAAGCACTGCAAAAATGTGCACTAACAGTTATTGCCAAATGTGTGGTTTGAAAGTCGATCTTTTTTCGCCTTACCTTTTTTAAAACCTAATGATTTTCTTTTCTTTGGCTTGTCCGCCTGTTGTGGAAAATCAGATGCATCTGCCATTTCAAAAGGTTTGTTAATAATTTTGTCGATTCTGATTGGTTTAGCGTTGTCACATGCTTTACAGCAAGCAATGTGTTCTTCGTTCTTCCAGCGGACAGATAAACTTGAAAGCTAAATATCTGTGTAATTTGATTAGTTTTTTGGTTATATAATCAATTATTATATAGTTTAGCTGCAGCTAAATATAACAGGAGCAAAAAACCAAAAAATGCAAAAATGCAGCTTAATCGTTTTTCCAGTGTGGTCTTATGTGTATATATATTATATATATATATATATATATATATATATATATATATATATATATATATATATATATATATATATATATATATATATATATATATATATATATATATATATATATATATATATATATATATACAAAAAATATATACAAAAAATATATATTAAAAATTTTATGAGATAAATTTTAAGGTCCACGTCAGGCGTTTAAAACACCCAACATTTTTGCCCAAGATCGAACTGGCGGGGACCCTAAAAATTATATATGTAAATATTTTTTTTGCTCAAACTTATTTTCATATAGATGGTCAATTTATAAATCGATTCGCGAGTATAATTTCAAAAGTTGATAAAGTATGAAACACCTTAATATATATATATATATATATATATATATATATATATATATATATATATATATATATATATATATATATATATATATATATATATATATATATATATATATATATATATATATACATATATATATATATATATATATATATATATATATATATACATATATATATATATATATATTTATATATATATATATATATATATATATATTTATATATATATATATATATATATATATATATATATATATATATATATATATATATATATATATATATATATATATATGTATATATATGTATGTATATATTATATACATACATATATGTATATGTTATATGTATATATATACATAGCAATTACAAGATTGAAAGATAATTATGTATCTTTAATATATTTGTTTTATTTTATGTTTACATTTAATAAAAACTCACAAACATTTTTTTTTAATCCATAAGTTTGTTACAAGAAATTCATTCTGTCACAATGGGTGACAAACTAAATTTGTGACAGACATTCAGTCTGTCACAAGGGGTGCAGCAAGGGTCTATTCTATCGCTGCATTTATATGACAATTATACATAAAGCATTCTAAATGAAATAGTCTCAGAATGTGAAGTAGGATCAGCAATAAATGGCATCTATACTGATGTAATTGCATAAGCAGATGATGTAAGTCCTGCAATCTCGGGTCTGCAAGAACTGATTTATAGATTTTAAACCTACGGAGTAGCAAACTTTATCAAGCTAAACACTGAGAAAACGGAATTTCTGATTCTGGAAAAAGCAATATTTTCAACGTTATTCAAATTAACGGCTTTTCTATATACCTTCAAAATAAATTAAAACATCTGGGTTTCCAATGTAATACAAAAAACAAAATTGAAACATCTCAAAAAGCAGTTTAATTGAGCATAAATCTCAGTTTCAATTGGTTGCAATAGCTCTAATCAATAGATTTGTTACTGCGAGCAGTCAACAATAAGCCAATAGCTTAACTGTGCTGAAGCTTATTTATGGTCTTGAGCTATGCAAATATGATATTAGTTTTCTAAGCAAAATAGACGCTGTTGGAAGAGCAATCTTAAAATCACTTTTCGGTATCTCAATGTACACTAAAAATTACAAACATTTGTTTTTTAAAATAGAGGATATTTCAACTATTCTGCTCAAAAACAAAGTAAATCTTTTTATCGGGCAATTGGAAAACCAAACTTGCTATTCACTGATAATCAATCAATTACAGGCAATACAGAATAAAAACTTCTTTACAAATAAAATGTTTAAAGCCAGGAACACACTTGATTTAAACTTTGTCCAGTGCATGATAATAGGCAAAAAAAAAATTCATACAACCTATCGAAGACTGCAAGCTGATGTTGTGTCAATATTGAAAGAAATGTTCCAATTTCTGGGATAACTTCTGAATGTCACATTTGGAATTGCGATGAAACGGGTTTCTGTGCTGATCAAGGCAAAGCAACTGTAGTATGTCGAAAAGGTGCAAAGCGTGTTTTGAAACTCATTGGTAACAATGAAAAAATCCATTATATAGTGAACAATTGCTGTAATGCTGATGGATACTTTACACCACCATATGTGGTATACAAAGCAAAACGAAACTTTAGAGCGGAGTGGGCTTTAGGTGGTCCGACTGGCACCAAATATTCAACTTCTAAATCTGGTTGGATGAAGTATAACATATTTATTGAATGGTTGAAGGAAGTGTATATATCAGAATGTCAAGTTGTTAGTGGTACTCATATTTTACATCTTGATGGACATACGTCTCACGTCAGTTTAGCAGCTGTATTGCCATGTCGGGAAAATAATATAATTTTGATTTGTCTACCAGCCCACTCATCTCAAGTTCTTCAGCCACTAGACAGAGGTGTCTATTTTCCTACGTTGCTCAAACAGGTGTATGAGAGCGGTAAGTGTTTTACACGTTTGCACGCTATTGCTGGTTTTGAATACACTGAGTTATTTCCACTTAACAAAAACAAAATCAATCAACAGGCATTAGGTGTCTCCGAAACGTTTAATCAACCGACGTCTTCAACGCCATTGCAAACAATTAAGTCTTTAGCATTATCTTCTGAACCAGCAACAGCAGCTTCGAGGTTCGACAAGTACAGAGGACTACATGAGAGAATGAAAATCGAAATTGAAAATGAGCTAAAGAGTTTTTTTCAAGAATAAAATCATCTCAAAAAAACATCTCAAAAACATCAGATCATCTCAAAAAAATAGAAGAAGTTAAGCAACTCAAAGTAGCTGAAAAACAAGTTAAAAAGCGTAAAACCATCTGCAAACTCAAAATGCCATTGCCAAACCCTGCAGAAAAAAAAGTAACTCAAAATATAGAACCGATTACAACACCATCAGCCAAAAGAAGAAAAGTTATTAAATGCAGAAAGTGTAAAAAAGAATTACATTCGGACATGATGTCATGCGAGAATCCAAATTGCAATACTTGGCTCTGCAACAAAACATGTTTGCCAAAAAATTTTGTAATGGGGTCAGGTAATTGTAATGGATAAAATTGTAATGGATTTTTTTTTGTTGTAAAAAATGTAAACCTTAAATCTTTTATTATTTCCGTATGCTATATAAAAAATATATAAATATATACACATTTACATATATAAAATGCTAATTTTATTAAATGTATTTTATATTGATCGGTTTTAACAGACTTGCTGCCAAAAGTGATCTTTTTTTTTTTCTTCTAGTTTTCATATCTTCAAATAGAACTAAAAAAAAATAATAATAAATAATGTGCTTGTTGGTATTTTTTATCTTATTTAAAAAAAATAGTTTAAAAATTTAAAAAAAATAATAAAGTTACATGATTTTTATTGTTCGGTGATCGATTTGACCCGCTTTTACTCTAAGTAATCTAATTAGTAAATAAATTAATGGGAAAATTCTTCTTAGAAAAGGTTGCTATAAAAATTGTTTCAATTGACTTGCAGTTGAAGGTTCTTTTAATTTCGTTGCAGGAAGGTATGTCGTGTAAATGAAAATATCTTGAAATGATATAGATAAAATCCAAGTCTAAAAAAATTAATTAATTAATTTGAATAAATGTAATTGAGATATGAAATGAAATTGAGATATAATCAAAATGTAAAAGGACTTTCTGAATGAAATTGAAATATAATCAAAATGCAAAAGAACTTTCTGAAATAAATTTCTGAATGTTGCTTGTACATTCTTTTTGATATTTGCCAGCACAAATTTTTTAATAAAAAGTCATAAAACTGAGCAGCTTTGCTAGTCATTACATCTGTGATACCTATTTTGAAATTCACAATACTTATTTGGATCATGGCTTTATTTAGATAACCTTAACACCAACAGCAAGGTTTTTAATAATCTGATACCTAGTATTAGATTACTATAAACTCATACATAGTATATCTGATACCTTGTATCAGATATTTATCAGTTCATTACTTATATAATGTAACATTATATTCAAATAGTCATTTGAATATACAAATTATAATTCTTAAAATACTTTTTTGCAGCTGTTTATGCTTTTAATTTACAGTTGTACCCTGTCTTTATATTCCTGAAAGTCTTTCAATAACTAAACTGTTGTAATCAATAACAAACTTCAATAATAAAAATGTTCATTAATTTAATAATAACTTAATTATAAGCTAATAATATGTAACCAAGTAAAAAATTGTTCCTTCATTAAAATACTTAATGAAGTTACAATACAAGTATACAAAAAAAAATGAAAAATAAAATCCAGACAATTTTAAAATTTAATAAATAATAATTTAATTGACATTGAAGTTCATAAATACGATAAAAACACATAGAAAAAAACACAAATAAAAATATAAAAGTAAAAATAATAATTAATATAAACAATTATGAAGATCGAAAAATAAAAGGTTAAAACTTCGAACTTCAAAAACTTTCGAGCATTTTTTTTTTTTCACAAAGCCTAGTTACTTCAGTCAAATCAAATAAAAAGTAATATTTAGTGAGTTTAAATATCTTAATAACACAATAATATAGAAAAAATAATAACTTAATAAAATGATCTGATTGCATTTCTCGGTTAAACATGGACAACGCTACACGTTGCAAGTTATGATATTTGTAAACGTTTTTTTATGCTGTTTTATTTATATACTATTTTTACCTACTAATATTATTTTTACGAAATATATTTTATCAACTAATTTTAACAAATTTTTTTTTTTTTTAAGATCATGCTTTTGAGTCGATAAGACGTGTGTTTTTAAGCGTAAGTTTTCCGTGATTTTTTTTTTTTGCAATCTTTTTTCCGTTTATTCCATTTATTTTATTATCTTCATATACTTTCTTCTACTGTAATTCGCTTCATCTTATAAGCTTATTTTTTATAAAGCTTATAAGCTTTTAAGCTTATTCCTTTACTTTTCTACTTTAAAATTAATTATAATACATATATTATTTTATCTATATCAGATTGCATATTTTGAAGCCCTATACAGGCTCAGAATAGGCAGAAAAATGAGCAATCTGATTCGCTGATTTTGAAAGAGAGGCAAGTGCGGTTTTGTTGAAAAATATAATTAAAATCAAAACAAACAGATTTTTGAAATAAATTTCAAAGTTATGATATACTAAGTTTTTCAATACAAGTCATGTGTTACTATCAACACAGGAAATTCCTTTTATTTTAGTACTCTTCAGAGTATTTAAAATGTATCAAAATCTATTTGTACAAGAGAATTTTCACTTGTAAAAATTTCAATAAAGTTTATCTTAGTGATAAAGATTTTATCTATTGTTAATTTTAAGAAACGAATAAAAAAAATGTGTTGAAATAAATTTGAAAAAATCTACAAATGTGTTTCTCTTAAAATATGCTCTTGGTCTTAAAGCATTCTCAAATACATAGTTTATATAACTATGTTGTACGAGACTAATAGTGAAGCACTTTTGCATACAAAGTTTATATGCAGTTTTACGTGACTACTGGTGAAGAACTTTATTTATAAACTGATTTACATGTTTATTATAAAGAGTTAAAAATTAGAGTTTTTTAAAAAAGAAAATTTGTACTAATTGCAAAACTAGCTTACATGTTCCGTGTCAATATATGGGCTCTGAGGAGATTTTGTTTTCATGCTTTGTTTCAACCATAGTTTGGAGGAGGCTGATATATTTTTTTAATACGTAACTTTAATAAAACATCGTGTTAAACCATTCAAAACTTTTTTTAAATTTAAAAAATTTTTGGCAGGCTACATTAAGTTATAAAATACTTGAAAATTTAACAAAAGAAGTGATTGTGGCATTTTTTGTATTGTATTGATTGAAAAAAAAAAGATTTAAAAAACTAAACTAAGTGGTTAAAATCAAACGTTTTAATGAAAAAAGAGTAATAAAAAAAAGAAAATAAAATTATCAAAAAAAAAAACAAAATAAGTTGTCGTGCTGTGAATATTTTTGTTATTATAAAATGTGTTTTGTATGTATAAACTCTTGAAATATTTCACTTGAATTTGCATGTGTGCAATTTCTAAATGTGTTTCTCATCAAATATAATGTCTGTCTTCTATAAAGCATGCTCGATACAAAGTTTATATGCAATTGCACCAGACTACTGGTAAAGTACTTAAAATATGCAAAGAATAAATTTTAAGCTGAGGCAGACGTTGTTCTAAGCTCGTTACTGCATCTTTATACCAACTTGTTAATTATAAACATTTTAACATTTAAAATTTTGGAAAAAGAAAATTTTTACGGATGTTTTG
This sequence comes from Hydra vulgaris, assembly GCF_038396675.1. NCBI lineage: Eukaryota > Metazoa > Cnidaria > Hydrozoa > Anthoathecata > Hydridae > Hydra > Hydra vulgaris. The sequence goes on from NC_088929.1 coordinate 9,557,725, forward strand.
CCAAACTAGCTTACATGTTCCATATAAATTTACCCTGAAGAAGTTATTGTTCAACCTAAATTTTGAGAAGGCTGAAAAGGCGTACATCAATATTTTTCTTTATATATATTATATAGGATGAAAATTGGATATTAATCTAATGGAAATAATTTGAATAATAAATTGGATAATAATCTATTGGAAAATTTCACAAAAAAAGTGATATTTATTTTTTCACTGAACATTAAAACTTTACTGAGTATTAAAGTCAAAATATTTAACCAAATAAAGGTGAATTATGGCAATTTTTGTAATAAAAATAACTTCATCAAAATTAGCTTTTACATTTGAAGAAGCAAGTTTTCAAAAAAATTATTAATATTACATCAATATAAAACATGATGCATCTCTGTTTTTATATTAATAAACAAGAGATATTCACAGAAATTTAAAAAAGGAACACTTGTTTTTATTGGTTATACCAAAAATTACATAATGAAACTATTCATAAAATTTGTAAATATGGAGTACATTTTATTTAAGGTTTTTTTTCTAATTTTTTTAGAGCAGACATTTTCTTTTTCTTCTGGAGTATATAATGTCAAATAAATTATTAGCATTATAAATATATAAAATTTATCAAAGTTTGCTGCTTTATTTAACATTATTTACCATCAGTTGCTATTAAAGGATACACATTTTATATTAATTATAGAATACAATAACGAGTATTTTGTTCAGGTTAAAAGCTATATATCAACAAACATGTATTGAGTTTTGAAATTAAAATAAACAACAACATGAACTTGCATGTTTGCAATCTTTCTTGTTTCTACCTTTTTACACTTAGTTTTTCATAAAGATGTGGTAAACACACTTGTGGACATCAGGTTATAGATTTTTTCTAATAGCTTACTATGCTATAATGCTTTGTGATCTTTTATTACCATACATTACCAAAGGATATCTAAATTCGCTTTTGCTTACAATTGCTTTTAATTTAAGAGTGTTGCAAATTATTTGGGCTAGCAATAACAACCAATAAGCAATATTCTCAAACTTTTTTAGTGTTGCATATTTATATATAGGAGTAATAAGTGTAAAGTTCTAAAAAGAAATTAGGCTATTTCTTCAAAATACTTTTCTTGCTAAATGACTGGATAAATGGGAAGTTAATTTGAAAAAAGTTATACCAAGTTAATAATAGTCTATTGATATTAGTAGGTAAATTTTAAAACTGTTTAAAAAAATCTATCGTATGAGAATCACAGCATAGTCAAGTTTTACCATCTGGTTTATAGTTTGTTACAAACTATAAACCAGATGGTAAAACTTGACTATGCTGTGGTTGTCTTTTTTATATCTTAGAAATATAAAAACATTTAGAAAAACAAACTAATTTTTATAAATCTTTATTTTTAAGAAAAAAATTCTGAAAATTACGAATGTTTTGAGTTGTGAGGGTTTGTATAAGTATTTGTACTATATTGTACAAAATTGGATAGAAAAATCATAATCTTTTTTGCCATTATTATTTGGTTTTTTATGAAATTACTCAAATTCACTTTATTATTATTATTCAATACGTTTTTTGACATTTCTTTTGATTTAAGCATACGGCAAAAGCTTCTCTTTCAAAATCAGCGAATCAGATTGCGTATATCTCTGCCTATTCTGAGTCTGTATAGGGTTTCAAAAAATGCTATCCGATTCGGCATGTCTTAATTTATTCACATATAGTTTGTTTTTTGTTTGTTTCAATTATATACACATATTAATATATTATTATATATAACTTTATAAATTATTGTGGAAAAATATATTTATAAGCAAATATTTATGCTTCAGTTCGCTTATATTTTTATAGAGGTTTGACAAGTTTTAAAATCTTTTTAAATTTCTTCATAGTTTTGAACATTAGTTTTTCAGATCTTTATATATCTTATTCTTTCTCTTTTGCGCTTTTGACAATTTAAAAACATACTTCATATATTGCATAATAAATCCGTGATTATATATATTTTTGGAAAATTAGTTATATTATTATTTTTATTTTTTTTTTTACTTTTTTTTTTTCAAAAAAATTTATTATTGCTATTATATCAGGTAACCAAAAAAGTTCGTGCGGTTTTTCCGTATATAATAAAAACACACAAAACGACAAAAGTAAGTACATTTATTCATCAAAATAGTCACCATTAGCATCTAAAACCTTTTCCCAACGTAAAACAAGCTTATTTATTCCACTTCTAAAAAATTCTCGGTCCTTTGAGTCTATAAAAGCTTTCAACTCCATTTCAACCGCGTCCTGGTCTCGGAACTTCTGTCCTTTTAAATGATTTCCCAGAGAAAGGAAAAATGGAAATTAGTAGGGGAGAGGTCTGGTGAGTATGGTGGATGAGGCAAACTCTCCCAACCAAGGCTTTGAAGCTTGTCCTGAGTCACGCGAGTGGTGTGCGGTCTCGCGTTGTCGTGGAGAAGCAGAACTCTTCTCCTGTGCACCAGTGCAGGCTGCTTTACAAGCAACAGGTCGTGAACTCGTTGCAGCTGTGCTGAGTAGACCAGTCCAGTAATGGTTTGGCCTGTTGGGAGCAGCTCATAACGCACCACACCAGCTGTAGTCCACCAAATGCAGAGCAAAACCTTCCGCTCATGGAGATTGGGCTTGGGTGTCTTTGGGATGGGGTCATCGGGGGACAACCAATGGTAGCAACGCTTGGTATTGTTGTACACAATCCATTTTTCGTCGCATGTCAATAAACGATCAAGAAAAGGCTCAACATTGTGGCGTGATAAGAGTGATGTACAGATCGTAAGCCGTTGCTTCTTGTTGTCGATCGACAATTTGTGCGAAACCCACCGACTCAGCTTCCACGCTTTCCCAATCGCATGCAGATGCAGGCGGATGGTTTCAACACTCACAGCAAACCTCACTGCAAGTTCTTGGCAAGTTTGGCTGGAGTCAGACTCGACAGCGTCCTTCAGTTCATCCTCATCAACCAACAATGGGCGTCCAGAACGCGGCAGGTCTTCGATGGACTCATCTCCCGAAGAGAATCGCTGAAACCACTTCTGTGCTGTGCGTTCACTTACTGTACCTTCTCCAAATGCTGTGCAGATGTTTTTGGCCGCTTGTGTTGCATTCCTTCCAAGTTTGAACTTGTAAAGTAAGCAAGATCGAATAATCGTTGGTTGGGTTGCCATCCTTTCTTTACACAAAACCTTTCCTGTAAGCTCGTTACAAGCCTACACTATATATGCAGCAACTGCGCGTGACACACGCGTTCTATTACGCAACAAAGCTACTTGCCTTGTGCGATGTGGGTGTTGTAAAAAATGCTAAAAACAATTCAATTACCAAAAACCGCACGAACTTTTTTAGTTACCTAATACATAAATTGTTACGGAAAAAATAATATTATTACGTAAAAAAAAAAAGAATTGAAAAAAATAATAAAAATCTTCAACGTGAAATAAAAAGTTTCAAAAAGTTAATTGAAACTTCGCGGATATAAACTATTTCAAATAGTATTAATCGAGTTAAAAGCAATCCATATGTATACACCTTAAATTCACTTCCACTGGTAATTGCTAAAAATGGTAACACAATAACAGCTTAAAGACACTCTGGAAAACCCTGATAAAATTGCCAAAGAAGAGCTTAAAGAAGCTCTTTATGTAATTAAAACACTTACTGCCAGAATTGACGAACTTACTAATAGAATTGATTTACAGTATATTGAAATAAAGTTACTGAAAGATATTAAAAGTAGTGATAACTATAGTAAAAGATAGTAAAATATAGTAAAAAGTATAGTAAAAAGTATAGTAAAAGATAGTAGTGAAAGATAGTAAAAGTAGCTTTGTTATCTAAATTAGTTGAACAAGTCAGCAAACCCAGTACATAATAGCATAAAAGGATCGTGACTAATAGAGAAAAGGGAACTGTTGTGTTTGGTCTACCTGAAGCTGTAAAAACTCAACCAAGCGATAAAACTAAAGACGACACCGCGGAATTCAAAAAGGTTATGGCATCCTTAAGTAAATCAGTCTGTATAAAGTATTATTATTTATTAAGTAAATAGTTAAGTAAATAGTTATTAAGTATTACCATTTATTAAGTTAATAGTTAGAGTTAAACGTTTCAAAAAAAGTAAGAACTTCAATCCTGGTAAACCTGCTCCTCTTATGATTGAAGTTGATTCGGCATCTATCAGAAATGACGTTAAAGCATCGGCTAAACAATTAGCATCGGGCAATTTTAAAGATATATTTATACGCCCTGACCGCACTGCAGCAGATCAAAGTGAGCTCAATAAATTAAACTCAGAAAGAAAAGCAGCTAATTCTGACCTTGACAAGCTTGGAAAACTTGAAAAGCCCTTTAGATTTGTCATCCCCAGCAATAAACTGCGATGCATTGATGTTTCACAGGAAGTTGAAATCAATGGACGTAAAAAGCATCCCTTCATCAAATAGAGAGATGCACAAGCAGCCAGAATTGCAAAAACACAATGAATCAAAATGTTTACCTACAAATATTTATTTAAATTCATTAAATAAAAAAATAAAATCTGCTTAATCTATCCCTAAAAATACATTTTTAAAATGTTTTTATACTAACGCAACTTCTCTAAGTTCGGATAAAATGAACGAATTACCTGCATTCTGTGACATAAACATGTATGATTTAATCTTTATTTCTGAGACATGGTTTACTGAAATATCTGCATCTCAATTTAACAACTACTCACTAGTATAGAAAAACTGAAATGGTCACGGTGGAGGTGTTGTTATCTACACAAGCGTGATCTAGTCATGAATGAGGTATCTGATTGTCATCTAAGATAGATCTTAAACAACAGCAACTCCGAGCAAATATGGTGTGAAATTAAAATCGGTAACAAAATTGTTCTTATTGGTTGTGTCTATTGACTATCTTTATCGCATATAAATGATATAATCGCCTTAAATTTTTGTCGATCTTGCATTTTTGGACTTTGCAAAAGCGTTTGATAAAGTTTCTCACCGTAGACTACTTCATAAATAGAAAGTATATGGGATTAATGCCAATGTTCTACAATTGATTGAGTCATCTTTGATTAGTAGAAAACAGCGAACTGTTTTAGGTAAACACTCTAGCGACTGGACCGATGTTCTAATCGACAAGGGTCTCTACGTGGTCCAATATTGTTTATCATCTATATAAACGTCTTAACGGATAAAATAAAATCAGTTCGTAAAAACTATGTTGACGACACTAAACTGCTACAAAAAATAAAACCTGAGTTTCACGATGCAGATTGTCTGATTCTTCAAAACGATTTAAGGTGGTAGTACACCAATAAAAGTGAAAAAAAAAAATTTTTTTTTACTTTTATTATTAAACCAATATAATCATCGCAGATTTCGAATTTTTATTGATTTAATTAAATAAAAAAAAGCTTGACATGTTAAACTTGTTTATAATGTATCGGTATAAAATATTTGTTTTTTTTTTCTCCTAGCAACGCTTTGTTTATTCCGTTGTTATGCGCTTTAGAAGCAAGTTAAATCATAAAAAAGCCATAAAATACTTACTTTGTCAACTCTTTTAAGTGCAAAGTTGTAGACTGCAACGACTTCTTGTTAATTAGTATAGTATAATGGCTTAATGGGCGTAATTCGCTTCTTGGTTGAAGCTGCATTGAAACTTTATTATTTATGCTATAGTAAATCTTTTATCTTTTTAAAATAAAAATAATATGGGTGGATCAAAAAGAAAACAATTATCAAATAGAATATATAATAAAAAAGCAAAATTTCATGGAAACAGATATACAAAGATTCCTTCTTCAGAAACGAAAACTTTATCTTTTGTTGAATCTGCCAGACATTCTGCTTCTTCAAAAAAATTAAATATTGCTGATAGAGATTTTCAAGATTTTTAAAGTTCAGATTTTAACTTTGTCATGAACTTTAGTCTGTTGGAAAACGTTATATCGCTACTGAAATGCCCGAATTTGTGTGAAGATAATGTTTATTTAATGTTTGATTCCTCAAAAAAGTATGGTTTAAGTATTGGTTTAAAAATATGTTGTAACAGTTGCAATTGGAAAACTGAGTTTTTTTCATCTGCTACATTTTGTAAAAAAAATTTAATCGAACAACAAGAGCCTAGTAAAATCAAATGTAGTGGACAAAAACCATTTGATATTAATAAACGTGTCATTGTGGCTTTTCGTGAAATTGGTAAAGGGTTATCATCATTAGAAAAATTTTGTGGAATAATGAATATGAAGCCACCTATGAACAAAAAAAGCTACAATAAAACTTTACATAACCGGTTAGATGTTTATCAAAATTTAGTTGACCAGAACATGAAAAATGCTGCTGATGAATTAATCCCTGCAAGTAAAACATTAAGAGACATTATGTGTAGCTTTGATGGTTCATGGCAAAAGCGTTGTTTTACTTCAAATAACGGAGTTGTTTCTGCAATTTCAGTTGAAAGTGGTAAATTTATTGACTTTCAAATAGAAGCAAAAACATGTAAATTATGTTCAATATGGAAGTTAAAAAAATACACGTACCCAGTTGAATATGAAAAGTTTCAGTCATCACATTACCAAAAATGTAAAATTAGTCATACTGGATCATCATCGGCTATGGAATCAAGTGGTGTTTTAAAACTTTTTCATCGTTCTGAAAAGATAAACAATTTAAGGTATACCACATATCTTGGTGACGGAGATAGTAGTTCTTATACCAGTGTTGTTTGGTCATATATACCATTGGTCGGTAAAACACAAAATCCTAATGAATCTTTGAATCAATTGATTTAGAAGCGGTGTCCCAAAGATATATTTGTTGAAAGAACTGCCTTATGGGTTGGAGTAGCATCAGCTGTCCTATACTTTAATAATGGACTACAATTTTTAGAGACGTTATTTGATAAGCTTGAAATAACAGTAGGCTGCAATCTACATAACTTTTGTCTTATAAATGACTCAAAGCGCATTTCTAAAGCAGAAAAGCAATGCACAAGTATAGTGAAATTAAGACGCTAGAAACTAAGAGCTAAAAGGTTTTTGTGATCAAAACGAAACATTAGAAGGTGCAGTTTATGGAAGTAGGGAGTTTTGAACAATTTTTTTTTTTTTTAATTTTTAAATTGAGTTTTTCTCAAAGTCATGTTTTATAGCCTGGCGACGGAGATATTTTTCAAACCGATAAGCGATTTGTTCTGAAATTTGGTACACTTGTTTGTAACACATGTATTTGCAACCTCTACTAGAATTATGTTTACAGCTAATTGTGTTCTACTTTTGTGAGTGATTTTGTGTTCTCAAATAACACCAAAACTTCCAAATATGACTAAAATGCATATATTTTGACTTTTTTTGGTCAAAAATCCAAAACTTTTAGTGTATGTTGTAATTGCATAAGTAAAGGATCACAAGCCAAAATTTCAGTTCAAATTTATTTACGGTTACTGAAAAAACCATGTCGCCAGTTATTCATTTTTAGGCTTTTGTCTATCAATAATTATGCGCATAATTAATTTTTTTTTATTTTTAAATTTTTACTTTTATTTTAATCATATAATATATGTTATGCACTATTAAAAATTGAAAAAAATGTTGAAATGCAAGATTTTTTTTTTAATGGTATACTACCACCTTAAACATTGTCACAGAATGGTCAAAGAAATGGCTAATAGAGTTAAATGTTTCAAAATGTAAAATTATACACCTTAGTCATGGAAATAGTAATCATGAATATGTAATGAATGATGGAAATACATCACTTACTTTTGAGGTAACGGATATTGAGAGAGACCTGGATATCTTTATATTTAATGATCTAAAATGGAATCAACACATATACAGGTTGTAACACGTAAAGCGAATATGATACTTGGCCTATTAAAAAAAACATTTAGATTAAGAGATATGAAGTTTTGGAGTAAATTATACACTACGTATGTTAGGCCGCATCTGAACTTCGCTGTTCGGGTATGGTGTCCTTACTTAAAAGGTGACATCAAAGTATGGTGTCCTTACTTAAAAGGTGACATCAAAGTATGGTGTCCTTACTTAAAAGGTATGGTGTCCTCACTTAAAAGGTGACTTCAAAGAAATTGAAAAAATTCAGCACAAAGCAACAAAATTGCCTCATGATTTAATAGGATTACCTTATGCTGAAAAGTTTCGGCAGCTCAAATTATTTCTTTGGAAACTTGCAGGAGACTTAATCCAACAGTTTAATTTAGAAAACGGTTTTGAGATTATCAATTGGCTTAATCCACCAATTTGCAGATCATCTTCCAACGTCCTAATGCGTCAATTCACATATAATAATGCTCGTTACAATTTTTTTACAAATGGTATTGTCAATGATTGGAATAACTTGCCGTCAGCATGCAAAAAGACTCCGTCAGTTTACGTATTTAAGAATAGAATTGACAAGTTTTATTTTTCGACAGCTGCAAACAGTACATCTTTTACTGAAAATGAGTTGCACGTCTTTTAATTAATTTGTGCAGCTACAAATATGGACTTTTAGATATTTTATAGATGTAAAATTAAATTAAATGAAAGCAATCTTTTTTCTTTATCTTAATTTTGATATCAACTTACTTGCTATGAAATAACAAATGCTTTTTATACTCAAGTTTATATTTCACAAACCATGAATTTTTGCATTTGTTGGTATGTTTTTTAATTATTTATCATGTTATCTAAAAAGAACTATTTAAATATATTTCTATTACTAACTATGAAATTAAAAAAAAGTTCAATGTCAAGTGACAGATAAATGAAAATTTTTATAACTTTTACATTTCAACATGCAAGGTTAAGTCTTGAAAATAGTTGTTTCTTTTTCTTATTATCAAATAATAAAATGTTTTTCAGAACTAAGGCCGACAATTAGTAAGCAAACGATTCTTTGTTATATTACAACTTCGGCAAATTATTTCAGCATAGATTTTTAATAAAAAATGTTATCTCTCGCGAAACCAAGTTCCGGATTAACCAACCAAGCGGATGACTTTCAAAACTGGCTACACTGCATTTTATAAACTGCTGCAGCGTCTCCTGATTATTAGGCCTCCTTGGTTAAAATTAAAGTCATTAATTCTAGTTTCGGTCGTAACTGAATCGTGACAAGAAATCGCTAACAAGGCGCGACTAAAAAATGAGTCGGTTCGCGCTTATCCGTTCACAGAAGTTGCAGCCAACATGAATTTACCTCAACCTGAATTTATTTCATTAAACTTGTTCGTTTAAACTACCGTTTATGCGAAGGAATCAGAAGCACAACTACATATTGCAGGCAGTAGCAAAACTTGATGCATAATTGTAATTTAATAATCAAGCACGCAATGAAAGACCAAAAAATTGCACTTAATATGCTATTTTAGGGTGCTTCGAAAAAAATGGCGTTGTCAGGGGAATCATCACGGTAACGAATCTGATAAAGTTCACGTGTAATGCTTTTGAAAAAAGTAGAAAACGACGATAAAAAAGCAAATGCTGAAGACAGCTTGTCTTAAGCATTTGCTTTTGTATCGTCTTATCAAACCTCTATTCTGATGATCTCCTTAAAGTCTGCAAACATGAAAAAAGATTCATCTTTCACTTTAAGACAAATGCCCAAATCCCCAGCCGATGTATGTCCCTCACTGTCTATGGCTATACAAATCAGTCGATGCATTTTAACTGCGATGCGCCTTTTCCTGCCCCTATAACATTTTCAGGTTACATTACGTATTGTAACGTAAACGAGATTCGTTACGTTACGTGCAAAATGTCCGTTATTTTTACGTAACCGAGACGAAAGATTTTACACAACGATACGTAAAATTGTAACGTAACAATACGTGCAAAATGTCCGTTATTTTTTACGTAACCGAGACGTAAGATTTTACGTAATGATACGTAACATTGTAACGTAACGTTACGTGCAAAAATATAATTTTTACGTATCCGAGATGTAACGTATAGCGTATTAATACGTAACATTTTGACCTATAAGACGTGATCATGATCACCTGCAGCGACTTTCAAATTAGCGATATTTAATTGTTAACTGGTATGCAAGTAAACAACTAATTAGTGGTCTGCATTATTGCTGCAAATTACTTTAGTAGCCTATATAATATAGATTAATAAGAATGTAACATCGTCTAGAGAATAAGGAGTAGACTAATACCAATCACATAATGTATATCAAATGAAAACTTAAACAAAAAATAACTTTTTTTTTTTTTTTTTTCTTTTATTACAAAATAATAAATATTTACAATTTTTTATAACATTAACTAAGTTTTTATGTTTTTACAATATATGGTATTACAAAGCTAGCGTAAATATATACATTTTTTGTTTTTTTAAATTTTATTACATTATTTTTGAATTTTTAATTTTTTATTTTTTTGTGTTTTTTGATTTTATATTTTTTTGTGTTTTTTGGTTTTATATTTTTTTGTATTTTTTTGTTTTTAATTTTTTTTGCCGTTGTGCGGAAAGAAATCAAGAGTTTAGATTAGGTAAAAAGAGAGAAGAAATTTCAAATTAGGTTAAGGAGAGGTTCATAAGGAAAAAGAAAGATTTATATCTAAAAAAATTTAAAAAAAGGAATTACAGGACTTTTACATAAACATTACGTTACGAACACTATAGATAAAAAAATTAATGTGCTAAAATAATATTTCATATATTAAGGTCTGGCAGTGATTTGCTAATTTTATATAATAATAAGTTTGTTGTATAACATAAAAAAATTGCAAGAGGGAAGAAAGTCTTTACTAAACATACCACGAGCCGTTGTTTTATTTCAGCTCATATGTTTAGTTTCAGACTTCCATTCTCTACTTGACAGAAAATATTTTTTATACAAAAATACTCACAGAAAATGTCCGCGGTGTTTCTGCGGACATGATAATTATATTTTAAGGTAATAATATGCCTGATGTTCCTGATTATTACCCTGATCACTGCCATTGGGTCAATTTTTTTGTTACTAAACATGTGGTGGCATCTACTGTTCCATATTGCACTCATGATGGTTTGAGTGAGTGTCAACAGCAGCTGCGAAGTGGGGCTTTTCTCCGATAAACTCGCTGTTTCAATCGAGAAAATCGAATTTATCGGAGAAAAGTTGTTTCGGGATGTCAAGGAGTTATATACATGTTTAAAATATTCCCAAATTTCGACAGAAGGAGGACAGTAGGCAAAGATATGCATGTTGTCCTCGATTTTACCACAAGTTTTGCATTTGTTATTTTTGACGATCTGTTGCCTTGTGCTTTTGGCTAGCAAGGCCGCAGAAGGTAAAATGTTGTGTAAGAAACGAAAGAGGATGTTTTGAGTCGGTCTGAATGCGTGGGAGGTGAAGTTTTTTTTCCAAATTTGGGTCCACGGCATTGTTGTTTTTGTTGAACTGTTCCAAAAAAGTTCTGCTGGCACGACTGTCTTTTTGTTTTTTGCCACTTCTAAGTAAAAATTTTTTGTTGTTTTTAGGGGGATGTTAAAAAGGGACCCGTTTTTGCCTAATATTTCTATTGTTGTTTTGTAGTACTGAGACGTTTTGTTGTCCCAGTGTTTCGGAAAATTGTTCTGCTTTAAAAAGTTCCAGCTTAGGTTTTGGTTCGTAAATTTTATAAGTGAACTCGCCAACCAATACTTTGAAAAGTAGTAATAATCGTGAGCTTTGTCCTCTTCGCATTCTTTCAGTTGAAAGAGTGTTTTGAGGCGAAGTGCAAGACTTTGCTCCTTCGGTGATAAAATTCCGAGACCCCCGCTTTTGACGGGTAAGAAAAGTGTCTCTCTCTTGACCGGATTGTAATTGATCTTTTGCCACAGATTTTCGAAAATGGCTCTGTGCAGACGTTCTATTACCCATTCGGGAACGGGCAGCACGTTTGCCAGAAACCATACTTTTGACATTGCTAACGTATTTATCAACATGGTCTTTCCCCTAAGTGACAAAGTACGTAGTCCCAGAAACTTGAGTTTTTTCTCTATTTTGTTTAGAGTTACTAACCAGTTGAAATTGGTAGTATCGCTCAGTCTGGTGTAAAAAGTAACACCTAAAATTTTGAAACCGGTGTTGTTGTTCCACTCTATGCCGTCCAATTCCGGGTACATTTTGGGATCAAAACCCCCAAGGGCGAGACCCTTGGTTTTTGAGGCATTGATCACTGAACCACTTGCTTTTTCAAACAGTTTTACTTTTTCGAAGAAACAACGGACTGATTTTACGTCCCTGGCAAAAAAGTTCGAATCGTCTGCGTACTGGTGTATTTTAAAGGGTTTAGGTGTACCTGGTAGCGGGAAACCCTCTATTCTGCCATCTGCTCTGATCACCAAAGCGAGAGCTTCGGCGACAAAAACATACAGCAAGAGAGAGAGGGGATCACCCTGTCTAACTCCCCTTTCCGTAGGGAAGGAGGCTGACAGGAAACCGCAATTCAGAACAGATGCCGAAACTTCTGAATATAAGGTGTTAACAAAAGATACAAAATTTTCTCCGAGATTGAATTTTCGGAGAATCTGAAGCAGAAACGCACGATCGACTTTATCAAACGCCTTTTCTTGGTCTATTGACAAAATGAAACTAGGTAGATTTTTAAATTGCGCGTAATCTATAAGATCACGGACTAAATGTAAATTTGAGAATATTGTTCTACCTGGGATTCCGCAAGTTTGATTTGGTTCTATAATTTTCCCCATTACTTTTGCAAGTCTTAGGGCCAGCGCTTTTGTGATTATTTTGTAATCAGCGCCGATTAGGGATATGGGCCTCCAGTTTTTGCATTCGGTAAGATCTCCTTGTTTGGGGATCAGTGAAATAATAGATTTTTTCATTAAGTGGCTGGTGTTCTTTTCTACGAAAAGTATTTCGTAGGCAAGTTCTTCAAAATCTTTTTCTAAAATGTGCCAAAAGATTTTATAAAATTCAGCTGGAAGTCCGTCAAAGCCCGGAGATTTTCCGTTTTCAAATTTAAAAAGGGCTTCTTTTAGTTCGGCGACGGAGAGGCGGGTGTTTAAAAATTGATTTTCATCATCACTTAAACAAGACATAGTTTTGGCTGTCTTTGCATAAACTAGTTTTGGTGTAAATGTTTTTGTAATATGAAACTAGGGAGTTTAGTATTTCACCAGGTTCACTCGTCAATGTGCCGTCATTCTTGCGAATTTCGGTAATTGACTTGTTCCGCTGTTGAACTTTTTCCAAATTATACAAAAATTTTGAAGGTTTTTCTCCTTCTTCGATTAGTTTTTGTTTCGTGCGAATAAACGCTCCGGGAAACTGGAGCAAGAAAAGAGCATCGCGTTTTTCTTTGATGCTATCTAAATTCGGGTTAGCGTTTTGTCGCTCCCGTTGGATTTCGTTTTCAATCCTTTTGATATTTTTTTTGTTTTTCGCACTTTCCTGTATCGATATGTGTTGTAATTCAGCCCTAACAAAAAGTTTGCAGTCGTCCCACCATTTTAAAATTGACGTATAGGACCGTTTTCTTGTTTGCCAATCTCGAATTAAGAGCTCAATTTTTTGCCTATGTACCTCTATTTCCAAAAGGGAGCAGTTTAATTTCCAGTATCCTGGTCCTCTCCTGGTTTTACTAAAATTGACAGTTGTTGACACGAACTCGTGGTCGGAAAAAGGGTTGGTGAGAATTTTGTTGTATGTTGTTTTTTTGGCGATTTTATCAGGGAAGTAGAATCTGTCGAGTCTACATTTGACCGTCTAATTGCGCCATGTGAATTCTCTTTTGTTGGGAAATTTGTAACGATAAACATCTACGAGGTTATACTTACCTTGGAGGACCCCGAGTTCAGCAATGCCGTAAATAATAAGTACTAAATATATATCTTCGTAATATTTGATAGTATCTAAAAACTTACCGTTACACAATTTCAATTTAGAAATTGATCATAACAATTGTCAAAATTGACATTATATACACGTTTTTGCTTGTGGGGTAATAAAAATAAAAGAAGTGTTACGCTGATTAAATAAAAAAAATTTAAAAACGCTTTATTTATATTAAAAGTTATAACGTAATTAGATTTACAATATTGTAATTAACATTAATAATAAGTCGTTTATGTGTTGTGTATATACATACATACATTCATATAAAATTTATTGATGACTATCAGAAAAAAGCATTTAATTCAGAAGTTTATTATAACGAAAAAAATAATTAACATAGTAATAATATAATCTGTGTAGATTTTGCCTCTAACTACTGTCTTTGGTAAACGAACTATCATCGTTGCAAATATCATCAAAGGCGTTACTGTCAGAATTATCATTACCAATAGATTCAGGTGCAATACTAGCCTTCTTTGGTGCCCGACTAGGTAAGCCTATTAGTCTGGCTTCTGCCTTGATTACTGCGCGTTTTGCATGCATTGACATTCGTTTGAATTGATCCCCGAGCGCCTCTGCCACCTTATGGAGATTAATGCGTTTTGCGATCTTAGCTGCAGAGAATCTTTAAAATATAAAAATAAAATCTACATCTTTAGAGGAATAGAATCGATAAAAAAAAAACAAAAAAAAAAACAGTTATCCAATTATACAATTATTGAAATCATATTAGCACAACAGTAAAACTTTTTTTGACAAAATAAATAAATTTAGCGCCAAAACACCTCGAAAAATGCCCCAAATTGTCCCCAAATTATTTGACTTTCAGCGCAAGGTAAATCTTAATATTTTGTAAAAAAAAAATGCTAATGTGATTATAATGGTCCAATTTCTTTTTTAGATTATTGTGTATTCTGGTTTTTTCGTATTTTTTGTTTAAAATAAAATAAAGTTTCGCAAAATTTAGTCAAAAAAATAAAACTTTATTGCGTATTTGCCCATAGTTATTTTTTTCCTAAATCTTTTTTTTTAACTTAAGCAACATTTATGAAAAAACCGGAATACATAACAATCTAAAAAAAATTTGGGTCATTATCACATAAGAAATTTTGTTTTCAGAAAATATTTAGCGCATTTTTCGGGGTTTTTTGCTGCTTTAGCACAAGGTAAATGTCAATATTTTTAGAATTTTTTTTTTGTAATCGTATTTTTTCATATTTGCTCCATATTGGGTTTCTTGTGTATTTTCGTTTTATAATAAAAAATTTTTGAACACCTTATGTCTAGTTTAAAAGCCGAAAAATGCTAGCATAATTTTAACTATCATTGCTAATTGTATATGTATAAATGTATTTCTAATTAGGAGTCGTTCATTAAGTACGTACGCTTTTATTTCAATCCTTCTTCCCCTCCCCTTTTTAGTACCCTCAACCTCAATAAAAGAATCTACGTTTTTAACGTTCCTACCTTTTTTTTAGTTTAGTTTCTTCTTTTATAATTTTAATATACGCTTTTTTAGTACCCTCCACCTCAATAAAAGAACCTGCGCTTTTAACGTACCTACCTTTTTTTAGTTTAGTGTCTTCTTTCTTTTATAATTCACCCTTGATTCTCCCCCCCTCCCCCCAAATTGTGTTTACGCCATTTACAGATATAAATATAAGGTACAGGCGCAATGGAGTGTTCATACATCAACTGTTTATTGTTTCATGTGCCTCAAAATAATACTTTTCTACCGCATTGAAATCTAAGTTTTAATCAAAAAAGTTGCAAAAAAAACTTGAGTATTAAAAATGTTTTAAATATGCCGTCTTCGGATTTATTAACGATTGACGCCGTTTATAAGACTTAGAAAAAGTTTCATTTTAAATCAAACCCACTAGCAATCTGATTTAATTATTTTATAAGAAACAAGAATATTTGAGGTGTTTTTGTAAATAAAAAGTGAATTAAGTATATATATAATAATAACAACAAAAAAACTGCGGATATATATATCTACAGTTTGCAGAACTAATTTTAATTGCACCTTCTAACACCGCGTGCAATCCTGTCCGCTGTCTTTATGCTATCTTTCTAAATCGACTACTTCTATCTTTCACTCTAACGTATTTTCGTTCTTCCTAAAATCACTTTACTCTTGGTCCGTAGAGCGGGTTAAGGCGCTCCTTTTGGAGCCGAACTTGTCTTTGCGGTCCTTGGTAATGTGGCCTCTATATGGCAATTAGCCGGAGGAGGATAAACCACAATACCTATATATATAATAATTACATTATCTCAATTAATTACTGTTTCTTATGAAATAGCTGAGTTTTATTTGCACAATCTTAACATCATGTGCAATCCTGTCCGCTTTCTCTATGCTATCTTTTTAACTCGATTACTTCCATCTTTTGCTCTTAAAAAACTTCGTTCTTCCAAAACTCACTTTACTCTCGGCCGTAAAGCGGTTATGACGCTCCTTCTTGGGGGGCTGAACATGTCTTTGCGTGCCTTGGTATGGTGGTCTCTGTATGGCAACTAGCCGGAGGAGAATAAACCACAATACCTATATAATAATTAGATTGGATTCCCTGTGGGTTGTATTTAACAAAGATTATTTTCTAAACTTATAAATTTAAAAGCTTTTGATCAAATAAAACGTGATGTAACTTTATATAATCTAAATGTGAGACGCATTTAAAATACCTATAAATTTTTTTGACGTTATGTTGCGTCTTAGTTTACACTTATTAAAAGTGCACTGTTATAATTATAAGTGTCATGGTTTTTTTTTAATTAATATTTATAAGTTAAAAAAAACCATACTGGTATTTTTTTAAACTTTTAACAATATACAAAAAATTAGTTCTAATTTTTTTTTATAACAAATTTGTCACGAAAACAACGTTTCGATTCGCGAAGTTGCAATTAACTAATTGCAACTTTGCGATTTGACATTTTTAACAAAAAAATATTTTTCTAAAACTTTTTTTAGTTACTTATGTCTTAACAAATGTATCGTTGAATACCATAACTCATAAATGAATTACAGTATTTAACAAATTTGTTGAATTAACAATATTGTAAATGCCCTTAATGCATTTGTCCAGACCATTGTAATAAAAAAAGTATTTTAAAAAAAACTAACCCACAAGCAATCTCATTCCTTATATATGTGATATTTACTGTAACCATATGGCACTTGATGTACTTGATGTATTAATACGTATTAATTAAAAATTAATTCGCGAATTTAACGCGTCACAAATTTAATTTATTTTATGTTACCTTACGTCTATCTTGATACTTGTTAGAGTGTAACCAATTAAAACATAATGTTACGTTAAAAAAATCCATTTACGTCACGTAGTTTAGTTACGTCTCGAATCTATATTTAGTAACGTTACGTTACGTCTTATTTGGTTACACTTTATATAGTTAAAAAGAAAACTAATTAAGACGTAACGTTGCGAATTGAGAATTTTTTTTTCGTGACAAAGTAACCAATTGAGACGAAGCTATTTTACAATAAAAATAAAATAAAAGATGATTGTTAGCAATACGGCAATATAAAACAAACATTTATTGCATTATCAAGTTTATTTACTTCATATTTAACTAAAAGTTAGAGAATATATTCTTATTACCAATTGTAACCGATTAAGACGTAACGTAACTTTAAAATGTTATAGGGGTATATATATATATATATATATATATATATATATATATATATATATATATATATATATATATATATATATATATATATATATATATATATATATATATATATATATATATATATATATATATATATATATATATATATATATATATATATATATGGGTAGAATTCAATAAATACGGCTGCGTATAAACTTTTTTTAAAAAAATGTATATTTTTAATAATATATAATTATTTCGATATTTCGCTGATCTATCGTGATCAGTTTCATCAAGTATAATAAATAAAATAGTTCAAAAAGAAATAGATTTTCTAATAGATATATTTGTTGAAAATGGCCACGACAAGAACATTCTAAATAATATTACTATAGACTATTTAAAAAACGGTTCAAAAAACACCACATGTCAACCATTAGATACCCGACCCTTTATAAAACTACCTTGGATACCAATTGTTGGTCCAAAACTTCGTAAAGAATTTCGAAAACAAAACATAAAGGTTATTTTCACATCAACTTCCGATTTAAAAAATATTTTTGCAACAATAAAACTAAACTACCACTAAACACAGACCCTGCCCAGTAGGCACGCAATGTTTTATTCACGTTTCAATCACGTGTATTTTACTTGACTTCGTCCAGGTTACTATTTTACGTGAAAGTTACGTGCCAAAATATCGCGTCTAACGGAACTTTTTTTATTCTTAATAATAGCATTGCTTTTTTTAAAAATTGTTTCATGATTTAGATCAAAAAAATAGCAACACCAGAAAATCTTGTTGCCAAAAGAGTTGGCGACTCACCATGTAAGACTTGTGTTAAAAGTGTGTGATTTAAGATAATTATTAATCATATTATTATTTAAGTTTTTATTTGTTTCTTTTTAGCTAAATTTAGTGTCGCTAGCTATTATTGGAGAAAATATTGAC
The DNA here is from genome assembly GCF_038396675.1 of Hydra vulgaris. Lineage (NCBI taxonomy): Eukaryota > Metazoa > Cnidaria > Hydrozoa > Anthoathecata > Hydridae > Hydra > Hydra vulgaris. The sequence continues at coordinate 9,576,170 of NC_088929.1, forward strand.
TTATTCATTAGATAAAGTTTGATGCATGCTCTTACCCGGTTTCCTTCTTCACGTTTCAATCATGTATATTTTAGGTGACCTCGTCCAGGTTACAATTTTACTTGATGGAAGCATGAAAGTTACGTTGCCAAAATATTGTGCATTTTGGATCTTTTTTTATTCTCAATAAAAACCTATGATTAGAAACTTGAAAAGATATTCTTTATTTTATTTACTATTTTTTTATAATTGAGTTTCAGGGATTATTTTTTTTGGGATATTCCCGGAGTACCGGATATTTTTCTGAAATTTATCTTTTTCCAAATATCCGAAAAGTTTTCCATACATGCAAGTTAAAGTATATATTATTGTCATCAACTTGGCTGAATGCAAAATTAAGGGAAAAGTTAGGGGGAAAATATTCTGAATTTTTTCAGGATATTTTCCGCAAACAATTTTCAAAATTTTCAAAATATAATGATTATATGAAATATGTAGTTTATATATTCATTATTGTAATTACTTTTTATTATACTTTTATAATAATATAATTTTTTTGCATTGTAGTTTTATAATATTAAAAAAAGTATCAGGGTATGAGATATCTTATAACATCCCGATGCATTTTTGACAAAAATAAAATGTCACATATATAATATTTTATCTAAACATATTATATTATTTTATATCTAAGTTTTATCAATTTAGGTTTAATAAATATATTACAAAGCTTAGTTCAAAATCGTGTAACGTTATGGCAGATAATTCTCATATTGCAACATGCAAAAGATCAAACCATAATACAAGGTATACTTTTTTTTTCTACCCTATTATACAATATTTTAGACTGTCAAATTTGTCGATGTAATTAACTTAATAATAAATAAGTTCTTATAACTTTTTTAATATTAAATTTATTAAACTACATGACAAATGATAAGTTCTGTATAAAATATTATTGACCAGGAAGATCCAATGGTATTGTTATGTTATTGCCTAGGAATATCATTCTGTAGTAAGACACAATAATCTTTTAACTTTTAAAGTTTGAGAAAATTCACTTTTCCCTCTCTACGTCTTTTTTTGTGATAGCACCCTGTAGCAAGAATTTAATTTAGTTCATATCTTGTTGGAGAATGCAACTTGTTTCTGAGTTGAATTTTCAGCACTCGGTATTTATTGGTGACCTAATTTGACAATACTTTATTGTACATACTTTTAGTTTTATACTTAATATATTATAAATAATTAGGGGTAGATGAGGCTCTTTAGCCGTGGTGAATGTTTCCACAGCTAAAGGAGCCTCAAGATGAAAATCTCTCCATGGGTAAGAAAATCATGATGTAAAATCCCCACTATAATGTTGTGTGGTTATGTGGTAACTATTACATTTTAAAAAATTGTTATAATTTTTCTGTGTGCATTCTAAAATTACATTTAATGTTCAAAACTTTGTAGATTACTCATTTAAATCAACTTCGTGAACTGTCACGTTTGCGTCTAGTGAGTTAATGTATGAACAAGTTAATGCAGAAACAAGTGGAAATATAAGAAGATGGAAAACAAAGAAAACAAAGAAAACAAAGTAAACAAATTATTTAATCAGATGTTCTCACATAAGGTGAGTACAGGTCTTTTTCTAATCGCGCGCATCAGTTATTAACTTTATATATAGATTTATATTTATCTATAGACAGATTTTAGTTATAGATGTATATAGATAAACAATATTTTTTTAGACTTGTATTTATTATTTTGTTCTTCTTTTTTTTATTTATCTGTCGAACTTTTTGTTATGTCTATTTTTATTAAATCCTTATTTATTTTTTAGCAATAAGAGTATAAAATTAGGAGGCAAATGACTTTTTTTATTTTTCTACATTGTATGTAGTATTGTTTTCTTAAAATTATTTAATGATTTAGATAAAAGAGAACAACAAGAAAATCTTGTTGCCAAAATGGTTGGCAACTTACCAAGTAAGTTTTGTTTTAAAAGTTTGTGATTTAAGATAATTATTAATCATATTATTATTTAAGTTTTTATTTGTTTCTTTTTAGCTAAATATGATTCATTAGATAAAGTTTGATGCGTACTCTTATAGGAGAAAATATCGACTGATTCGTTAGATTATGTTTGAAGCGTGCTTTTATGGGAGAATATATCGACTGGTTCGTTAGATTAAGTGCGCTCTTTGTGGATCGAAGCGTGCTCTTCGTAAGTTGCAGATCTATGACTTTGTACTTATTACTTATTGGATATAAGGAGGATATTTTTACAAAAGTGCAGCTTTTATTACAAATTCAAAATGTTTATGTCAAGAACTAATATACTGACTAATAAAACCATGTAATTTAATACGTATTAAATATTTCCTCGACGATAATTTTTTTTCTTTACACGAATCCAAACACTTCATTTTTATAAAGCATAGTTGTTGCTTGAATATTACGTTCCAAAATTAACGTAAAAAGCACGTCTTTTAGACAGTTCATGGGGACCAAAAAGTCACCTAAATATCACGTGCCAAAAGTATCGTGAAAAACACGTCCATAAATCACGTGGATTGGTCATTTCATGGGGACCAAAAAATCACCTAAATGTCACGTGCCAAAATAACGTGAAATTCACGTTTTTGTCACGTCACTGTGCCTACTGGGTGGGAATACCAGCTAAAATGTTCATGCCGTTCAATATACATATGTGAAACTAAAAAGAAGGTGATATCGAGATGTATTGAACACCAGAAAAACAGCTTAAAAGAAAAATAGTCCAGTTCGGGTGCAACTGAGCATTCCAAAACATGCCATGGTAAGTTTGATTGATTGCACCCCAAAACATTATCTGTAGCCCTAGAATATCGAACTCGGAAAATCAGAGAGTCACTCGAAATAAGCAAAGCTAGGGTTCGACAGGAGTTGAGAAATGGTGATGTGGTTCTCAATCGGGATGACGGTGATAACGTGACAACTAAAACCTGGGGGCCATTTTTTAATAAAATCTGCTGACGTCAGTTACTTGAGAAAAATTTTTTTTTTTTTCTTTTTTACTATAACGATTTCTTTGTAACTTTTTTATTTATTATACCTGATGACGCTGATCACGATAAATCAGCGAAATATCGAAATAATTATATATTATTAAAAATATAAATATATTTTAAAAAAAGTTTATACGCAGCCGTATTTATTGAATTCTACCCATATTTTAACGTATAACAAGAAAATGATTATCAAAGATTATACACACATATATATATATATATATATATATATATAATATATATATATATATATATATATATATATATATATATATACATATATATATATATATACATATATATATATATATATATATATAATATATATATATATATAGATATATATATAGATATATATATACATATATATATATATATATATATATATATATGTATATATATATATATATATATTTATATATATATACATATATATATATATATATATATATATATATATATATATATATATATATATATATATATATATATATATATATATATATGTATATATATATATATATATATATATATATATATATATATATATATATATATATATTTATATATATATGGATCTTCATAACTAATGGCATTGGTTTTGCTTGTGTCTTTATTATTATGCCTTGACGACTTATTCTATTATCTCTTAATGAGGGTACAGCTCTAGAACTCAGTTCCATGGTCCTTAGGTTAACTGGTAGTCAGGTTTTAGGAACTCTGTTGTAGCTATTAGAGAGACCGGTTCTATCAATGCTGTTTTTATGACTAGACAACTCATATTTTTTATCTCTTAATAAGGGTACAGCTCAGTTTTATAATTTTAAGGCCGGCTGTCAATCAATACTATTAACAGCTGTAAAATACTAACAATTTATAGAGTACTAACAATGCCATATTAAGCTTGAATGGTGTCCCTATTCGTACTTTTGGTGTGTATTGTTGAGGCTACATTTGGAGTCTTTGTTACGGCTTAGAATTTGTTAATAGAATTGAGGCAATTGCTTGGACTACTAGATAGTGTACTAAGTACTATCTGTGCTTTGAGTGAAGTTCTTTAGTCAATTTAAAAAATGACTAAAGTATCAAAAACTATAATTCACCAAAAACCACTGTCATAACCATGTTCTCTAAATCTATCAATCACTAATATTCGTGGTCTTTGAAGTTAATTTTCTTATGTTGAGTTTTATCTTTTACAAAGTTCACCAGTCCTACATGCTTTTTGTGAGACGAATTTTAGTTCAGCTGTCTCATTTTGTGATGAAACAGCTGAACTCGAATTAGAATGTATTGATGGCTATCTTCCTTTAATTCGTAAATAATCCAACAGTCACATACTTGGCCTAGGCATTTACATTTGTAAGAATTCACCCGTTTGTTGGGAAACAAGGTTTGAATCTACCGACTATTCTTTTATGTGCTTTTCTTTAGCTCCACTTCACTCTATTGTCTTTCTCTTTTCTATCACCTTTCTCTATGTTCTATTATGCTCTCCTTTATCTCAAAACTGCATTCTTTTTGATGTTATTTCTGATCAATTTTGCCAAGCCCTCTCTTTATCTTTCAGGCGTTATTGTTGGTAAATTTATTGATCATTACACTGAATGTGTAATGTGAGTTTTTGCCTCCCCACCCCCTAATATTACGCAACAACTTTTGTACCCCCTTCTAAAAAAATTTTTATAATTTTTGTAGGGGTTTTTGGTAAAAAATTTTACAAAACACAAAACAATTTTAAACATAACAATGTCTATAATTTTCTGAGCTTCTTTAAGTTAATTAACTAGTACTTTTCAGTCTGTTTATTCTTCTTTTTTCACCCCAATACTTCCGTCTAAAGTTGTATAAATTAATATCGCTATCCCAAACATGGTATCAATTTTAAAAACCTATACTTCCGATATATAATACATGCAAAATATTGTGTATAATATAAAATACATAATAATATATTATACATGCAAAAGTATTATTTTACAAATATAAAATTCCTAGACAATCCAACGAGAGCGTGGTCGAGTGGAATGCGCTTCTGGCTAGTTAACTATGGGTTTCAAGTTTGCCACTCGGTACCGAAATTATTCTTTTTTTTTTTAGTTAGTGAACAAAGGTTGTTTCTTTGTTGCTGCACACTTTTATGCACCAACTAAATAAAGTTCTGCACTTGAACCATATAAAGTCAAAGTGCAGAATGTACACTGCACATAGACTGTTACAGCCGTCACAGTCCGTTAACAGACTGTAACTACTCCGTTAACAAACTGTAACTAGTCTGTTAACAGACTGTAACTAGTCCGTTAACGGAGTGTACACATTGACTAAATTACATTAAATCAACATGTAGATACATCAGTTGAGGGCTTTGGTTTGGTCAGATACTCTTTTAATTAAAAAAAAGTCTTCGCTAGATTTAAAATGAAAAAAAAAATGTCTTATCACAAAATCGAGATTACCCCCTCCCTTCCCCTCGTAACAAATCGTCACAAAATTGCCTACCCCTTCACTATATAATAGATTATAGATTATGTCATTCTATACTGAATACTTTCTATAAATAAAAACTGAATACTTTCTATAAATGTTTTATTTTATTCTCCAATTTTAATGTTTTCGAGCTTAAAGAATCATAATTATTGTTGTATTTATGTGTCAGGCAAATATTCTGTATAAATAATTAGTATAATACGTATTTACGTATATCATTTATGTAATTACTTATCATACTCTTGTCATAGCGTAAACTTAATTAAACAAAATATTTGCTAATACATTCTTACATATATGTAAGAATGTGTTATCTGGAACAAATTATATACAGTTTAACACACTGTTTGTACAATTGTGTATACTTATTAAGGCCTATTAAACATATTACGTCCAATAAGTATATTAACTATATATATATATATATATATATATATATATATATATATATATATATATATATATATATATATATATATATATATATATATATATATATATATATATATATATATATATATATAAATTAGTAGAAAGTCACCATCAAAAAATTTTTAATTTAACACTGTGATACATTCATTATTAAAGACTCATTAGAAATTTCTGATGAGTCATTATTGATGAAACACAGCGTTAAATTTAAAATTTTCATTAAATGATTTTCTACTAATTTATTATTACTCTGTTCTTTTAAGAAAATTGAACACTGTAATTTGTAGAATACATTTTTAAATTGTTTATATATATATATATATATATATATATATATATATATATATATATATATATATATATATATATATATATATATATATATATATATATATTTATACATACATACATATATACATACATACATACATACATACATACATACATACATACATACATACATACATACATACATACATACATACATACATACATACATACATACATACATACATACATACATACATACATACATACATACATACATGTATACATACATACATAAAAACATACATACATACATATGTACTCAATATGTATATATATATATATATATATATATATATATATATATATATATATATATATATATATATATATATGTATATATATATAAATATATATATATATATATATATATATATATATATATATATATATATATATGTATGTATGTATATATATATATATATGTATATATATATATATATATATATATATATATATATATATATATATATATATATATATATATATATATATACATATGTATTATGTATATATAAGATCATGTGGTTCCCAATATATTTTTTTTTAATTTAATTATAATTTAATTTTAATTTTAAATTTTTTGTTTATTGTTTGTATACAGAGACAATTCTTCGAATAAAAAGAGGAGGGGGGGTCGAATCCTTAAAAAGTACTAGACTGGCCTCTGGAAAAAAAAAGAGGTCATCAAAACTAAAATTTACGCGACTGAATTGTGTCAAATACCCGACTAACCGACTATATTTGTATAAAAACCGACTATAAAACTTCCAAATACCCGACTAACCGACTTCAATAAATCAAAAATAAATGGTAATATTTTTTTATTTTTAATTACTGTAATCACAATGAATTTATGGATTACTTAAGTTATATTCATTTAAAAGCTATTATATGTGATGAAGGGAGCTCATTCGTCAGACTGCTTAAGCAATTATTCGAAAAGTCCCAAGAAGAAAGAGTTGAAGAGACGAAAGGTGGCTATAATGCATATGAAGATGATCCATTGCTGAACCAAGAGGTTGTCCATTATATTGAAGAAGCAAATAATGAGCAGCTAAAAATAGGTAAAGATGAAGTCTTAAATATTGAAATTTAAACCTATGATGAACTTCTTAAAGTGCTATTAACTGAATCAAGGAAGCTTACTTCTACAAATGTTATTTAGTTAGCCAAAACAGCTGAGGAAGTAAACACCACTTATAACTTTAAAGAAGATAATGAATATGATCTTCATAGTGCTGAGCTAATTAAAGATATTAAATGAAATTGAATTGGGAACATCGAAACTACCGCGGTTTTCTTGTGCAACTCATAAAACAAACATCGCTGTACGAATCGCTATTAAGAAACAAAAAAATATGTGTCGTTTATTTGCAACGCTTTCAAAGTACGCAAGAAGCACAAATCAATCTATAAATAGCGTTCAATACCACATAAAAAATAAAGCTAAATTACAAACAAGTTGTGATGGAATTCGCTGGTCAGCTGCTTTCCTAATGTTACAGAGTTTTCAAAGTGCTTATAAAAGAAATGCATCCGATCCGGAAAATCAATATCCAATCGCATTATGTAAGATTGAACTATACCAACAAATCCTTTTTCCTGCATATCAGTTCAACTTAATTGAACAAAAGAATCTTTCATCGATTGCTGATGTTTTGCCTGCATTGACTATTATAATTTCAAAATGGAGTAAAATTACAAGGAAATGGAAAATAATTTGCTAACTTTTTAATTTCTTCTTTTAAATTAAAGTTTTAGTACGAACCCTACTCAGGAATTTATCAAGTAGCATCACTGTTGAATATCTCAAAGCTAAAATTGTGGTTCTTTAGACCTGATTGTCAATTTATTGTTAAAGATGAATATTTATTAAGTTATATTATTTAATCAAGACAAAAAAAAGTTTTAAAATTTAGTTTAAAAAAAAGTTATTCAAAACCTAATTTATGAATTCAACTACTTTTATATATTAATTTATTATATTAAAGTTTGTATTATATCCGAAAATTGTTAAGGAGCAGTAGAAAAGCTACACGAAGTCCTGAAATTCTTTACGCCACATAATATTTATCAAAGTGCTTTAAAATTGCAATCAGGATATGAGCTTACTCAAACGAAAGAACGATTGAGTTCAAATGATCAGCAAACTGATTCGCTCAGCGGATTTATGCTAGATGTCCAGAAGCTTGGCAGCCTAATTTACAACTTTATATACTTGAAATCGAAAAATATAAACTTTACTTTTTTAAGCAAATTGAAGAGAAAGGACTTGCAATATCTGTGTATCCTTCTTATGATTTTTGGTTCGAAAATTCTAAAATGCCAATGTTACGAAAGCTATTTGTCATCTTACCAAATATTCCATCGTCAGCACCTATTATAGAGAGATATTTTAGTTCTTCTGGATTTGTATGTGAAAAGAGACGAGGCAAAAAGAATGCTGATCTGATTATCAGTCGCTCATTGTTAAAAGTAAACTTAAAACTTCTTGAAATTTTAAATGATTTTTCAGACGACGATGACTCAGATAGTGAAATGTAAACTTAATATTTAAAGATAATATATTTTTTGAACTTGAAAAGCACAAAAACTAAATGAATATATAATGCAATAATTTCAATAATAACAATAACTATAATAAAACACAACAGTTTAAATAAAAAAAATATATTTTATCTTTGAATTAAAAAATAAAAAGTAACTACTTCATAATTCGCGTTTTCTTGAAGATACATTTTTTAAAATAAGTCGCTTTTGCGTCAAGTTCGCACACGCACTTATACGCGTAAGTTGCATTTGAGTTACGTTTATAAACGCTTTTTATATGTGTAAGTTGCGTATTAAATGCGTGCGTAAACGCGGTTATTTGCGTAAATTGCTTTACGTTTACGTAAGTAAACGCAAAAAAATTGAGTCAAATGCGTTTGAGTTTGCGTGTGAGTTTTTATTTTGGAACGCAAACGCAAAACACAGTTTTTTTTGCGTTCCAATGAACGATAATACATTCTGCTTTTTTATAATATCTATACGCCCGTGCAGAGTAACTATAAGTTCAGCGACTTGAATCGATAATATTATTTCAACAGATATTTTTAAAAATGGTTTAAAAATAGGTATTTTAAAAACTGATATAACGGATCATTTTCCCATTTTTTAACAATTGATACATATATAGCAAAAAATATTGGCAATGAGAAAGTATTGAAGAAAAGTATTATTAATCAGAAAAACCTTAATTTATTCATAGACCAACTATCCTTACTTTAATGGAATAATATCAACATAAATGGTAATGCAAACGACATATATGAAACTTTCTTCAAAACATTCTATTCCGTATACGACGCTTACTTTCCCATTTTTTAAAAATCTTCCAAAATCAAGCAGAAGTTATACGTAAATTTTCTGAAAACAAAAACAACTGCAAACAAAAAAATTTACAAAAACTATAAATATTTATTTGAGAAAATTCGTAAAAACTTAAAAAAGAAATACTACTTGGAAATACTTAACAAATTCAAAAATAGCACTTTGGGGAAATAATGAAGGAAATTACAGGAAAACAAAAATCATGCTTTGGTTTTCTGCCACAAATGATTAAAAGTGACAACCCTAGTATATTTGAACTAAACGCTATTTCACATGAATTTAAAAAATTTTTTACTAAAATAGGTCCTAAATTATCAAATAAGATTCCTATCACTAGAACTTTATTTAGTGATTTCTTATTACCTTTGGAGAAGATAATCACAAGTTATAGCCCTATCTCTGCGCACTCTGTATTTTCAAAAATCCTAGAAAGAATTATGTACAACATAATATATAAACACCTTAACAAAACAAACCTACTCTATGTTAATCAATTTAGTTTTAAAAAGGATAGCTCAACAGAGCATGCAATTATCCAATTTGTAAATGAAATTTCAAAATCTTTTGAACAATCGAAATATACATTAGGTATCTTTATCAACGCATCAAAGGCGTTCAATACGGTTGACCATCACATCCTACTCGAAAATCTGAAGTTTAGAAGTTACTTAACAAACAGAGAACAATTTGTTGTTGGTAATGAAAACTATCACAACAATTGTTTAAATATAACCTGTGGAGTTCCACAAGGTTCAATTCTCGGACCCTCTATTTTTTAATCTATATAAACGATCTAAATAAAGCAACTAATCTGATGAGCATCATGTTCGCTGATGATACTAATTTATTCATCTTTAAGAGTGATATTAGCGAACTTTTTGGCACCGTAATTATAGAACTTAAACTTTTATCCCACTTGTTCAAATCCAATAAATTAACATTAAATACTGACAAAACTAAATGGAATCATTCGCTAAGAAAAAATTTTTTACCCTCAAACTTGCCTAAAATCTTTATTGATGAAATTGAAATAAAAAAAGACTCCGTTATTAAATTCTTAGGTATTTATTTCGATGAGGACATTACGTGGAATCAACATATTAATTATGTATACACTAAAGTCTCTAAAAACATTGGAGTTTTATACAAAGCTCGAAATTATCTCAATAAAAAAAACTTACGACAACTTTATTTCTCAATTATTCATTGCTACATAAACTACGCTAATATTGCTAGGGGAAGTACTGAAAAAAGTATATTACATCGTCTTTATCGCTGTCAGATATTATTTTATTAAAATGAAAATTTTAAATATATTTGAACTCAACGTTTTGAAAATTTTATGCTTTGTTTGTATGTGGAAAAACCATCTATCTTAGCAAATGTTTAAAGATCTTTTCAGTTTAAAACCCAGCAACAAATACACTCTTAAATTTTTTTTTTTTAAAAAAAAACCTTTTGCCAAACAAATTTTAATCAATTTTTTCTTGCCTATCGTGCACCGCGCCAATAGAATAAACTTGTTTTACCAAATTTTGATTTTGATCGACAAAATTCTTTTTGTCTTTCAAAAAACAAAATAAAAAATTTAACTCTTTCCCTCGATAACATTTTATAGTATTACTAATTAATTTATCTATTATTTAATTTTATTTTGGATTTTTATTATTTTTCTCTAAAGTTTTGTTGTTTACAACTATTTTTTATTTTAAAATTAGACAATTAGAAGACAGGCAAAGAAGAAACAATTTACGACTTGATGGAATTCAGAAACGAATCGGAAAGCTGTGAGGAAACCGAATTAAAGGTCATTAAAATATTTGAAAACAATCTCAACATAAATAGAGTTACTATTAAACGGGCACACAGGGTGCGGATTCACAACACTTTCGTAAGTCCAAAATTTGCGTAAAGTTTGCGTAAGTTTTGCTTAAGTTCAAAGTTGCGCTAAGTGGTATTCACAAACCTTGCGTAAACAAAAACTTACGAAATTCCTAAGTTTTTACGTAAGTTATTACTTACGCAAAAAGTCTAAAAAACGGTGTTCACAACATTTTCCTAAAAAGTGCTGAGCAAACTTTACGCAAGAAAAGTTACGTCTGCTATTTTCTGACTTAAGTTTGGCGTAACTTTAAATTATCTAATAATATTTAAAAATGGCGTTTTTATTATTATGAAAGATTTCAGATTTTGTTTGTTATTGCCAATAAAATATAATTTTATCTTAATTTTATACTGCTATACGTTAAGTTATTTATTTAAATAATACAACAATAGTTTTTTTTTAACAACAACAACAATAGCAGTATATTTACCAAAAATTTAGATGTACTACATAAACTTGTTTTATAAAACTTGTTTTCACCTAAAAAATATACACTCAATCTATATAATGGATAGTTCACTCTCTCATAGCCTAGCTAAAACAAGGAGAGCGACCATAGTACGAATATATTGTATAGTTTTGCAGTATGCCAATAACTTATTAAATAAATTCACTTAATAACTAGTTATTGTCATACATCAATGCTATATGATCATCATATCATAATGATACATCATAATGATGATACATCATAATGATGATACATCATAATGATGATACATCATAATGATGATACATCATAATGATGGTACATCATAATGATGATACATCATAATGATGATACATCATAATGATGATACATCATAATAATGCATCATAAGGATAAAGGATACATCATAATGATGTATCCATACTATATTAACTTATGGTTGTATCTATACTATACTATGTATACTATATTATACAAAAATATATGCAATAATATTATTGAAGTATATACTTTAACTTGCATAACTAGCATAAAGAGAGAGAGAGACTCACTCTCTCACTCTCTCTGTGTGAGAGAAAAAATATTTGTCCTAATATAGATAAAATATTTACAAAAATATGTAATCAATTTATTAGTTTTTCAAATATATATATATTTTTTTAATTTATAAATGAGAACAAGACTTTTTCAAAATAAAATAAAAAAAAACAATAATGCAAAAATTATCTCTGAGTAATCAGGCTATTGAAGTATAAAAGTATTATAAACTAAATATTAAACTTACTTTGAATAATGATGCTATGTTTTTCGATAATTTTAATTATTCAAAGGTATTAAAGGTATAACAATATTAAGATTATTTTGAATAATAATGCTCTGTTTTTAATTATTTCAATTATCAGGAGATATTAATATCTATGGATAATTTAAATTATTAAAAAAATTAGGTTTTAAAATTGTTTTTTAAAGCCTAATTTCTTGGTAAATAATATTGTTATTTGCAAATAATAAACATATTCTGTTATTTGTTTAAATTGTTTTGGTAGATCTTTTTTTTTTTGTATATCTATCTGAAATCTCATTGGTGTAGTTTGTTATTGCAAAGAGCAGAAATTCCATAAAAAGTTTCTTGATCCACCAGTTAGTCTAAATGGAGTGATAGTGCTTTTCACAATTCAGTAAAATTATTATCTGTTGCTGTTGAAAATAGTATTACAACTCTTGAGATGAAAGCATAATGTTCACACTGGTTGTAGCTATTAGATTATACTGTATTTGGTGTCTTAAAAACCTACTACAATACTTGTTGTTATGATTTAATCAATACTTGCTCTGTCATAGAGTCAAACTTTTTTATACTGCATGTACCTGATTCACAGAATTAACTTTATGCTATCCATCAAATATAAAAATCATGTTTTTATTCGTGCAAGTATGGTACCATAAATTCTCAATCTGATATATCACTGAAAAAAAAATTACAAAAACAAGTGGGTTTTAATTCTAACTCAACTTTTATTAATAAACACAATTAAAACATTTTCCATAACATATTATAAAAAATACAATGTATTTTTCATAGTATGTTATGGAAAAGTTGTTGAACTTTTGCTTATGTTTTCAAAGTGTTCCTTGTATTTCTGACAATAGAAATTTTGTTTATAAATAGTTTCAAATATACTAAAATGTAATCAAATGTATTTCTTGAATTTATTGGAGCAATTTTTTTATTTGATGAAACTGTCATTCCCTATTGCAAATAAAACTGTTTTTGATTCAAGTCAATTATATGATAAAACAAGACCACTGAAAAGAAAATTTAACAATTATCATGTTTTCTTATACCTTGGGGTATGAGAAGTAAGAATGAAAACAAGAAGTTAAAAAAAAACACTGTTTAGCACTTCCATTATTTTAAAAGCGTGAAATTTTATGCTTAACTAAAGTACTTTATTTTAACTTCCTAAAGCAATGCAAGATAAGTTGCATGATCTGATCAGGGGTGAACCTAGACCTTTTTTGGTACTATAGGACCGGTATGGGCGCTAAAAAAATGACTCAAAATATCAATTTCATGTTGTTTTTCTTTTTCTTTTTATATTAAAAATAGAAAAAAAAGTTCTTTCAAATGCTAGTTTTCTGCATATTTAGCTAGTTTATTTAGCCAGTAATGTTTACAAATAAGGTTCGCCGCAAGTTTAAAGTTAGGGTTGAATAAAACTAATGGGCATTCACTGATTCACTCATACAGGAAGCCGAATAATTATCTTATAAAAGCCAAGGATAATACAATTTATATTACCCATTTGGATTTGAATAAATATGCCCGAATTATTTCTTAATGAGTGCTTGTAATATTTATATTTAAAATAATAGATGTGTTGCATTTTGTTAATAATCGATATCTCATTTAAAAAACCAACCGACTCCTATTTGTTCCATTTTTAATCCAATTATTAATTATTTTGATTATTTTGCTAATAGATACTCAAAATAGATTGAAAGAATGTTTATGCTATATATGCTATTATTTTTAAAAGTAATTGCATGTATATGCTATATGGGGCAATTCAAAAACAAAGAAACACTTTTTTGCTGTTTTTAGACTCCCTTCTTTGTATATGTAACATTTTAAACAATCTCTCCCCGCCCTATTTGAAACGTGACGTTATTTTGCAACAAATATATCTATGAGTTTGTACTTTTATGCTAAAGGTTTACTATTCCGCTGTGATTAGAATTTAAATTTTAAAAATTTTGTTATGTCACACTGTGGCTAACCATTCGCTCTCCCATGTGATACTTGGTGACACTTTCAAACACCTCCACCCCATATAAGAATGTCACGTATTATTTGAATAGCCCCTATATGGTTTTGCTACATTTTTAAATATAGCAACAACAAAAACAAAAAAACAAAAAAATTGTAAGTAAAATTAAGGCCTGTCATTAAAAAAGAAACATTCACTGTTTGGTTACATTGCCCTGTCTGTCTTAATAAAAAAAAAAAAATAGTTATACTACTTACTTCCTTTATACAAATTGTTATAAAATATTTGCCTCAAATTTTGGGTAAGTTTTTGCGTAAGTTTTTGCCTAAGTTTTGCGTAACTCATGCGCAACCTTAACTTTACGCAAATGCTGCGAAAAAGTTGTGAATACCAAATAGTTACGCAAAAAATATTTTGCGTAAGTTTTTCGTAACTTTTGCTCAGCTACGCAAGAGTTACGCAAAAGTTGTGAATCCGCACCCTGAACTGGAAAGATAAGTTTGAAAAATCCGAAAACTATCGTTATGAAGTTATTAAATTATAAAGAAAAAATTCAAATGTTAAGAAACGCACACAGACTCAAAGGAACGGATATTTACATAAATGAGTTATATGATACATTGCAGGGTGCGGATTCACAACTGTTGCGTAACTCTTGCGTAGCTGAGCAAAAGTTACGAAAAACTTACGCAAAATATTTTTGCGTAACTATTTGGTATTCACAACTTTTTCGCAGCATTTGCGTAAAGTTAAGGTTGCGCATGAGTTACACAAAACTTAGGCAAAAACTTACGCAAAATTTAAGGCAAACATTTTATAACCATTTGTATAAAGGAAGTAGTTAGTATTACTAATTCTTTTTTTATTAAGACACACAGGGCAATGTGACCAAACAGTGAATGTTTCTTTTTTAGAGTCAGGGCATAAATTTACTACAATTATTTTGTTGTTGTTATTGATATATTTAAAAGGGTAGCAAAACCATATATTGGGGCTATTCAAATAATACTTGACATTCTTATAAAGGGTGGAGGTGTTTGAAAGTGTCACCGAATATCACATGGGAGAGGGGGTGGTTAGCCACAGTGTGACATGACAAAATTATTAAAATATAAATTCTAATCACAGCGGAATAGTAAACCTTTAGCATAAAAGTGCAAACTCAAAGATATATTTGTTTAAAAATAATGTCACGTCACAAATAAGGCGGGGAGATATTGTTTAAAATGTTACATATACAAAGAAGAGAGTCTAGCAAAAAAGTGTTTCGTATTATTTGAATAGCCCCATATAGCATATACGTGCAATTACTCTTAAAAGTAATAGCATATATAGCATAAACAATCTTTCAATCTATTTTGTATATCTATTAGCAAAATAATCAAAATAATTAATAATTGGATTAAAAATGAAACAAATAAGAGTCGGTTGGTTTTTTAAATGAAATATCGATTATTAACAAAATGCTACACATCTATTATTTTAAATATAAACATTACAAGCACTCATTAAGAAGTAATTCGGGCATATTTATTCAAATCCAAATTGGTAATATAAACTGTATTATCCTGGGCTTATATAAGATAATAATTCGGCTTCCTGAATGAGGCCATCAGTGAATGCCCATTGGTTTTATTTAACACTAACTCTAAACCTGCCGCGAACCTTATTTGTAAATATACAGAAAACTAGCTAAAATATACAGAAAACTAGCATTTAAAAGAACCATTTTTTCTCTTTTTAATATAAACAGAAAAACAACATGAGATTAATATTTTGAGGCATTATTTTGGCGCCCATACCAGTCCTATGATACCAAAAAAGGTCTGGGTTCACACAAGATCAGATCATGCTACTTGTATTTCATTGCTTCAGGATGTTAAAACAAAATGCTTTAGTTTAGCAAAAATTTCACGTTCATAAAAAAATAAAGTGCTAAACTAAAGTGTTTTTTTTTTAATTCTTGTTTTCATACTTACTTCTCATACCCTAGGGTATAAGAAAAAATCATGATAATTGTTAAATTTTCTTTTCAGTGGTCTTGTTTTATCATATTATTGACTTAAATCGAAATCACTTTTATTTACAATAGGGAATGACGGTTTCATTAAATAAAGAAATTGCTTCAATAAATTCAAGAAATACAATTGATTGCATTCTAGTATATTTGAAACCATTTATAAACAAACTTTCTATTGTCAGAAATATAAGAAACATTTTGATAACATAAGCAAAAGTTCAAAAACTTTTCCATAACATATTATGAAAAATACATTGTATTTTTCATAATACGTTATGGAAAATGTTTTAATCGTATTATTTAATAAAAGTTGAGTTTGAATTAAAACCCACTTGTTTTTTTGTAAGTTTTTTTTCAGTGATATTTCAGCTTGAGAATTTATGGTATCATATTTGCACGAATAAAAACATGATTTTTATATTTGATGGATAGCGTAAAGTTAATTCTGTGAATCAGGTACGTGCAGTATAAAAAAGATTGACTCTTTGACTGAGCAAGTATTGATTAAATCACAACAACAAGTATTGTAGTAGGTTTTTAAGACACCAAATACAGTACAATCTAATAGCTACAACCAGTGTGAACAATATGCTGTCATCTCAAGAGTTGTAATACTATTATCCACAGCAACAGTTAATAGTTCTACTGAATTGTGAAAAGCGCTATTACTCCATTTGGACTAACTGGTGGATCAAGGAACTTTTTATGTGCTCTTTGCAATAACAAAATACAACAATGAGATTTTATATAGAAATACAAAAAAAAAGATATACCAAAACAGTTTAAACTATTACAGAATATGTTTATTATTTGCAAATAACAATATTATTTACCAAAAAATTAGGCTTTAAAAAACAATGCTCTTTTTTTTAATAATTTAAATTATCCATAGATATTATTATCTCCTGATAATTGAAATAACTAAAAACAGAGCATTATTATTCAAAATAATCTTAATATTGTTAATACCTTTGAATAACTGAAATTATCAAAAAAACATAGCATCATTATTCAAAGTAAGTTTAATATTTAGGTTATAATTCTTTTTTACTTCAATAGCCTGATTACTCAGTGATAACTTTAGCATTATTATACTTTTAAATCGTCTTGTTCACATTTATAAATTTAAAAAAATAGATATCTGAAAAACTAATGAACTGATTACATATTTTTGTGAATATTGTATCTATGTTAGCACAAATATTTTTTTTTACCTTAAATATAAGGTTAAAAAATATACACACAATCTATATAATGGATGGTTCACTATCTCATAGCCTAGATATGAGAGAGTGTGAGAGAGAGTCTCTCTCTAACACAGAGAGAGTGAGAAAAACGCTCTCTCTTTATGCTAGTTATGCAAGTTAAAGTATATACTTTAATAATATTATTGTATATATTTTTGTATAATATAGTATAGATAGTATAGCATAAATTTGTACCATAAGTTAATATAGTATGGAATCATCATATAGTTTTGATGTATGATAATAACAAGTTATTATGTTAACTTATTTAATAAGTTATTGGCATACTACAAAACTATATGATATATTCGTACTATGGTCGCTCTCCTTGTTTTAGCTAGGCTATGAGAGAGTGAACCATCCATTATATAGGTTGTGTGTATATTTTTTAACCTTAAATTTAAGGTGAAAACAAGTTTTATAAAATAAGTTTATGTATATATAAAATAGTTTATGTATATACTGCTATTGTTGTTGTTGCTAAAAAGAAAAACTATAATTGTATTATTTAAATAAATAACTTAACGCATAGCAGTATAAAATTAAGATAAAATTATATTTTATTTGCAATAACAAACAAAATCTGAAATCTTTCATAATAATAAAAACGCCATTTTTAAATATTATTAGATGATTTAAAGTTACGCCTAACTTAAGTCAGAAAATAGCAGACGCAACTTTTCTTGCGTAAAGTTTGCTGAGCACTTTTTAGGAAAATGTTGTGAATACCGTTTTTTAGACTTTTTGCGTAAGTAATAACTTACGCAAAAACTTTGGAATTTCGTAAGTTTTTGTTTACGCAAGGTTTGTGAATACCACTTAGCGTAACTTTGAACTTAAGCAAAACTTACGCAAACTTTACGCAAATTTTGGACTTACGAAAGTGTTGTAAATCCGCACCCAGATACGGAAAAAGTTACGAAAAAAAAAGTTTACGGATAAAGTAGAAATGAAAGTTAACAGGAACAACGCTATGTTGCCAATTGTTATTTATCACAAACTAATATTAAAAGAATTTTGAAAAAGTGAGAACGCTAAAATTTAATCATTTCAATTTTTTATGTTTTCTGGTCATTATACTTTATTATTCATAAAGGAACTATAAATTTTTAAAAACTTTTAAAAACTATACATTTTTATCAAAGTTCATGATTTAAATCTTTCCAAGTAAACAAAAATATACTTTTAGAGAGTCATTCAGATCCAGATCTTAATTTTTGTAATAATAGCGATGAAATTAAAAAAATATTACAATTTCAATACATCAAATGCTGAAATAGATATTGATGCATTCTCTATCCTACATTTAAATATTAAAAGCTTTCAAACAAATTTCTCAAAATTTTTTTTACAAAAAAATTTGTATTTTTCCGTAAAACGGAATTTATCGTTATTTGCCTCACAGAAACATGGTGTCGCAATATTGAAATGGAAAACAATTTAAATTTTCAGTTAGAAAATTATAAATTCATCAACTTAGAAACTCTGAAAAACCAGGTGGAGGAGTATTCATCATTATCCACAACTCATTAATTTATAAACCGCGAAGTGATTACCGTTCAGCAAGTAAAGATTGTGAATCATTGACAATTGAAATGATTAGTAAAACCATTTAAAACATTGTGAACGTTTTATAGCCTTCAGGTAATATAAAAAAATTTGATAAACATAAAAAAATTTCATTTCAAATAATGATGTTTGCGGTAAACGCGTTTACCTTATGGGCGATTTGAATTTAAATGTGTTAGAATCAAATAAAAACGTCAGAAATTTTCTAAATTTAGTATTTCAAAATGGATTTATTTCAACCATAAATAAACCAACTAGAATCACCAAAAATAGTGCAACCTCAATTGATCAAATTATAACAAACAAATTTACAGGCATTAAAGTTAAAACTGGAATATTTATAATCCAGTTTTAACTTTAATGTCTATAATAATAATAATAATATAATAAAAAATAAGTAATTATAATATCATTTTCCAATTTTAATTACAACTCAAACTCGCAAAAAGTGAAAATAACTAAGCGAATCATTAATGGCGTTTCTATTGAACTTTTTAAGGTGGTCCTACACTCATAAAAGCTTATTTTTATAAAAAAAAAATTTTTTTAAAGCTTATTTAATTTATTCATCACTTGTGAATAGTCTCTGATTATATTCGATTGCAAACAAACTCTATGAAAAAATATATTAGCTGTTATATTTAGGTATCTTAAAAAAGTATCCTTAGAAACGCCCATAGCAACCACATTTTGAGTTATTTTTAGGTTAATAACTAGTCAAATATCTTTTTTATTGTTAAAAATTGATGTGAATATAAAACCTCATTTTGGTTATACGCAACTTACGAAGCAATCTTAAAAATTTGTATGCTATGAAAAAAGCTTTTTGGGCCGTTTTGTTTCATTGCACAGATTTTGACGACAAGGAATGGCGACACCATATGTGCCCAAGAGATTCAGAGACTTGGTGTAAATATCATTTAGACAAAGTTCATGGTGTAAATACTTATGTAGAGCAAGTGAATCTTTCTGTTACAGCCTTTAACATTTTGAAACCAACTTTTACTGATTTATCTTCAAATGATTTACTAAAAAAATGTCTGCATGGTAAGACCCAAAACGCCAACGAGGCACTCAACCAGATTATTTAGATACGCTGCCCAAAAAATATTTTTGTGGGTAGAGTGGTCGTAGAGTCTGCAGTTAATTCATCTGTTATTGAATTTAATGAAGGGCCTAATGGAATCCTCTCTGTACTAAATAAATTTCATCTAACAGGATATGTTACGCCTATGAAACTATAAAGCAGAACTATGAAGAAAGAAACTATAAAGCGGTCTCTTCAAAAGTCCACTGACCGTGTCAAAAAGAGAAGAAAACAACTAAGAACAATTAAAAAGGGTTACTTAGACAAAGGTGATAAAAAAAAAAAATCGAAATATATTTCTGGAGGGTTTTGATATGTTTTTTTATGAACTTTTTATTATGGTTTTATTCTTTTGTTTTATATATTTGTCGTTTTCTCAGAATAAAGTTTTGCTTCGAATAAAAATCTTTAAAACATGATAACTTTGGACTCGTTTAAGCTTTTTATCTAATTTTTTTTTTGATTTTTCACATAATTAAAAAAGATCCAGATGAAAGAAGGATATATAAAATAAAATAAGGAAAGTACTTTTTTATGAGACTAATGTTGGCCATTTGTCCACAAATTTTTCTATGTTTGTTTCAAATCTTGTAACTTTTTATATACTGTGATTAATATAAAATGCTTCTCTCATCCAGATTAATATAACTCAATAAGTATATTTAACTCAATAAGTATATT